>NW_022103900.1:37661658-37670657 GCF_000313985.2 Echinops telfairi
GGAGGCAATGGGAAATTATAAAGTGAAGAAAGGAGTTTGGGAGCAGATAAAAACAAAGAGAACCACATTTATGCAGGTTTTCAATGGGCTATCATTACTGATTCAATTTATTGAGATAGGCTGTGTAAATAAATAGAATATTGTTCTTTAAAAGCCAATGTAATTTCAAACAAAAAAAGACAAGAGTGAAGGCGCACAGCCTGAAAATGCAAAAACAACAGCCTTCCAGATGCCTTACCCCTTATATTTCATAGTGGTCTAAGTGGCTCTAAAAAGGGGGAATGGGAAAATTGAAGTGTACTTGGAGTCTTTAGTGACATATAAATTCACTTCAAAGACATATTTTTGAAAAAAAGACTACATTCTAGGAAATCCCATGGAACCGTTCAATGTACCCTACATTGGGCTGGAATTGACTAGATAACATGCAACAACCACCAGAGTAAATGGCTCAAATTGGTGAACGATTTACTTTTTAAAAAGAGAGATCAGGTATCAAGCACCAAAGAACAAAAAACTCATATTATTGTGAATGAGGGGGAGTGCAGGGTGGGGGCCCAAGGCCCATCTGTAGGCAACTGGACATCCCCTTATGGAAGGGTCTTGTGGAGGAGACGAGCCAGTCAGGGTCCATCGATGAAACACACAATTTTCCTCTAGTTCGTTAATGCTTCTCCCCTCCCCCCAATATCATGATCCCAGTTCTACCTTACAAAGCTGGCTAGACCAGAGGATGTGCACTGACACAGATAGGAACTGGAAACACAGGGAATCCAGGACGGATGATCCCGTCAGGATCAGTGGTGAGAGTGGAGATACCTGGAGGGTGGAGCAAAGGTGGAGTAGAAAGGGGGAACCTATTACAAGGATCTACATATAACCTCCTCCCTGGTGGATAGACAACAGAAAAGTGGGTGAAGGGAGACGTCGGACAGTGTAAGATATGATCAAATAACAGTAATTTATAAATTATCAGGGTTCATGAGGGAGGGGGGGATGGCGAGGGAGGGGAAAAAATGAGGATCTGATACCAAGGGCTCAAGTAGAAAGCAAATGTTCTGAGAATGATGATGGAAATAAATGTACAAATGTGCTTGAAATAATGGATGGATGTATGGATTGTGATAAGAGTTGTAGGAGCCCCCAATAAAATTATTTAAATAAAAAAAACACCAGAGAGATCAAGATGCAACCTAGGTTATTTCAATAATATTCCTGGCATGTCACTCTCACTTGCATACTTGAAACTATGTTTCCCCTTCTTTGCAGTGTGCATATTTATAGCTCATCAGAATCTAGCTGTGTTCATGAGCTAGTGCTGCGTGCATGAACAGCTTTAAAAGTATGTTGTCTGGCAAATAATAAATGATCCTGATTTATATAAGCTATATATATTTATTTTATGTTGCCAAATTATTGATATTTAGAAGTGTTTGAAAAGAATATGACTTAATGCCATGCATAAACATTAACCGTCACTGTGAATTTTAAGAAGCTATCCATGTGAGGCTATATCCACCTATCACAGTGAAACAATTAACTATATGCCATGTGTGTTGATGGTGTTTTGTTTTATCTTGTGGTTGCAGTGCTATAGGTTGGAGATTTTGTTTGTATCAACAGTTTTTCTTCATTTCCATTTATAATATGCTAGGCCATGTGCTGAGTGTTATAAATGCACCCTCTTATTTATATCCTCTTGACAAGTCCAATTCTAATAATAGTACCAATCACATTTTAAAGATAGGGTGAGTGAGAATTACAGTGTTGAAGCATCCTGTCTAAAATCGCTATTAGCCAAGATGAAATTGGGATTTGCACTTGGTCTACATCATGCACTCCTGTGGGCTGAGGATTTAGAGTGAACCATGCATACAGTGAAGATCAGCTTGGCAGAACTACAAAGGGCAGTGGCATGCCACTAAAACTCGATGTCTAGGGTGAGTACCTGGCTCTTTCCATGTTAGACATCAGGAACTGAGGTGGCATAGGACCTACGGGATGAACTCCTGTGATCTCAGGAAAGTCATTGGTTAATGTGGACTGAACTCCTGGCTTTTACTCGTTGGCATAACCCCAAATCAAACCAACTGCCATCAGTTGATTCTGATCCATAACAACCCTATCTAGGGTTTCCATCTATCAATATAGGAACTGAGAATCTTGACTTGCTCCCACAGAACAATAGGTGGGCTGGTAATTAGCAGTCCAATGCTTACCCAACATGCCACAGGGCTCCTTTTCCCTCTGTCTTCCCTCAAGGCACTGCCATTGAGTTGGTTCGGATTCACAGCAGCCCCATGGGACAGGATAGAACTGCACCGTGGGTTCTAGAGATGGAAATCTTTATGGGAGTAGAAACCCTCTTCTTTCTCCTTCAGAGTAGCGAGTGTTTTTCAACTGTGGACCTGGTGATTTGCAGTCTACCAGGTAACCTACTACCCTTTGTTTTGTTCTATAAGGTTCCTATAAATTGGAATTGACTTACCAGCAATGAGTTATAAATAGTTTACATGGTCTACCAAACTTTAATTTACAAAGGCCTTTAGAAAAATGGAATATCTGATTTTTTTTTAACTTCAAATCAACCTTAAAATACCTATGCTTTGTTTTACCCACTGAAACTTGTAGTAATTTGTTACAGCAGCCATAGGACTCCACTACAGATAGCACGTCTTGAATGATTCCTTAAATTTCCCCCAACTCAGCCTCAAGTTCTTTGAGGGGAAACTTGGATTAAGATAGGCCAAGGCCTCCTTAGATGGCACTCCCTATTTCTGCTCCTCCGATCACTTTTGAACTGGAGAACACAGAGGAGTCTGGGATAATGAGAGCCTGGGTACAGGAGTTTTTTAAAGAACTAATGATTAAGGGAGAATTCTGGTAAGGGGACAGTGTCAAGTAGATGTTTGCCCTCATTGGTTTTTGGTGATGAGGAGACTTACCAAATTGATCCAAAGAAAGCTATGAAGCTGCCACTGAGATACTGTGCACCCCCCACCCCTACCCCCAACCCTGCCCCACTTGTGAATCAGGTTTGTATTTGTGAGTTAGGCTGGTATGGCCAGAAGGCCACACCAAAGTGTCTATCATTTTTCCCACTCTCCAGGTTAAGGTCATATAACCCCCTTTGGTTCATATATCTTTGTATTTGTGCTCCCTAATTTGCATGTTGCTTCTATGTGATAGCATAAGTATTTTCATCCACATGATGCTTTATCAGCTGCTAACTTATGACTTACATTATAGACAATTCCCCATAACACTAAGATGCTAATGAGGTAACCATGTAAGTATTTTTGTTTGCACACAAACAAATGTACTCACACATACTCACATATGTGTGTCTGTCTCTGTTAAAATTTTCACTTACAATAATCCATGTTACTTCCAAATATTGGAGATAAAATCATTGCAAATTGCTCTAATAAAAAATGAAATATAAGACAGAAGTTTGTCTATGAAATCAACTAAATTATAAAAATACAAGATTTCCCCATGCATATTGCCTTCCACTTTAGTATTTGATAAAGAATAAAATAAGAAATGCTTAATTGTAGTTCATATTAATCTACTACCTTATAATTTGATAATATGCTCAAACTCAAGTACCTGATCGTTTGGCTCATTTTTATCATGCTAAGGCTTTATTTTTAAGTAGAAATATATATGTATGTACTTCTGTATGTACTAATGAGTAATTATTGTGATTTTTAAGTAAGTGTTATATTTTGAGGATATAATTCGTATATGTTAAAATTTGTCATATTAAAGTATACAATTAAGTACTTATTGCTATACATATTCTTAAAGCTTGCAACTATCACAACTATTTAATCAAAAACATTTTTATCATCACAAAACTCAACCTCATGTACGTTAGCAACCATTCCAAATTACCCATTTCTCTGAGCCTCTGGTAATCACTAATCATAATTCTGTCTCTATCAATTTTCCTATTTTATACAATTCATGTGGATTGAATCAAGCAATTTATGACCTATTGTGTCTGGACTATTTCATTCACAATAATGTTTTATTAACTTCATCCATACAATACACTATTCTGTTTTATGGACAAATATTTCATTAAGTGGCTATACTACATTTAGCTGTTCATCCATGTGTTAGTCTGGGTAGACTATAGAAACAAATTCAGGGAAACTCATATGTGTATAAGAAAGAGCTTTATATACAAGGGCAATTGAGTATTGAGAAAACATCCAGCCCTGACCAAGTCTACAAGTATATATGTCTGATACCAATCTATAAACTCCTCTTCAGAATCACACAACACATGCAATGATGCTGAATGCAGGAAGATCAAAGGCCAGTTGGTGGAAAGTCTTGTGGATCCAGTGGCAGTGGAAGTATCTCAGTGCTGGTGTGGGTCTCCACGTGGCTCCTTCCGCTAGCTCCATGTAACATCTCAATAGGAATGTCTTGCAGGGAGTGAGCGTGTTCCACCTCCAATGAGCTTTTTATCTCCTTGGTGCCTCCAAATGAGGTTATCAAGCTGCAACCTAATTGACAGGCTACCCCTTCACTCCTAAGTCTCAGATTGACAACAGATTGGGCTGTTTCTCATTTGGGACTATTGTTAACAATCCAATTATGGATAGCAATATGAAACTATTTGTGAATATACATTTTCTATTGTCTTGAGTATGCCTACAAGTGGAAGTGCTTGGTCATGTGTAGACGTTGTTTAACTTTTGAAGAGCTGAGAAACAAGGGCCACAATGGCTACATCATTTAATGTTTGGCTCCATCAATTAGCATTTTGAACAGAAATGTATGAGGAGTCCAATTCCTTCACATCCTTATCAATATTTGTTATTGCCTGATTGTTTTTTGTTTTAGTTATTATTTTTTCCATCTTCACTCATTCACTCACTTCCATCAAGTTGATTAAGAGTCATATGGATCCTAGGGACAGAGGAGAACTGATGGTGTGGGTCTCAGAGGGTGTAACTTTCGATGGCAGTACAAAGCCTCATCTCTCTCCCACTGAGCAGCTGGTGGCTTCAAACTTCTGAACTTGTGGTTAGCAGCCCAATTTGCAACCCCCAATGCCAGCAGACTCCTTTGCCATTCTAGCGTGTATGGGGCAAAGTGGTATTTAAGTGTGATTAATTTATTTTCATAGTGGTTTGTGATGTTGACCATCTTTTAATTTACTTATTCCTATGATGAAATATTTATTCAAATCTTTGCCCACTTTTAAGTTGGTTTATTTGTATTTACATTGAGTAGTAACAATTCTTTATAAATGCTTGATACTAGACTCATTACATATGTGATTTGGAAATATTTTACCTAATTTTGTGGCTTGTCTTCTCACTATCATATTAGTGTACAGGCATTTTTAATTCTGATAGATAACCCAATCTATATTTAGGTGTATGTGTACCATCGGATTTGTATGTGCAAAAGTATAATCTAACCCTATATCATGAATATTTATAGCCATATAATATAAACTTTTCTTGTTTCTGAATAAAATATAGATATAAATAATTTAAGCCTTTGACTTTTTTGGCAAATGTTTTTTTATTTACTTTATTTCTTTAAATAGTTTCATTGGCATCTACTTCACATATAATATAATTTAATCATTCAATTATATAAAACATTGAAAATATTTTAAAAATTTAAAAATTATCTCCACAATCAATTTGAGAATATTTTAGTCACTCCTTGTTGTTAGTTCTCCATTTTCCTCATTATCTACTGCCATGCATCTAGGCAATTATCAATCCAGTTACTATCTCTATAGCAATGCCTAGTCTGGGTTTAATATACAGAACATCATTCAGAACAAAAACATGAAGCAAGCAAACAACAACAACAACAAACCACCACAACGACTAGACAAAATATCAAAAACCTCAATCAAAAAGACATCAGAAAATATAAAAAATTGAAACAATTTTAAATTGGGTCAAAAGGGAGGTCAAATGAGAAGGTATTACATTTTAACCAACTTCATCTGCTATAACATCCATATATTCAGTGATCTTTTCATGAAGGCAAACTTGGAGCTGGGCAATACCATAAGGAATCATTATTTTTATATTGGGGCTAGAATTAAGTGTGAGCCTCAAATCAATTCATATAGCTAAGGATTATATATGTCTCTGGTTCATTTTAGAGCTATCTTTATCATTTTATGATAGACAGCATTATAAATCATCCTGCTGGGGCATAATGTAATTCTAGTAATAGTGTCATTAATTTAGCCAATGGCACAGAATTTAAAACATTGTTTAAAAAAAAGGAAATTATACAAATATAAGACAGTTTCTGACTGCAATATATGAATTTTTGATGTGCACAGATTAAACTTTTAAGTGACTGGACACTGTTTATATGAACAATGGGGTTAGTGATAGGGCAGCACTTTCAATAACACACATCCACAAAGGCAAAAAGCAAAGAGGGCATTATATGGTAAGTATAGGGTCATCCCAGGCAGCCTTCATTGGGCACTTCAAAGCAAGAGACCTGAACCAAAGTGCCTAGACCACCAATTCCATAACCTTTGTTGAATTAGCAGTCATCTGCTTCATCCAAGGGAGTGTTTGGTTCCTTAAATCTGCTACAGGTGAGTTTGAGGTACGTCGTAGCACAATTAGTGGTATTTCCAAATTGAATCTTTCTGCTGTGGCTGGCCTATGATGGGTGTTATATGCCTCAAAATTCTCAATGGTCTATGGCACATGGCCTGGGTCACTAAGGAATGGATGAAAATAAAGGTCAAAAAGGTCAATCTGCATAGGCTGACAGATTTGCAAAATTAGTGGGAAAATGCATTAATAGATTTCATGGAATTATATTTCATGAGGAAAAAGAAAGCTATATTCAGGCCTTCATCATCTTCATGATAATGTATGTGCCTGAATCCATTGTTGTGGTCATTGAGTATTTTGAGTGCCCCTAAAGCTCGGGGGCTACTCTTTAGCACTATATTCAACAACATTCTTATGGACTAATCAATAGGGTTTTCCTTGGCCTAATCTTCAGAAACAGGTCGCTAAACATTTCTCCTTAGCCTGTCTTAGTCTGGAGGCTCCATTGAAATGTGCTCACTCTGGGAAATCCTGCTGATATTTGATATAAAGATAGTGAAGAAAACATAAAGATAGTGAAGAAAAATAAAAAGATGTTGCTTCTAGCAACATAGTAAATCACATCTTACCACAGTATAACAAAATGGCATTGGTGAAACTTATCCATAGAGTATCTTAATAGCATTCCCATTATCCATATGATTATTTCAAACATTTTACAAAGGAGGTAACAAGCCTCAGGTATTTTACGTAGCTTACCCAGGATACATGTAAAAGGTAAGTGCTGAATTTTTTGTGAAGGATAAAATGGTGTTTTGTGAAATTAAAAAAAAAAAAGTTCATGTTAGAAAGAAGAGCGTCCACAAGGCAGTCCCTCAGCCACTGTCCACTTGGGCAAAGCCAAGAGGAGGGCTCCACTTCTCTGCCCTCCCACAATATGATTTGGAAAGCAAAACTCTCAACTTAGAGGTACTCTGAAAACAGCGGAAAAGAAAAGGTTTCATTTTATTTTTTAGCAGCTATGGTAAAAACTAAGATTTAATAAGCATACTTCTGAGTGTAAGTTTAGTCTCCAGAGTCTGAATGTTGGAAAAAATGAGCCTGATTATGGGAAAAGAAATAAAATTGGCAGCCGATTCAAAGTGTGACTGGAGCTAGCAGAATAATTTCCAACTAAAATTCCATGATTTGACCCTTCCTTTTAGTATTACAAATCTTCCACAAAGTTATTAAGCTCATAAAATAGTTGGGGACAGTTGTTCTGTATTCTTTACAAAGGAAAGAAACGATAGAGTTACCACTCCCACCTGGATTGCAAAAGGGCAGAACTGAAGTGAGACACCTTTTGGTGAGAAAAATGAGAGCCAGATCTTTCCCATGGTCACAGAGGTGGACCTCAGGCCACGTTCAATCAGATCTCTAAGAAAAGCAGAAGCCTGGCTGGCATCGTGAAGAACTCTACAAAGACCACAATGGATTACAGACAGAGGAAAACGATTTTCAATACCAGCTTATATTATGTGAATTGATCACCACCTGTCAGTCTGTCATACAAGCATATCTTGTAGCTATTATGGATTCAGTTCCAAACCACCACTCTAAGACTCATATTGCAATAGAACAAGTCACCCCAATGTTTTGGCTTCCTGGTGCATATAAATGTCATACTTACACCAAACTGTGGTCTACTAAGTATACGAGAGCATTATGAAAATGTTTGAAATATTGTATTTCCAACATGTGATGCCAAGGTACAAAGTGTGCGTATGCTATTGGAAAAAATGGCATCAATAGATTTGCTTGATTCATTGTTGCTATAAACTTTTAATTTGTAAAAGATACAATATTCCAAAGTTCAGGAAAGTGACGTGTAATAGAATATGGTATTGCCCTGGTTTGCATGCTGCCAGTATTTCAAATACCACAGGATGATCCATTGGGGACAGGAATTTTTGGAACTTCCAGATTAAGAGAGATTCGGAAGAAAAGCCTTACTCTATTTAGGAAGATTATCCAATGGAAACCTTATAAATGACATTAGGACATCATCTTGTTCCTTTTCTTTGGGTATTTCTTCATTAGAGATTAATCATTGAAAGAGGACACCATTTTTTTGTGAAGTGGAGATCCACCGAGGGTGTGGGATACCCTTCATGATATGGATTGGGTCCATAATTGTAGAAAAGGGCTCAACCATGCTAGGGATTATGAAGAAGACATGGGATCGAGCAACATGTTGTGTGGTTGCACGTAACATGTCCATGAGTTGAAGTCAGCTCCATGCCATTTCACAATATTGTGAATCAATCCACCAAATATCTGGTACTTTCTATCACTTTGAAAGATTTAGAGTGTGGATGTGAATTCAAGTTCAATTTTGGCCTTCACTTTCCTCAACTTCTCACATAAACAAAATATCTTTTTTTT
>NW_022103900.1:37671468-37674007 GCF_000313985.2 Echinops telfairi
ATTCAATAAAAAAGACAAAGAAAGAAACCATGCATTTGGTTTGTGGCTGGCAAAGACTCTTCGAAGTACCATCACATTCCAAAAAGACACACACATATGTCTCGAAAGTGATACAGCCGGAATGTTCCTCCCTTAGCATCAGGGATGGAGAGTCTTGTCTTACATACTTGGGACATGTTGTCAGGAGACACCAGTCCCTGGAGAAGGACATTGTGTTTAGTACAGGAGCAGTGAAAAAGAGAAAAGGAGATGGACTGAAATGGTGGTGGCCACAGTGGGTTCAAGCATGAGAACAATTGTGAGCATGGCACTGTATCATGCTGTGCTTCATTCTGTTGTTTCTATGAGTGACACCTAACAACAAATCCATATATTTGTAACTCCCATCAAATGATTTGGTGGGACCGTGCAAAGAGGATGTGTAAAACACTAATAGAGAGGGTTGGTAAATTTTGCTAATCCCATGGCTATAAGAATGAAGCACCCCAGACGCTGGAAGAGGAAGTGCCCTGGGCCATAAAGGAAGAACCACCAACAGAGAACATCTGAAATCCCTGCCTGACTGATGGAGACGGTGGAAGTTGAGGCAAGGAAGTCATGAGACAGAGCAGAGGAGCAACACTAACAGTATGAAACTTGGAGGTGGGGCAGTGGGTGGGCTTCCATGGAGACAGAGACCATAGGCTCATGTGCCTGAGGGCCTGAGGACCAGAGAGACAGACGGCTTTGGCTGCGGAGAGGCGTTGCTCAGAACCAGTGACTGTATCCATGTTTCCTGGTCATGGCTTGTAGCCACCTGTCAATTTCTCTGATAAACCCCCATTATTGTGGATGGTATCTGTGAGTGCTGTGTTGTCATTGCAACAAACTATGAACCCTGCAGAAAAATAGAATATTGTGGGACTAGTAGCTCGTGTGAGAAGAGGGTAAAGAGAGATTAAGGATATTAATCTAAGGAATTCAGGATCTCTGCCTTGTGGCAATTTGCCTGGGTCTGATGTATTCTCTACTCCCTGTGTAGCTTAAGCAGGGCAACTGCGGGTCTCCTGCCTTTTACTCATAGAGATGGTAGTTTTTGTATGTTTGGTCTCAATGTAGCACAGAGACAAGAAGCGAGGAATGGTGAATTTCCATTCATCCATTTAATTAAAGAAAGGCTATATCTATCCTTATTTCAAAATCTGAGGCATGCTGGAAGCTTGCCTAACAGATTCAAGTGACACTATGTCATTCATCAGGCTGATGAAAATCATCTACTACTTGAACAAGATAAATGGTCATAAAAACTCAGTAAGATAATAAAGGCTATGATTGGTCCTCTCTATTGGTCCTTTGGACTAATTGGTTTCATTTTTCTTTAAATAGTCTTATTGGGATACACTTCATATATTATACAGTTCAATCATTCAATCAAATTAAGAAGAGCTGTACAATGATCACCCCAATCAATTTAAGAACACTTTTTTCTTGTAAATATTGTTAACTCCACATTTCCCTTCCCCTGCCATTTCCCTAGATAATTACTAACCCAATTATATCTCTATAAATTTACCCATCTTGGATTTCATATAGAAAACACAAAGAATCCACCTAATTGGATCAAATTTTCTATATCCACTCCTTTTTGCTCTGTGAACAAACTTTTCTATCTCAACCCGTCCGTCAGCGCTCTTTGGTGTGGGAAATGAAGCTGTTGGCTTATTCTATTTCATAGTGGAGCCCAGCACCTTCATCTCAGTCGGCTTCCTAATCAGTACTCCCCTCAGGAGTGAGCAAAAGCATAAATAAATGTGAGTCCACTTTTCCTCCATAAATTAAGAGATCGATAGATAGAAGCAAAACATGGAACACTCAAATTTGTACTCACCGAGGATGCAAAGAAAGCCGTAGATGTAGAACAGGAAGGAGGGTATGTCTATTGTTAGAAAGGCTGACCCTAGGAGATTTGTTTAGCATTTGGCAGCTCTCCAGTGAGCAAGATGATAAATGCAATTACAGGACGATTCATCTTCATATAAACTGGACATTTTTCTTATGCATTTTATTAGGTGGTGTTCCTGAAGTGTGAAAAATGGGCAAAAATAACCAATACTTGTGGACAGAAAATATTTAAACAAATGTCTCACTAGCTGAAACTTTACAATATGAATAAATGTTATTAGATGACAGAATTAGGATTTTTTCATTATTTTAACATTGCCTTAATCAAATCTTTGTAAAGACATGATAAAATCATAATAAATTATTTAAAAGATACAGAAATAAAAGATATTTTCTTGTTTCATTTGTGGGCATGAAACTATTGTAATACTTCTTGTAGAAATATGCCTTGAGAAATATTGATCCATAAAATCCCAACACCCTAAATGTCCTTAACAAGAAACAGTCAAATAGTACTAAGAAAGATAAGTCTGATGTATCTACTAAGTATCATTGGTTTGCAGTGGTTCTCAACCTTCCTCATGCTGCAACCCTATAATAGAATTCTTCATGTTGTGGTGACCACCCCCAACCATAAAATTATTTTTGTTGCTACTTC
>NW_022103900.1:37675069-37677458 GCF_000313985.2 Echinops telfairi
TTGAGGGAGTACTTGAGTGGAGGCCCAAAGTCCTTCTGCTACCTTAATACTAAACCTATAAATATAGGCACATAGATCTATTTTCATAGGCTAGAATGTCTTAAATCATTGCATTATGGCTATGAATCAGGGCATACTGAATTCTGGTCTTAATCATATACATAGGGTTACTTGTTTCCTCACAGTCTTCTTGGGTACCTCCATGTGGGGTTCTCACCAATTTCAGTGGTATGCCTTCTCACTTTTTACTTAATATGTTACAGCCTCATGCTTGATTGTTTGTATTTTCATGTATTTTATATGAATTTGCATGTCACTAAAGACTCCAAGTCCATTTCAGCTTTACATTTCCTTTTTAAGCCATTCAAGAGGAAGCCCCTAGATGGATTTTTTTTTTTAAAGTCTGTGAGCCTTCTCTCTGTCTCTCTCTCTCCCCTTTAATTTTGGCTTTTAAAGACATAAGTTGTATATAGTTAGACAGCCCTTCTCAACAAATGAAATCTACATCAATCCCCCATAAATGTAGTTCTCTTTCCCCCATCATCCCTCACTCCCCCCTCAATATCTTAACCCTCCCCTCTCCCTGCTGCTCCCACCCCTGTCCCCAGTGTCCTTGTACGCATCGAAGTCTTATCTTTTGGTGTAAAATCACATTTCATTTTCTTTCTTTTTTCTTTATAATGATGGCATTATTAAATATTTGTCTTTATAAGATTGACTACATTTGCTAAGCATATTGCTTTCTAGTTTTGCCCATGTTTTGCAGTGTTTAAGAGAGTTGTCATTTTTTTATATTGATGCAGAGTATTCCATTGTATGAATGCAACAGTTTGTTTACCATTACTCTATAATCAGAGTTTGGGGCTGTTCCCATATTTTTGTTATTATGGAAATTGCTTCAATAAGCATAGGTGTACATATATCTATACGTGCTGTATTCTTGATTTCTTTAGGGTATATACCCAGTAGATGACTGGATCATAAGGTACTTATATTTGTATTGTTTTAAGTAAATGACACACTGACTTCCAGAGTTGGTACAATTCTACAGTTCCACCAGCAATGTTAACTGTCCCAATCACTCCTCATCCTCCTCAGCATTTATTATTTTCTATTTTATTGAATTTTGCTAAAAGTGGCTGTGTAAGATGGTATCTCATTATTGTTTTAATTTGTATTTCTCTTCCTGCTAATGAATGTGAACATTTCATCATATGGTTGTTGGCCACCTGGATATTTTCTTTGGCAAAGTGTCTAATCATGCCTTGTGCCCAAGTTTTGACTTAATTACTTATAGTTTTCTTCTTAAGATATTGTAGTTTTCTATAGACTTTGGAGATTATCCCTTTATCGGATGTATTGTTACTAAATATTTTCCCCAATCAGTGGGTTCTTTTTTAGCTCTTTTAATAAAGCCCTTTGATGTGGACAAATGTATTTTTAACAGGTCCTCAGTCTTTATTCTCTCTTCTATAGTGTGGATATTTTTAAATGATGTTTTGTAGTTTGTTTATGCATTATATTAGGACACTTAAAGTTTGTCCGGAGTTTTCTTTGACAGTCTTTATGATTGCGTGGTTTATATATAGGTGTTTGATCCATCTTGAGCTCACTTTTGTACACAGTGTGAGGTGTGGATCTTGTTTCATTCTTTTGCAGATGAAGTTCAGTTTTTCTAGCACCATTTGATGAAAAGGCTGTCTCTTTCCCTCTTACTGTGTTTTAGATCTTTATGAAAAATTGTCTATCGGTACTTGATTATACATCTGGGTTCTCAATTCTAGTCCATTAGTCTTCATATCTATTGGACCAGTACTAGGCTATTTGATTACCATGGCTAAATAATAGGTTGTAATTTCAGGGACTAAAAGGCCTCCAAATTTGTTTTTATGTTATTTTTCTAAATTTATTTTTATTTTATTTTTCCTGGATTTCCAGATAAAATTGGTGATTATTTCTTCCATTTTAAAAATAATTGTGGTGGAATTTGGGTTGGACTTATTTTAAATTTGTGAAATATTTTTTGTATTATTGACATTTTCACATTGTTTTGCCTGTCTATCCAGGAACATGGTAGCTTGTTTCATTTGTGTAAGTTTCTTTATGTTTCTTGTAGGTATGTTTTGTAGTTTACCTTAGATAAGTCAATTGTTTCTGTGGTAAGATTATTACTAATTGTCTTATCTTTTGTGTAGTTACTGCAAATGGTGTTGTTCTTTTGATATCATTTTAAGTATCATCCTCTTTAATGTACAAGAATTCAACTGATAACTGTAGGTTGATCTTATAGCCTGTTATGCTGCCAAACTTTCAATTAGTTCCAGCACTTTTTAAATCAAATCATTGGCATGTTCTATATATAGGATTATATTGTTTGCAAATCAGAGAG
>NW_022103900.1:37677757-37680112 GCF_000313985.2 Echinops telfairi
TGGGATTAATTAAAGGGCAGAGAGATAGATGGCTCAGCGAGTCTCACCTTTCTTCTCTTGCTCTTTGATCACCGGACCAGTGTGTGGCTGCCTTAGCTTGGTCTCTGCCTCAATTTGCAAGCTACACTACCTGTGGGACACCTAACCCATGGACTGTGTCACTGTAATTTGAGGTTCCTTCAAGACCTGCTTTGCCACACCATTGGATTCACATCTCTTGAGCTGGGGACTGTCGAGCCCTGTCATCTGGCTGACTGTTGGTGACCTACCTGGCTGTTTGCTGCCTGTGCCCGAATAGCTTGATTCTCTCTACAGAGGACTACCCAGCGGCCCTCAAGACTTGAAGGACTGCCAGTGTCTCATAACTGTCTCATGGGAGTGAGTTGCACTGAGCCATCTGTACTGCTTTATAATGTAATTAACTGTTTATTTCTCATGTAATATATCTATCTTTATACACATACATACAATTATTAGCATTCTGGTTTTGTTTCTCTAGAGGACCCTGTCTAACACAATCCAGGTCTATATAAACAACTGTGGTAATCAAGAGCAACCCTATATCATTCCTGTTTGAAGAGGAAATGTTTTCAATTTCTCTCCATTAAGTGAGACGCAGGCCCTTGCTTTCATGCATATGGCCTTTATTATGGTGAGAAATTTTACTTCTATTCCTATTTTATTGAATTTTTTATAAGGAATTGATG
Source organism: Echinops telfairi (assembly GCF_000313985.2). Taxonomy (NCBI): domain Eukaryota; kingdom Metazoa; phylum Chordata; class Mammalia; order Afrosoricida; family Tenrecidae; genus Echinops; species Echinops telfairi. The sequence goes on from NW_022103900.1 coordinate 37,678,465, forward strand.
CTGAATTATATCAAATTCCTTTTTTGCATTGATAGATATAATCATGACTATTCTCCTTTGCTTTGTTTATGTGGTGAATTATTCTGATTATTATTCTTATATTAAACCATCGTTGCAAGCTTGTGATGAACCTCACTTGATCATGATGTGTATTTTTGTTTCGTTTTTTGATGCTTTGTTGAATTCTGTTGGCTAAGATTAAATTGAATATCTTGGTGCCTATATTCATTTGCAATATTGGTCTTTAATTTTCAATGCTGGTGATATCTTTGCCTGGCTTTAAGTATAATATTTACAGTTGCTTCATAAAATGAATCTGGTAGTATATTGTCCATTTGTATATTGTGTAATAGCTTATATACAATGGGTATTAATCAGTTATGGGTATTAACCCATTTATTAACCCCAAATGGTTATTAACCCTGTTTGATAGAATATCCTAGGGAAATCCTCTAGTCCCAGACTTTTTGATTTGGGAGTTTTTTATAACTAGGTTTATTTCTTCTTGAGTTATTGGATTGTTGCAATTTTCTACATCAATCTATATTAATTTAGGTATATAATGCATTTCTAGAAATGTATTCATTTTTCCCTGTTTTTCAAATTTTGGATTACAATTTGTCACAATACTGTCAGAATGGCTTGTTTTATTTTTATTCCATTTGGTTCTGTTGCAATATAACCCCATTCATTTCTTATTTGTAGAATTTTCCTTTTTCTTTTCATTTGTTAGGTTTATCAGCAGTTGGTCAATTTTGTTACCTTGTGAAGAATCAACTTCTTGATTTTTTTTCTATAGCTTTAACATTTTCCGATTCATTTATTTCGACTCTAATCTTCATTAGTACTTTCTCCCCGTAGTATCTGAGGTTGGTTTTTCAGACCTTTTCCCAGTTTCTGTTAATTCTTTCTACCCCTCCCCCTATTTAAATGCGGGCAGTTATAGCTATAAATGACCCTCTGAGTCCTCTTTTTGCTGTCACAAAGGTTTTGATTGGTTGCATTTTCATTTTCATTTGTTTCAAGGAGTCTTTTGTTTGTATTATTATTGATTTAATCAGTTACTCAGTGGTTCTTAAGCAAATTTTAGTGCACTGTTTTACAGTGGTACCCCAAATGTCCCCAGGAGAAGAAATAAAGCAATATTTTCCTGGCCAAGAGGTTGGTGTGTTTAAATGTATGAAAGAGGGAGTCACATAGATGCAGGAACTTGGGAAAGTGCTGGGCATTATTCTTGAAAGGACAGCATCATAGTTTGGCATCAAAGTGGCCACCAGATTCCTTGCTTCCGAAATGTCCTTGTGTGGCACAGATGATGTCGCTCTGGTCAGCTGTGTTTTCTTTTTATGAGCCTTAATGTTCTAGAGTCAGTGAGGGGCCAGGGGTCCTTTCTTGGCACATACTGCGCAATCTCACAGCAGCTGCAGTCTGCAGCTGAAAACACCCACTAACTGTGAGGCTGGCAGGAATGAAGTGGGGGTGTTCTTTTCTAGTTAGCTAACTAGACATAGCTTGTGAATGGCGTATTGCTGAAAATGCCCTATATCTTATTTATGTAGGTAGAGGAGGTTTATTTAACTTAGCCAACTAGCATCTTTAAAAAACTTAAATACATGATATTTCTCCTCTGTTTGAGCTCAGAGTAAAA
>NW_022103900.1:37680421-37682895 GCF_000313985.2 Echinops telfairi
CCTCATGAGCCCTTGATAATTTATAAATTATTATTTTGTCATATCTTGCCCTGTCCGAAGTCTCCCTTCACCCAATTTTCTGTTGTCTGTTTATTTAATCCCATATGTAATTTGAAGAATGTAATCAATGTCACTGAATGTATATGTTGAAATTGTTGGATTAATGTATATCCTTCTGGGGTTATTATCAACAACACCAGCAAACAGAGACTCCCTTCTCACTGCCGTCAGTGACCCTTCCTCACAGTGTCCGTCTAGAACAGGGCAGAACTGCCCCTGTGGGTTTCTGAGATTGTCACTCTTTATGAACGTGGGAAGCCGAGTCTTTCTTCCACAAACCCCTCTAGTGGCTCCCACATGCTGTACATAATAGAATTTCTGATAATCTCTCTGGTTCTAAATCTTCTTGACTCTTCCATTCTCTTCACCCACATTGACCTTGCCTTCCTACTTGTTCAAATGAGGACTTTCCCTCCAGCTAGGTTCGGTAGACAGCTCTTCTAAGTAAATGGCTCACTCTGTACATTTTCAACTCTTTATTCAGATCTCAGCCTCTCATTATAAACTGCTAGGAATCACTTGAATGCTGCTATAATCTCACCCTACTCTCTTTCTCTATACTCTAACCCTCCTTTCTCTACTTGACTTTTCCTTTTGTTAATAGCAGCTAACACTTGCTACTAAACTACATCATTTACTAAATTGGTATGCTTGCACTTTATCCTTGCACTTTATCCAACTGGAATATATTCGCTGTGAAGGCAAGAACTTTTTTTCTGATATGTAAATTATCAGTATATTTTTGTTGCTAAAGACAGTCAATTTTCAGAAAGAGAATCTGTTTCAACACCCTGGATTAATACAATAACTTCATTAAGTTGAGTATTGAAGAGATGAATAGAAAAATAGAAAGAAAATTAAGTGAGAATACAGGAGAACTTCATTCTAAGAATTGTGAGACAATAAAGAAATGACGATGTCTACTTGAAGTAGTCTTTGTTACTTCCTTTCCTTTTTCCTGTTGTGCATGACACAGAGTGTGTACTCCACAAGTGTTTGGTCAACTAAATTGACATTCTAAAAATGTGAATCGAATATTCACCCTTTAATGTCCACAGCGTTGATACAGTTAGTCTTAAAGGCGCTCATATGAATATATTAGGGGAAAATGTCACAACATACTAGCAAATATATTATCAATATTCATAAAAACCCCATATTATTGATATTCAAAAATGACCACCCATCAGAAATTGGGGAAACTGAATATTTGCCAATTATCAGAAATATTCAATTCATGTTTACATGTTAGCATTTGGCACTATATTTGTTTGCTACCGTGAGGAAATTTACTGAGGAACAGGATTTTCTTCCCCCAGATATTCCATATTGGTATTGCAGAGAACAGTTTTGGAAATATTAAACTTGGTGATCCCAAAAGATCACTTCTAATACTAACATTGTAAGGAGGTGAAAAAACTTTTAGTCTGAAAACTTGACCCTGAACTTCAGTTCTTCTACTTCATAGTAATGCTATTGAGAAAATTATTTATATTTAGTGAGACTCACCTGTAACATGTGAGATGCATCTGTAACATGAGATTGATAATTACCTTTTTTCACTAAAGTCTGTGAGTATTAGATTAGTCAGCACACGTGAAAGAACCAAATAGTACCCACTTCAGTATGGGCCATGACTGTCTATTAAATCTGACCATCCTAACTTTAAATATTTCATCTGCCATCTTGATCAAAAGCTCTTGAATTTAATTTTTCATGCAGGAACATTTGAGTCAAGTGGGTTAAAACTCAATGAGACCCTGTATGCACAAAAGAAAACAAACAATAGAAAGTGCTGCTCCATCCTTATAAATGTTGTACTGTTGGAGCGCATTCTTGCTGAAACACCGTCAATCCATCTGATCGAAGGACTTCTTCTCTTACATTGACCCTATATTTACCAAACATGGTATCCTTCCCAGGGACAATCCCCTCCAGATAAGCTGTCTTAAAGTACACCAACAGAATCCCACCCCCTCCTTACTTTTAAGGAGGATTCTACTTCTAGTTCTTCCAAGTAGAGATGTGGCTGTCCCTCTGGCAGTCCATGATATTATAAATATTCTTCCTCCACACTATCATGCATGCATCAGTTCTTCTTTGGACTTCCTTTTGCATTGTTCAGCTTTTCCATGCATGAAGAACAAAAAATGCCATTACTTAGGCCATGAACACCATCATCTTCAATCTGACATCTTTTTAAACATTTTAAAGTCTTTTACAGCAGATTTATCCAATCTGATGTATCATTTAATTTGCGTGTTGATGGAACCAAATCAAATGAAATTCTTGTCAATTTCTATCATTTCTTTGTTTGTCACATTGTTGTTTATTGGCCTAGTTGTGAGAATGTTTGTTTTCTTTTTTTTTATAATAATTTTATTAGGGGCTCATACAACTCATCACAATCTGTA
>NW_022103900.1:37683093-37696936 GCF_000313985.2 Echinops telfairi
CCACATTTTCTTTACACTGTGGTTTACTCCATACCATCGTCTTTGATCTTTATCAGTAAGGACTTCACATCCTTCTCAGTTCAGCAAATAGGTTTGTGTCATCTGTCAAATACAGTGTGTTACTGCTCCGAATACAGATTGAGTAAGCATGGTGGGCTGATAAAACCCGGACACACACCTTTCCTGACCTTAATGCATGCAGGAGCCCCTTGCTCTGTTCAAATAAGAGCCTCTCAGTTGATCTACGGGTTCTGTAAAAGCACAAATAAATATTGTGTGCAGTTCTATTCATAATTTGTCACAACCCACATAGTTGAACCCCTTCACATGTTCCATACAACAGAGATGAACATATTTCTGGTGGTCTCTGTTCCCATCCCATCCCCATAACACATTGCTGTATGTCACTTCTGAATCGCAATTGAATTACTAGCAGTTTACTGCTAATGTATACTCACAACCATTTAAAATCCTTTTCTGTAAAAGTTTACTAGTATGTGATATTAATTACATTATTCTAAAGCTTTCCTATTCTGTGGCATCGCTGTTCTTTGATATCGGCACAAATATGGCTCTTTTCTAGTTGGTTGTCCAGGTAGCGCTTTTCTAAAGTTTGGGGCATGGAAGAGTGAGTGCTTCTAGCATTATATCTAGATGGTTGTTAAAACATCTCAATTGGTATTTGTAAATTTCTGGAATCTGTACATTTAGTAGTGATCACTAATCTACTTTATTTTTCTATGTATTTGCTTATTATAAATATATCACATAAGTGTAGTCACACAATATTTGTTCCTTTTGTTATGAAATAGTTCACACATCCTGACTGAAATATTATAGCATGTATTAGAACTTCAAAATTTTTAAGTTGGAATAATATTTAAGTGCATTGTTACAATGTACTTTTTTATTTACTCAATTTTTGGTAAACATTGGGGTTAGTTCCACTTGGGCTATTGTGAATAACGATCCCATTAATATTGGTCGAGAAGTATGTCTTGGAGTCCCTGCCTTCAAGTTTGTAGGGTACATGTCTTGAAATGAAATTGCATGTGCTTAAATTTATATATATATGTGTGTGTATATGTATATATATGTATATGTATATATGTATATATGATGACACATGCATGCTGGAACTTCTGCCCACATGAATTATATGTTTACACTTCATTGACATTGATCACATCTCTTCATTGTACCACCAATATTATTATCCTTCTCCCCAATATTCTGCTACCATTGAAAGAAACTCAGTGTCCTCAAAACAAAAACCCCATTTCCTCAACCCCCTCATTCCTGATAAGTATTTAGTTTCTATTTACTTGAATTCACATACATGAGATCACACAATTGTTCTTTTGTGACTGACTTATTTTGCTCACCACTGTATGTTCAATATCTTTACAACATATAGCAAAGCCCTGGTGGCCTGGTGGTTACACGGTGGGCTGCAAACCACAAGGTCAACCTTTCAAGTTTAGTTTTGAATGCCTAATAATGTTGAGCATCTTTTAATATGCTTGTTGGACATTTAAATATCAACTTTGGTGTAATGTCTGTTCAGGCATATTGCGTGTTTTTCAATTTGGATGTTTTTTTTTGTTAAGAAACTTCATATACATTTCAGATATTAGGTACAACCTTACTGCAGTATCATTATTGATCATTATAGTACTGGAAGAAGTCCAAGATGCACTGAAGGCATTAGCAAAAACCAAGGACCCTTCAGAGCTTAAATTGTGAGATTTTGGTTTGCAGAAGCCTATGGGTAACAGTGGAACCCCAAAATTCATTTGTGAGATCTACATAGGGAATAGACCTCTGCTGATTTCCCTCTAACCGTAATTGAAGGATGGGAATAAACTGGTTACCAAAAAGAACATTGGAGAGATGACTATAGTAGATTAAAATTATAAACATGTCTTGAATAATTAAAACCTTGGCACTTGATCTCCCCTCTAGTACAATTTGGGCTTGATCTGGTTTTCAATATATTCTGTGTTGTTGTTGTTTTAATATTGGGGTTTATCTCTGACATATTTTGTCATTGTGCTACCCTTGGCTCTTTGCTATGTGTTCACTGTTTTTCGGCATATGAGACTCAGGTTTGATGAACCTATAGACATAACAATTAAAATAGGGGTTCCTGAGCGCTACACTGGGGGAGTATGAGGGTGGGAGGGCTGAGCAGAGGAACTGATATCAAGGAGCTCAAGTAGGAAGAAAATGCTTTGAAACTGATTGTGGTAGCAATTGTAAAACACTGCTTGGTGTGATTGAACTATGTAATGGTATGATGTCTTGTTTAGCTTCTAATAAAGTGGTGTGGAAATAAATAAATCATTTAATGAAAATGAACAGCAAAACAAAAAAACAAGGATCCAAGAATTGATGGAATGCCAATGTAAATTTTTTATCAAGCTGATGAAGCACTATAAGGACTCACTTACCTCTGCCAACTAACTGGATGAGATCCATATTTATATCCTCTGCAAAGCAAGTTGATACAACAGAATGCAGAAAATATCAAACAGTATAGATAATATCATATTCAAGTAAATGTTTGCTGAATATGATTTTTAAATGGTTGCAAGAAATTCAAGCCAGATTGAAAAGTAATATTATTAGTTACATCAGATGGATCTTGGCTCAACAGAGAGAAATACTTGAAAGATTTTTTTTTTTTCCTTGGTTATGGAAAAAAAGTTAAACTGTGTTGATCAAAATAAGCTATGGGTGGAATAGATAAGAATGGGAATCCAGACACATGGTTGAACTATTACATTTTTCTGTAATTTGTGCTCTTGAGTCACCTTCCTGTGAAATGAGTACAAATATGGATCTCTGCTAGTCAGTTGGCCAAGTAGCTGTCTTTAAAATGTCCTGTCATAGACAAATAGGGGCTTCCGGTGCTTCATCTGCTTGTTGAAACATTTCATTTGGTATCTCATTACTTCCTGGATCCTTGTTTTAAGTTCTTTCTTTCAGTGCAGCTTGAACTTCATCCTCCAGTACAATAGGTTGTTGATCATCTGCTTCTTGAATGGGTGGAATATGGACTACTTCTTTTTAGTAGAGTGACACTGTGTTTTTTCCATCTTCTCTGGATTTTTCCACCCTCCTTCAATATTTCTACCATAGAATCCTTCAACATTGCAATTCAGGCTCAAATATTTTCTTGAATTATTCTGATCGTGCTCTCCCTTTTAGGTTTTCTACTCTAGATCCATGCACTTTTAATGTAATGTTTTACTTGTCTTTTTGAACTGCGCTTTGAAAGTTCTGAACAGCTCTTTTACTTTATCATTTCTCATTTTTACCTCAGGTACTCTATCATTATGAGCAAGTTTCAGTGTCTCTTCTGACATCACTTTGACCTTCCCTTTCTTGCTTGCCTTTTTAATGATTTCGCGTTTTGGTCAAGAACGATGTTCTTGATATCCTCCACAGCTCACCTAGTCTTCCGTCATTAATGTTCGATGCAGCAAATCTGCTCTTCAGTTATTCTCAGAATTCTGGTGGGATAGACTCAAGGTCATATTTTGGCTCTGGTGGATTGTATTAATTTTCCTTATCTTCAACCGAACGAACATAGGAGCAATTTATGGTCTGTTATACAGTCAGCCCTTGGCTTGGTTTTAGCTGCTAATTTTAAGCTTCTCCACCATCTCATATCACAGATGTAGTCAATCTGATTTCTGTGCATTGCATCAGGAAAATTCCATTTTTACAGTCATAATTTGTGTTATAGCAAAAAGATATTTGCTTTGAATAAGTCATTGGTCTTACAAAATTCCATCATACCATCTCCAGTTTGTTTCTATCACCAAAAACCTTATTTCCAAACTGTTGTTCCTTCCTCTTTGTCTTCAACTTTTGTATTCCAATCACAAATAATTATCAATGAATTTTTATTTCAGTTTGATCAATTTCAGACTGAAGACATTGGCAGAATGGTTCCATTTCTTAATAACTCCCTTTTTTGTGGTAATTGGTGCATACGTTTGAATGAGTGGTGTAGATTGGGTTTCTAGAAGGTGAATAGATACAATTCTATCACAGACAGCATTGTACTTTAAGACAGATCTTGAAATCCCCCTTTTGACAATGAATGCAACATTCGTTCTGCCTTTTTTAGGGCTTGGTCTCTCCTGAGAACTTGTCCAAAAGAATTGCGATGGAGTCTAGCCATCCTTTCTCCTGAAGCGCATTCTGGCTGTTCTTAGTCCACATTGATTTGCTCTTCGGGCAATTCCCAGTGTTTTCAGTATTATTCTCCTCCACTACAATATAAAATCATCAATTCTCTTTACAAATTGATACAAATACAAACTCTTGATTGTATCACTCCCTGAATAGTAAAATATATGTTTTTCTGACTTAGAATAACCAATACCAGTCCATTCCTGCTTGCTAATACATAAGAAAGGGATCTTTTTGCATTCGATTTCATTTGTGATAATATTCAATCATCCTAGATACATAACTTCATGCATTCCAAGTTGAAATTATTAGATATTTTCTAGGTGTTTCTTCTGACCTTCAGGTGTGCCCCCTCAGCAAATGAAGACTGACGGCTCCATTCCCACAGGCTTTACCCAACTCATGTCCCTGTGTTTGACCTTCTTTGAGAAAGCAGGGACTACGACATCACATTTGGAGTAACTTCCAACTCCCAACCCGAGGGCCCATCCTCCACATGCTCTCTGACAATGTCTGCTTTCATTCATCAGGGTCAAGTACCAGACAATGTCTCAAAGCGATGCATAAGGTTTTCTACAGCTACTTCCTAAGAAGTGGGAAGCTGGTTTCTTCTTTGTAGTCTGCAAGCACCACTGAAACCTGTTAACTTTTGGTGACCCAGCTGCCATTTGAAGTACCAGTGATGTGGCTTCCACATTACAGCAACACACAAGCCACCAGAGTACAAAAACCTGACAGACAAGTGATGGGTTCTTAAAAGTATCAGTCAAGAAATCAAGTGACATAAAGTATTGTGCAGATTTTCTGCCCAAGATCTCTTTAAAGTGTTGAAGAACAAGAATGTTACTTTGAGGACTCATGTGTGGTTGACCCATGCCAGTATTTTCAATCCCTTCCTATGCATGTGGGCAATTAATTAGGCAATGAATAAGGAAGACCACAGAGAATTGATGATTTTATATTGTAGTGGAGGAGAATAATACTGAAAACACTGGGAATTGCCCGAAGAGCAAATCAATGTGGACTAAGAACAGCCAGAATGCGCTTCAGGAGAAAGGATGGCTAGACTCCATCGCAATTCTTTTGGACAAGTTCTCAGGAGAGACCAAGCCCTTAAAAAAGGCATAATGCTTAGTTAAGTAGAAAGTCAGTGGAAGAAAGAAAGACACTCAAGTAGATAGACTGACACACTGACTGTAAGAGTGGACTCAGACCCAACAATTGTGTAGATGGCTAATGACCAGATAGCATTTTGTGTTGTTGTACATAGGGTTGCTATGAGTTAGAACTAACAACCACAAGGTCTTTGGCATTTAATTCACTCAAATTGCTTCCCAATCTATAGGCCATCTACTTGAACTTGTTTAGAAACAGTCACACTGCTCTCTATCATATTGCTCCATTTACATTCCTACCAGCAATGCAGGAAGGTTCCAATTTATTCACATCTTATTAGTTTTCATTTTGCTTATTATTGGTTTATGTTCATAACCATCTTATGAATGCAAAGTAATATTTCATTAACTCAACTGAATTAACTCAATACTATAATAATGATTAAACAAATTAAACATCTTTCATATAATTATTGGTCATTTGCATAATTTGTCCATTTTGATTGCTTTATCTGTCTTTGTTGTTGAGTTGTGGGAGTTATTTAAGTGTGCTAGATATTAAACCCTTATCAGATAAATGGTATCCAAATTATTTCTCCCATTCTTTAAGCTGTCATTTCATTTTCTAGATAAGGTATTGTGGTGCACCAAAAAGGAAATGTATAAAAATAATTATTGTTGGTGAATAAATGCTTGATGATCTGTGATTAATTCACTTTGATTATAAAATATGTGTATATAGCAGGGGATTACTGCTCCAAGGGACACAGGCGTATTGTGCAAAATGATCAGAGTCCCTGAAAACTGATCCTGATACAGAGATTAGTTTACAACACTCTTATAAAAGAATGCTATTTCATTAAATTACTGTGAAAGAGAGGAAAGTTAGCGTGATTGGAATGTAAGGCTGAGTTCACTAAAGAATCAAAATCAATGATACTTATTTATGTTTACATATAGAGAAAAATTTACATCAAGAAAATTACTCATGCAGTTGTAGAAATTGGTGACTCCCAGTCCAGGTAGGCTTGAAGTCTGTGGCTCAGATGTTAGTCTGGAGGCTTCTCCTGACTCACAGAGCTGCTGGATTTCTCAGGAATCCAAGATCATCAGGAAGATGAAAGGCTAGTGCCTGAAGAAGCACATGCATCCAAGTTGGTAGGGCAGATGGCAGGCCAAATGGAAGGTCACTAATTGTTCCTGAGATTGACAGGCAATAGGGTATGCCAATCTCTCAAATCCAAAGATCCATATGTTGATGGATACCAGCAAAAAAAACCCAAGATTTTCCACAGTGTCTATATCCTGAGGAAACTTCTTTTCAAAAGCATCATAGCTCTGACGTGAGTGAGGAGATTGCATTCCACTCTAGTCTTCTAACAACTACTTGGCTAGTCGTAGCAGCTACCATTATTGAGTTGATTACATTGTATTTGTTCACATTATGGGTAATTAATAAGCCTATGTTCTGAACCTCTGAGACTCCTGGCCTCGTCAAACTGACACAAAGGTTATCACAATCAGGAAGAGGGAGGAGTTGGAAATGTGATATAGTCACAGCCAAGATCTCTGATAACTTTATGAGAAGCACTGCAGCCGAAGGCTCTTCAAAATTGTCCCAAACCAAGAAAAGGAAGTGTGGGCCCCCAAAATCAAACCATCTAGCCTTAGGTTGCTGGCTATAGGAAGCAGATACCACACTGCACACTGAGGTTCTCATTGGCGGAAGGCAGTTTCAGAGACAAATTGGCTGCTAGCTATTAATTGCTAGCCCCCCTATCTGCTGAGCATACAAGAACCTCCGGCCCTCCAGGCTCTGGGTTTGTAGTCCAGCTCTGACCCCAGCTAGGTGGAGTATGTCATGTTAGGGTACACACTTGCTGAAAAGTCGGAGTTTAATATGACCCTTTAGTTTGTTCCTAACACGCACGGGTCATTGTAAGTTTCAGTTTGGCTGTTGAAGCACAGACAGAGATACACACATTTGAACGAATGGATGTTGGGTAGAGGAAGGAAGGGGACAGAAAACTTTGTGCAGGGCAGCTGGGTTTTCACTCGATGGCTGGGGTCACAGGTGACCTCACGCAAGCTACACAGTCCCTCAGAACTCCACTTTATACATCAAATCATATTTTGGCATAAATTGATCTCTGAGTATTTTGGGGGATTAACGTGTATTCTGTTTGAAAGATATAAAAGATATGACTCACTGATGTGATGGGAAGGTATAAAATTTACAAAACCTTCAGCAATGCTAACTCTTTTATTATAGCTATTTAATGAGATGTATTCAAAGGACAAGTACATAAAGAAAGGAATCATTTCTTGGAAACACATAGTTTCTGAATGCACTTTTGTCTACCACTGGGAGCCTGGGCAGATATTGACTTCCCATCAAGGATATGGCTAGCCCATGCATTTTCCAAAGACGATGGAGGGTCTCCACTATACAATGCATGTTTTTCAAATGTCTGCTTGTCTATCAGTTATATAGAACTACATGTAAAAGTTTACAAGATGGGTCATGTCACAGATACTGGTTAGAATTCCAGGCTAGCTCAAGACCATTATATTCCACTTAAACTGAAAGAAATAATTACAATAATTAACAGTAATTTTGATTAGTACAATGTTAAGAATTAATATATAAGGTTTTGGTGATTCTATATTATAACTCTGAGGATGCACGAGCTTGATTCTCAGGCAACCTATCTCCTGCACAAATGCAACCTGTCTTTCTGTAAGCGCACAATGTTATAATGTCAAACAGGCTTTAGACGAGACATACTAGGGACAAAGGCCTGGGGATGTACTTTCAAAATCACCCAAGGAAAACATTAAGACTCACAGCTGCCCAGTCAACCACTGGTGATGTGGTGCTGTAGGACTGGGCAAGACGTGTCCCCCTGTGCATGGGGTTGTCATGCTTTTGTTGTTGTTGTGAGGTATCACTGAGACAGCTCTTACCCCTAGCAACCCTGTGCACAACAGAAGGAAACACTGCATGGTCCTGCACCAGCCTCATGATTGTTCCTGTGCCCGAGCCCCTGGATGCAGCCACTGTGTCCATCCATCTCCTTGAGGCCTTCTTCTTTTTGGCCGACTTTGCACTTGACCAACATGATTGCCTTCCCCAGAGGCTGTTCTCTCCTGATCATATGTCCAAATAGCATGGGTAAACCTATGGCAGCTACCAGCAAAATTAACACACACACACAAACAGGAATGAATATAAGAGAAACATGTAAAATATAGTTTTTAAAATTAATTTTAAAATATATATCTCAAAATAAGGAATATGCAAGTTAAAATGAACCTGACAAGCCACTTTCACCCGTCCAACTGATATGTTGTTGTTGTGTCCCTCTAGATGTTGACTCAGAAAGACACTATCAAATGGAGTCGAACGGCCTCAGTGTCAACAGGCTGTAATTTTTATGGCAGAAATTCTTTTCTTCCACAGAGAAGCTCTTGCATTCAACCTGATGCATTTTCGGTTAGAAGCTAAATATTTTTGTTTTTGTCCAATTAGCACATAGATCAATTGTTTGGATAACCCATAGCATTGATGAGGATGAGGAGAAGAACATGCCCTTATGTGCTCTTTTATGGAGTACAAATTGGCAAAACTTCTAGTGAAATCAGTTAGACATATTTATGAAAGTTGAAAATGTGTATACATCAACATTTGCACACAATTAATTTGTTTTGAGCCTTATCAGTGATAACAAAACAATGGGACCATGTCAATTAACCATCAGCAGCAAGTGGAAGACAACTGAATCCAGTTAACATAAAATAAAATGAAAAATAGAAGATATTTTATACATTACTAAGAAAAGAGACTTATATTCATGTCAGTGTGTTTTTGTATGTGTTATATAAGCATGATAGGATGATGGGGGAAAATGAACTTTTTCAGTTCTGGGGAGAAAGCTGAGTGCTGGGAGAGAAAGTTTGGAAAGGACATTTTCTTAATTGCTCAATTAATAACTTGCAATTTAATTCTTATAATCTATCTGTTCAAGGAGAGTAAAATTTTTAAAAATTGTCTCACTGCTAGAAGATGAAAACAATCTAATTTAATTAGAAATGAACATAAAAAGGGAGAAGAAATGAGGTGGTGGAAAGCCTGGTGAAGCACTCCCATCTTAGTGATTTTATCAGGCTGTCCTGCACCAAGGACATCTAAGGCAGAAGAATAGAAGTTAATAGGCGATAAATTTTGGCTGAGAATAAGACAAACCATTGCAATTGTTATATGTGAGAACCAAATCTCAAGTAAATGGAGGCATTATTCTAGGAAAGTGGTGTTCCCTGTTGGAGCTGATGTCACCCAGATCCACTGTAGTAAGGTTAGGGTTTTCCATGATCTCTAAAAATCTGTCTGCTAAAACACTAGAATGCTGTGACACTAGACTATCTACTTGTTTCTTTTTGTAATAAAAAGCTGAGTGAGCTAGTGATATTATTACGATAAAGGGGTATATTGGAAATGGTGGCTTTTAGAAGTTTTTAGAAGCTATAACAGTTCTGTTGGTGCATATATGTTTCTATTCGTTTTTATACCATGACAGTCCATGGTAATATTCTATTTATCCTATTTTTTTCTTTGTTTAAATCATTTCCTTGGGGGCTCATACAACTCATCACAATCCATCCATCATGTCAAGCACATTTGTACATCTGTTTTGCTTTGGGTTTGTTTTTATAATCATTTTATTAGGGGCTTGTATAGCTCATATCCTATTTTTAAGAAGACGTTACTTTCCTTTGAGCTTCAACAGACAGTACTGAGGAATTCTTTATTAACTCTTAAACTTAAAGTTACGAAAAATGAATTAGAGTTCTTTTAGGAGTCAGGCCTTCTCCTTGCAAGGAAGTGCTAGGCAACACTGCCTTGCATGATTTTCTTCACCTCAGATCTTGTATTTAAATGAAAATGTTGATATATGTAAACATATTTCTCCAGAGATTTTTGGAGATGTTGGATTGTTCCTTCTATTTGAATCAAAAGAATGGTTAGATTTTGGGGCATTAAAGTGTAAGGAAGTAAAATAAAATGTCACAGAGAGAAAGACGCTGGTAACGTGCTAGTTATTAACTTTAAAGCAATTAAAGCCAAGCTTCTGATGATAATGTTGTAGGAAAAATGCCCACCCTGTAGGTGATAAGGGAGATGATTATTTAAATTATAGTTATCTTATTCCAGTTGAAAAATGATTTAGAATTTGTAGAAGTAGTTTCCGATGTATTTAAAATGGATCCATCTCTATTTGAGAAAAAGGTTATAACCAGAAGTGTTGCAGGTATAGAAACTATGAGAAAATATCAGAGAAATAAATTATAAAATTGGTCCAACCACAAACAGGGACAATGCAAGCTTAAGACTAAGGGATGGTGGGGAGGAATTGACTTTTAAAACAAATGTATAATTGCTAAAAAGCTTACACAGTAGACACAAGCACAGACTCCAAACAAGACATGTGAAGATGGTACAGAAGTAGGCCGCACTTTGTTCTATTGTATATAGAAGGTTACTTGCTGTATAAGATGCTGACACATTTGGTGCCATCTTCAGGATTGTTGGTATGCTTTAGTTCAGTGTTGCAGCCATCTCAGTGGGTTTCTCTGAACTTTACTGACCCTCTACTTCAGCAAACATCATGTCCTTTTCCAGTAATCATCTGAAATGTGTGTCACAGTTTTAGTTTCTGTGAGCTAAAGAGTTTTACTCTCACATATTTTGAGAAATAAAGCACCTTCCTGTCCTCCGTGTCCAGAAGCTCCATTGAAATGTATCCACCATGAGAGACCATGTGTTGGGTTGTGTTCTCTGGTGAAGAAAAACCAGTGGTGCTTGTATGTGTATGTCTATCAAAAAAGATTTATATCAAGAAATGGCTCACACAGTTGTAGAAGTACCCTGTTTTCCCAAAAGTAAGACATCCCCTCAAAATAAGACCTACTTACAGTTTTGCCTCTCACTGAAATATAAGCCAATCCCCAAAAGAATAAGTCTCCCAAAGCTACCGTAACTCTGGACTCTGGACCGTAGCGGAGGGCGCCACCGCACAGCTCACTGTTGGCCACAGCGCAGCTGGGGCAGACAGGAAGTGCGAGGTCTCTTTTAATAAAACAATAAGCAATAAATGTGTACTGTATTCTTCTTCATGGAAAAATAAGACATCCCCTGAAAATAAGACCAAGCACATCTTTGGGAGCAAAAAAAAAAAAAATAAGACACTGTCTTATTTTCAGGGAAACAGGGTAGGTAAATCCAGTCTGGCTCAAGTCAGGCTTCTCCAGAGCCTGGAAGTTGATAAACAGGAGGTGGATGAAAAAGCAAAGGCAGCAGGGGCACAGACTGGCAGATGCAAAGGTAAATGAAGGCCGCTGAATGAACCCGCCATTGATGGGTGACAAAACAAGAGATCGAGAACCAGAGGCAAGATCCAGTTCCTGCAGAAGGCTAAGGGCCTGAGAGAATTCAAGTCTCCTCTAGCTCAGTCTATCTCCAATACAAAAGGCCACACCCCCAAAGTGGTATCATCAGACTGTGGCCTGATTAGTAGGTATGGTTCCACCCCTACCCTTCCCCAGGAATGTCTAGCTGACTTAATCCCTAACCATCAGACCACGGTATTTAAAATATCAATGTCATGATTTCTAGCATCATACTCACTCTCAGTGCCATCAAGTCAACACCGAGTGGCCCAACACAAAGAGTAAAAATTAATCATCCCAGGAATAGAAAGCCTAATCGTTCTCCCATGTAATTGCTGTAGTTTAGAACTGCTGACCTTGAAGTTAGCAACCCAACTCAAAAACTACCAGGCCTCATAGCAACATGCAAGCCACTACAATATGGCAAGCAGACAATGGGTGGTGGTTGCACATTACTCTTAAACAAAAGTTGACATTGTTCCAAAGAAAATATTTCTTAAATATCTTCTTCCATTTTTTCCTGTAGCTTTAAGTGTAAAAAAAGAAGCTGTATCTCTTTTTATTCAGTAACTGTATGGGGTACTTTTAACATTCTTTTTCATTTGCTCATGGATTTCTCTCTGTGTTTCTTTGATATTTCTCATGAAATCCCTTCCAAAGGTCTTTCCAGTTTTGAACCTTCCTCTGGTTATGTTCTGTAGAGTTCTTCCTAAAATTGCCCCCGGCCACTTCATTTTGACCAGTGTGCAGAACATTACTAGAGAGTTGCCTATACTGCTTGTCCTTTAGCTCCTAAATCTATGCTAATTTTCTTGGAAGCGATTATTTCTGATCAGTTTTTGTTTTGTTTTAGTGATTGAATTTGTCCTCAGAGATAAAAGCAATTAAAATAGAGGCAGTTGTGAATTTAGTTTATGGCCCACAGCTTGTTTGCTTTTGTTTTTTCCCTTAGAAATAAAGCCAGAGGGCAAAACTCTTTTTTGAAATGCATCTACGGAAGCAAGAGGCAGGGAGACAGGAGTGAGAAGGAGAAGAAGAAACTAACAACACACAGCCATCAAGTCAATCCTACCTCAGACTGACCTAGGGTTTGCCGAGGTTTGGCTCTGTGCGTTTCTGAAACTTTACTGGAGTTGTTTATTGTTGGTGATGCAATCAAGTCAATTGATTGATTCCAACTCACAGCGACCTGATGTGCAACGGAACCCTACCCTGCCTGGCCCTGTGTCATCCTCACATTTATTCTTATCGTTGAGGCCATTGTTGCAGCCACTGTGCCAAGAGTCTTTCTCTTATTGTCTGCCCTCGACTTTACCAAGCACAATGTCCTTATCCAGGGACTAGTCCCTCCTGACACATGTCTAAAGTGCACGAGATGAAGTCTTGCCATCCTTGCCTCTAAGGAACATTCCAGATGTACTTATTTCAAGACAGATTTGTTTCTTCTTTTGGAAGTCCATGGCACTTCCAATATTCTTTGTTAAGCACCATAAATCGAACACATCGATTCTTCTTTGGTCTTCCTTATTCAATGTTCAGCTGTTGCATGAGGTATTTAAAAATACCATGGATTGAGGCAGGTCCACCTTAGGTCTCAAAGTAGTATCTTTACTTTTCAATCATCTAAATAGGTCTTGTGCAGTAGATTGACCCCATGCCACTTGTGTTTTTCTCTCCTTTCCGTGGTGATTTTAGTCTTCTTTATAGTGAGATGTAAACCATAACAAAGACTGAAACACTTGATCTTCAGCAGCAAGTGCTTCAAGTCTCCCTCACTTTCAGGAATCAAGGTGATACTCCAGATTGTTAATAATCCTCCTCAAACCCCAATGCCACATCCGCCTTCATACAGTCCGACTTCTCCGATGTTTCCTCAGCATGCAGATTGAATAAGAGAGGTGAGAGGGCACACCTCTGATTTACACTTTTCCAAAACATAAACCATGCAGTATTCCTTTGTTTTGTTCACACAACTGCCTTTGATCCATTGTGAATGAGCGCAATGTAGGGTTCTGGAATTCCCATTTCTCAAGGTTATCCATATTTTGTTTTGTCTCACACAGGCAAATGCTTTT
>NW_022103900.1:37697655-37699838 GCF_000313985.2 Echinops telfairi
TTCTGGAGCTGCCCTTTGAAATTTTCTGTTCAGCTCAGTGACCAACATCCACTTGTTTTTCTCTTTCCTGTATTTTTAATGACCTTCTGCTTTCTTCATGTGTGATATTCTTGATGTCATCTCACAGTTCATCACATCTTCTGTCATTAGTGTCCAGCATGTCAAATCTGTTTTTGAGATGTTCTGAAAATTAATTGGGGGTGGGGTTAACTCAAGTTTGTGGACATTTGTATGCCTGTTTCCATTTTCTTCAGCTTCAAATTGAACTTACATATGAGCAGTTGATCATCTGTTCTATAGTCAGTCCCGGACCCAATTTTAACTGCTGATATTGAGCTTTTCACCATCACTTTCCATAGATGTAGTCAATTTGATTTCTGTGTATTCTATCTAAAGAAATTCACGTATATAGTTGCTGTTTATGTTGTTGAAAAAGAAGTATTTGCTATGAACAAATCATTGGTCTTACAAAACTCTATCATGGAATCTCCAGCTTAGTTTATATCAACAAGACCAACTATTTCCAACTTCTGTTCCTACTTTTTGTTTTCAACTTTTGCATTCCAATCACCAATAATTATTGAGATAGTTAAGATAGTTAAGTTTTTTGATGATTAATACAATACTCTTCCTCTTAATATTTCATTCACAGCATAGTAATCTATATGAATGCCTGATTCAAAAGGGCTGGTACCTGTCCATTTCAGCTCCCAGTATATTGATTTTTTTATTTGTTCCATAAATGGCTTCCAATTTTCATAGAATCGTACTTCATACATTCCAAGTTCAGATTGTTAGTAGATTTTTGTTGCTGTCTTCATATGTGGTGTTGTGCCCCATCAGCAAATAAAGATCCCAAAGGCTTTCATCCATTTAGTTCCTGATGGTCCATTCAACGTTGACAAAGCAGCTCTTCTTCAGTCATATGTTGATGCTTCTGACCCAAGACACTCAGCTTCTGACATTATCTCTGACAATGTTCTGCTTCTAGTCATCAAGGTTTCAGTATTGGACAGTATTTCAGTGTTATCTATAAACTTTTCAGGGGTAATTCCTCCAAAATGGGCAGCCTATTCCTTTTTGGTAGTCTGCTGAAAACATGTTCACTTGCTGGTAAAGTAGTAGACATCATAATCTTTCTGCCTGGGGGACAAACCTGACTGCTGTTACCATTTCAATGTACATCCTCTTATGCCACTATGGGAAGTGGGAAAGGAAAAGCCATTATAAGGAGTTTGTCTCAAACTGGCCACAACTCCACAAAGAGCTCCGTGTTTGGTTCCTAATATGGCTTACTGAGTGTTCTCACAGGATTTCCTATTAAAGGAAGATAAAGAATGTATTCGCTGCCTCCCCTCTGTCATTGATCTCATCTGACTCTTATTAAGTTAACTCCTCAACCTTCGGACAGAGTATTTATGAACATATAGAGCCCTGAGAGTGTAGTGTTTAGGCATTTGGGCTGCGATCTGCCTGGTTTGCAATTAAAAACCACCAGCAGCTCTGAGAGAGAAAGATGAGGATTTCTCTTCTGGTAAATAGTTAGTCTCGAAACCCACAAGGCTCCGTGTGAGTCAGCATTGACTCAATGGCAGTGAGTCTGAGTTTAATCTATTGCCATAGTGGCTGCACAAATAGGCTCAAACATAAGAATAACTGTCATGATGGTACAGGACTGGGTGGTGTTCTGATCTATTGTCCATGGGGTCACTATGAGTCGGAGCCTACTGGACAGCATCAACCAAAAATCTATCTGGAGACATCAGGTCTTCATAAATCAGACTGAAAAGATGTGGCTTAGGGGTGATCACAGACGCATGCTTTTCCTGTGAAGCAGCAGGTGAGTTCAAACCACTAACCTTGTGCTTAGCAGCTCATTGTGTCACCCACTACACCACCAGGGATCCCTGGCTGAATTTAAGTTTCCATCTTAAGGCACATTTTGTACTTCCCAACTTCTCCAGAGCCACATGGGACTTAAGACACATTAAGGGCTGAAAGATTCAGTCATTCATTAGTCAAAGCAGCTGAACAATGTCAGTGGGCCCCTAGAGGGTAGAAGAACCCCATTTCCCCCCAAACACCTCTTTTTCCAAAATCTTGATCCAGCAAAGCTAAACTTAATTTGGGAAAATTAGAAGAAAAGGATAAGAAAGACAAACATGTTTCCCCCCTGTTCTATA
>NW_022103900.1:37700441-37702013 GCF_000313985.2 Echinops telfairi
CGGCACAAAATAACAGCACATACCACACAAAACTCCAAATAACACGGGGAAAATGGGCTCCGCAGTAACAATCGGCGGGCTGCTGGGGATCGGGCAGTGGTCACTTCCCTTGTCCGTGCATAGCTGGAGTCAGCAATGACGCAACAGCGCGGGAAACCCGCCACGTGGAAGCTGAACGTGAAGAGCTTTTTATAACAAGCCTGTTAATTAAGAGACACGGTATCTGTTCAGAAGAACTTATAGAGCAAGATCTTCTAGACATGTAAAGGAAACTAGAAAACAGGAAATTGAAACTGGAAGGAAACACAATTTCATCATAAAAATGGATGGAAAAATGGCATTGATAAGATCATCTTGGTGAAGTCATTAACCTAATTACATCACTTTTGCACTCATGTAACTTAATCCAGAAAAATGAATATGAAGTGAGCCTCCTTCACTCTGCACCATCAGTAAATCGGCATATGCACCATTTGCAAAATTTAGATCTTTTGTTTTAGCTTTTTTTTTAAAAACCATTTTATTGGGGGCTCTAACAGCTCTTATAATGATCCATGCGTCCATTGTGCCAAGTACATTTGTATATATGTTGCCATGATCTTTTTCAAAACATTTTCTTTTGACTTGAGACCTTGTTATCAGCTCCTCATTTTTTTCCCTCCCTCCCGGTGGTAGTTACATATCTGGTGTCAACTTGTGAAGGGATGGAGTCTAGCCTGTCAATCAGTTCGCATCTTGATGATCTCATTGGGAGGCACCAGGGAGATAAGTACCTCCCTGGAGGCAGGTACACTCACTCCCTGGGAGACAGTACTTATGGAACTATGCTGATGCAGTCAGAGGCCTGGATCTGGAGGAGCCACGTGGAGACCTACACCAGCACTGAGATGCTTCTACTGCCACTAGATCCACAAGACTTTCCACCCACTGGCCTGTGATCTTCCTGCATTCAGTGTCATTGCCTCTGTTTTGTGAGTCTGAAGAGGATTTTATAGATTGGTATTGGACATATGGGCTAATATCGGACTGATGGGCTAGATCTGGACTGGGCTGGGATGTTTTCTCAATATTCAATTGTTCTTGTATATAAAGCTCTTTCTTATACACATATGAATGTGTATGAATTTGTTTCTCTAGTCCAACCAGACTAACATACTCCCCACCCTCCCACTTATTTTAGCTTTTATAGAAAAAATCCAAATGACAACTGCCTTAATCTAGATCACTTGCTGCTCTGACCACAAAAAGGAAAAAAATAAGACTAAGCACATGTAATGGCAGGTACAACAGGCTAGAAACAAATAACAAAATATTGTTCAAGTAAGAGAGGTGAACTAAGCACCTGCAACTGAATGAAAGACATGCACAAACTCACTTCTCCCAGGTACACTTTACACCCAGAGTATTCAAATTGCGACATGAGGATATCTATCATGGGAATCTTTTAACAGACCAATATGCTGGTTACTTGTCAGAAATTACCACATACCAAGGTTGCTTACAGTGAAGAAATGATATCAGGAATGAAGAACTATAAAGGATGACAAGGAACAGTCAAATAATTTAAACAGG
>NW_022103900.1:37703232-37704718 GCF_000313985.2 Echinops telfairi
ACCTGGCCAAACTTAATCCCTCTGATATAAGAGGGGGCTTCTAGAAGTTAGTGGGAACACTTCATTATCTTTTCATCTCATTTTTGCACACACTTTATAAAGTGCTCTCTCTCTCTTCCTTAATATTCACCTCCCTGCTAGGTCCCAGCCATGCCAAACCAAAAAAAAAAGAAAGAAAGACCGAGTGGTTTGTCCTGTCTTTTTCTTTACCTCTCAGCCAGGACCTGTGGCCTCTTTGCTTATCAATGTATACCTCTCCATGTTCTCTAAGCAAGGACCAGGCCTACATTTGCTCTCTGAGGACACACTGTATAGTTTAAAGATGTGGAGCAGGATTGACCATGATAAAATAAAAAAGGACACATAGAAATGGTTCAAACTATGTGTTACACAGTAAAAATGCTACTTACAGAGTTCAGAACTGCCTTAGTTTTTTATTGAGGTCATAAGGGGAAAATGATATCATTATTTGTGGCTTTAAAGACCAGAAATTATTCTCTTAATCTACTCTTCTCTTTGTATAACGCAGAAGTGATTAGGTTTAGGATTACCTACTTTAATACGTCCTCATTAATATAAAAACAGAAACCGCCTATTTCAAATAGAATCATATTTACTGGACAGAGGTAGTTCTTCAAACCATAGTGTGTGGGGACACAACCTAATACCTAACAGACTCTGAACCAGGACACCCTGCTAGGCATCTTTTTCTTCTCCCTCAGACCTCATTCTGTTGCACAGACCGACTTAAGTGACTATTATCTTTAACCTAACCTCAAGCACCCCCAACCCTGGAATACATAGTTCTCCCAGGGTAGTCTAGGAACCAGGTCGAAGCAAACAGAGCAGTTTCCTCTCTGTAGAGCCAGACTTGCTGGGGCCACAGACCCTGCACAGAGCAGCAGTATTGCCCAGACCCCACATTTCACAGAGCCAGATTAAGGCTGGAGCTCTACTTTGGCAAAATCAAGGATCAGAGCATTGTTTATTTGCTTGTTGGTTGGCATTTACAGTACATGCTGTGCTTTTGAGAAATAAAGCTACAAAAATGGAGCCAGCTTAATGGACTTCGAACATTAAGCTCAAGAATGCAGAATATCGGTATGGTTTCTTTCAAGCGCTGTCAACACAGGTGTCAGGCCAAGTGTAGTACATGCTAGCAGGGTAGTTTGAATAAAATCACCGTTTAAATGCAGGAATGAATGAAACCAATGGTGAACTGGGTCTGAATGCTCCTTCCAACAGCGAAGTACAAACACATTTATCCAGCAAAAATCCTCTGCATTCAGTATGGAATTTGCAGAACTCCTTGGTATTTACGAACAGAAGCAACTGGAGATATGATTAATGCTAGTAGTGAACGCCACTGTGACAAATTACTAGAGGAGGTCTATTCAATTTGTGGTTCTTAGGGACCTCTTTTAGGCAGAGAATCTTTAGTAAATCAGTTTTAAGGAGCTGGAAAGAAATACAATTTACAAACAAA
>NW_022103900.1:37705161-37725566 GCF_000313985.2 Echinops telfairi
AGCCCTCCTTGGAGCCTCAAGTGTAGTCAGAGGAAGCAGACACGTCATAGAATAAAGTCTGTGGTTTTTAAGGGAGGATGAGAGCAGGGAGGTAAGCGAAGCAAGACAAGTGGATAGGATGTGCTATGAAAAAGACGAGTCTGCGGTGGGATCATCTACTAAACCAATCGGGTGTAGCAAGGATGTAAAATGTCTACCAGCTCACCACTCTTTCCAGTTTTGCTTTCTTCTTTGTCTTTGCACCAAGGTGCTATCCTTCGCATGCTATCTAGTTTGTGTGTGTGTGTGTGTGTGTGTGTGTGTGTGTGTGTGCTTGTGTGTGTTTTCGCATTGTGGGGCTAATTCTGTGGTCTCTCTCTCTTTAATGCAAAGTCTTGTCATAAAAACGGAATTTTCCTGTCACTTCTGTATGCCAGTTTTTGTAGTTGAGAAAACTTTTTCTTTTTCAGACACCTGAAGAACAGCAAAATCATTGTTTCTTTTATGCTTAGTGGAGTCCAATGTAGTGAAAAGTCTGATTTTACAAAGTGGGCATTTTCATTTATCAATCACACCTCTTATGATCAAGGTGCCCTCTTAGTGCAAGGATGGATACAGGAATATGTGACATTGTTGTCAGCCTTGACTTTATTACCTCTAACTCTTATCAGAGGTTACACAGATATCAAATTTTTTAAGCAATAGCAGAATTTGATATTTAACATTAACTCATTTACTCAACTGTTCCATGTTGTTTATCCATTCATTTAGTAATGAATGCTTGGGTTACTTGGGTTACTTTTACATCCTGACCATTGATAATAGCAATAAGTATAGTGCACAAATATCTGATTGTGTTTCCAATTTCAATTATTTTTATATACTTTTATAACTACAATAGAGATCCTTGGATTGCATGGTAACTCTGTATTTACATTTTTGAGGAATTGATAAATTACTTTTCAACGAAGTTTTACCATTTACAGTCTCAAT
Source organism: Echinops telfairi (assembly GCF_000313985.2). NCBI lineage: Eukaryota > Metazoa > Chordata > Mammalia > Afrosoricida > Tenrecidae > Echinops > Echinops telfairi. The sequence goes on from NW_022103900.1 coordinate 37,706,134, forward strand.
CATGATAGGTGAGAGTTGTAACTTCGTTACAATCTTTAGCATGCCTGTGTGTTTAGTATTGTTCTGCTTTAATCACAGGCATTTTGGTGGGCATGATTCGGTTTGCATTTGCCAATTAACTAAGGACATTGAGCATCTTTTCATGTGTCTTAGCCATTTGCATATCCTCTTTGTCGAAATTTATTTTGTATTTTTTTAAATGTTTGTTATAATTTATGTCAAAGTTTGCAGAGAAAATTGATTTCCCACTCAACTATTCATTCACATCTTGTTTTTGACACTAATTGCAGACCCTATAATGTAACCGCACATTGTGAACTGCTCCCTATGTCTTCCATTGATATCGGTCCTTCTTTCTCGTCTCTTCCTTCTTTCTGAGCTTTAGCCTTATGCAAATGCTATGCTTTTGCTATCGTGTGATAATTGGTTGAATGAATACATACCTCTCTGGTGTTACTCACATTGTATATCTGTCTATTATTTGGCTGAAAGTGAATTCTGACCCAGACTAAAAGGGTAACTAGGATCCACAGACTCAGGTGTTCCAGTAGTCTATCATAACAGTTAGCCTGGACAGTTTTAGGATTCTGCCTTTTGTTCAACATTTTCTTTTGGTATATCCCAGGCTATCTACAATGACCACTCTCAGAGTGGTTAGCAGTCGTAGCATATAACTATCTGATTTTTCTGGTCTCTGGATCTCTGAGATTGATATTCATTAGTGCTATGAACTAGTTGTTCCCATGTATCTTTTATTTTCTTCACTGGAGAGAAAGAGAAACTAGTAATTACACTTTAGATGTCCATTCACTATCTTTAAAGATCTTAGTTAACTATTCACCATAGTAAGGAAGTAGAGCATAGAATATTATTCTTCCAAGTTTTGTTATGTCATTTGAATTAACTGTCCCCAAAGACTATGGTCCTAATCCTAGTGATGTATTACCTCAAAGAGTTTGGTAATTTTCATAACTCTGACCCCTTACACACACGCACATGCACACACACACGCAGCAATATATGAGGGTATACCTCCCCCAAACCGGAAAAGATCTCTTTTGGGCAGAGCTTTCATAGTATGCATTATCCCCACTATGAGAGCATTGAGCACCTTATTCTGAGTTAGTGCACTCAGTGGGATCACCTGGGAAGGTTATCTCTGGTCACACTGAATTTTTTCATAAAAGTAGTTTCATTCGAACCTCATTTTTTGTAATGGCCAATTTAAGAGAACAGCATGAAGCTGTGAAATTTTGTTTCCTGCTCCAGAATAATGCCTCAGAAACGGTTGTTACATTGAACACAGCTTACAAGGACAGTGCTTGGGAAAAGCTCAAGTGGTTTTCTCATTTCAGAAAAGGTGAAATGTTGATTGATGATAAAACTTGTTCTGGATATCCATCAACTTCCCGAAAGGATGACAATGTCAACAAAATCCATGCACTTGTGGTCAAAGACGGATGACCAGGCTAGACCAGAGGATGTACACTGGTACAGATAGGAACTGGAAACACAGGAAATCCAGGGCAGATGATCCCTTTAGGACCAGTGGTGTGAGTGGTGAGACTGGGAGCGTAGAGGGAGGGTGGGTTGGAAAGGGCGAACCAATTACAAGAATCTACATGTGACCTCCTCCCTGAGGGATGGACAACAGAAAAGTGGGTGAAGGGAGATGTCAGACAGTGCAAGATATGACAAAATAATAATTTATAAGTTATCAAGGGTTCATGAGGGAGGGGCAGCAGGGAGGGAGGGGGGAAAATGAAGACCTGGTGCCAGGGGCTTAAGTCGAGAGCAAATGTTTTTAGAATGATGAGGGCAGTGAATGTACAAATGTGCTTTACACAATTGATGTATGTATGGATTGTGATAAAAGCTGTATGAGCCCTTAATAAAACAATTAAAAAAAAAGAATAGATGAGAAAGCTATCGGACTATCTTGGAGCTTGGTTCAGTGAATTTTAATGGAAGATTTTGGAATGAGAAGGATTGCTGTGAAATTTGTGCCTCGGGTTCAGACTGACCAGCAAAAGAGTATTGATGAGAAAGATGCCATGCTTTGAATGAACAGCTCCAAAGCGACCCAGACCTTTTTCCCAAGGTGAGAAGACATGGTGCTATTCTTATGATCCTGAAAGCAAACATCAATCAAGCCAGTGGAAGATGCCATCATCACATCGCCCTAAAAAAGGTCATCGACTGAAATCAAAGATCAAGAGCATACTCATTTTCCTTTTAATTTAGGGGGATAGTGCATTTGATGTTTGCTCTACCAGGTCAGACTGTTCATCAAGCTTTCTATTTAGAGGTTCTGAAAAGATTGTCTAACTGTGTGTGAAAAAAAAGGCCTAATTTGTGGCAAAGGGTATACCAGTTTTGCCACCGTGACAATGTAGCCACTTGAGTGTGCCAGTTTGGGGCCAAAAAAGCTCAGTATGCCTCTCTTGCCCCACACACTTACTCACCTGTCATCACTCCATATGACTTCCTGTTGTTTCCCCAAATGAAAAGGGACATGAAAGGATAGCAATTTGAGGAGGTAGAAGAGGTGAAGGAAAAAACAAGGGAGTGCTGTCAGCCACCCAAACAGATGAGTTTGAAAAATGTTTCCAATGGAATTTCAGACATATATAATCATATATATATATAATAGTTTTTTAAAAAATCCACTTTGGGGTATATCCACTCATATATGTATATTATATGCTCATATACATATTATTGCGCACACATAGATATATTTTAAATACATTCAAATATGAATATAGAAATATCCTCTGGGAGACCTATATATGGTTGTCGGTATAGCCCGCTTCACCCACCCTTACCTGTTCAGTTCGCCTGTCTTTCTGTGAACTCACTTGTAATTTATTGCTTGTTAGTATGGATGGCTCAGGATTGCATATGTGCTAGTATTTATATTCATTGCCTATAATGATTGTGCTCCTATTTGAGTCTTCCTTTGCCTTAGAGGTATAGAATGTCTTTCACTACACCCAAATTGATATGTATCAATTACCTAGTTAGTAATATTCTCAGACCCGCCCTCCCATCCTTGATAGCCATCACAGAATGTTTCTCTGTTCCTTCTGTGTGTAAACCTTTCATTAACTTTTTATAAATAGTGGACTCACAAAGTATTTACCCTTTGGAGATGGACTTATTAAACCCAGAATAATATCCTCCAGGTTCATCTATCTTGTGAGGTATTTTTTTATTCTTCATTATTCTTTAATGATTTATTCTATTCCATCATGTATGTATGTACTATAGTTTGTTTATCCAGTCACCTGCTGATGGAGACTTTAATTGTTTCCAGCTCTTTGCAATGAACATATGCACATATGTATCATTCCCTAACTCTTCTTTATCTAATATGTATACCTAGTACCGGAATTGCTGGATCAGATAAGTTATATTTCCAATTACAACTTTAAAAAAGATTAATTGGTGTATATTTCACATATCATACAATTCAATAGTTCAGTCATATTAATAAGAATTGTACAATCATCTCCACAATCAAATTTAGAAAATTTACTTATTTATTCTACTCATTGCCATCAGGTTCCCACCTCCCCTCAACCCCCCACACTATACCTTCCAAGAAACCATAAATGCAGTCACTGTCTCCATAGCTTTGCTCTACTGGATTTCATATACAAAAAATAGAGAAAATCAAAACAAAGGCCCTGCAAACCACTGTTTCCTCCATAAAAGCAAGGCTATTCACACCACTAGTCTGTGGTCAGAGGGATTCAATAGAAGCATAATCAATGACAATGTAGCCACTTGAGTGTGTCAGTTGTTGTTCTTGTTAGGTGCCATCAAGGATGTTCTGACCCATATCGACCCTATGTACAACATACAGTAGAATGAAACACCATAAAGTCCTGTGCCATTCTGACAACAGTTCTCACCCTGGAACTCATTGTTACAACCCTGGTGTCAATTCATCTCATAGAGCCATGGTTCCCAATCTTCCCCCAATCATAAAATTATTTTCATTGCTACTTCATAACTGTAATTTTGCTACAGTTATGAATCAGGCAAACCCTGTGAAAGGGTCGTTTGACCCCCCAAAGGGATCATGGCCCACAAGTTGAGAACCGCTGTTATAGAGAGTTTTCCTATTTTTCACTGGCCCTCCACTTGACCAACCATGATTTATGTCCTTCTTCAGGGACTGGTCTCTCCTGACAATATGTCCAAAGTGTGTAAGACCAAATCTTGCCTTCCTTGCCTTTTAGGAGCAATCTAGGTGTACTTCATCCAAGATAGCTGGTTTGCCCTTTTTGCCGTCCACGGCACTTTCAGTATTCTTCTCCAGCACCACACTTCAAGTTCATTGATTCTTCTACGACATGTGATAGATAGACACTGAATAAGAAGACTGACCAAGAATCCAGGTGTGGACTGTGCAAATGGATTTTGGACTCCCACTGTCATCATAGCCTTGGAAAACTGGGTGTTTACAATTTAAGCTCTGAGATCATTCCCACCTTTGGCTTTCAATTTTATCCCTCACAATCCTTGGATCACCAAGGCTAGTGTGTTTCTTCTATGTTGGTCCAATTAATATCTAACTCATATGACTGTTTGTTCAAAAACAATCCGATAGCATGCAGATGTTTTTCTTTTTAACAGTTGGGTACCCTCTAGTTTCTTTGCCACACCTTGCAATAGCACCCATATCTTCAGTGATCTCTTCATGAGGGCCAGTATCAAGCAGAACCATGTCATAACAACTAATTATTCTTAGATTTGCTCTAGATTTAAGTGTAAGCTCAAATTATATTTGTATATTTATGATCGTATATTCTCTGGTTCACTTAGAGACAATATTATCATTTTATGGTAGAAAACATTATTGATCATCCTCATGGGGCATAAGATAATGCTATTGATAGAGTCATTACTCTAGCTAATAGTGTAGAATTTAAAACACTCATAGATTCTATTCTTTTGAGGATCACAGCACCCTTCATAGGGCCCACTATAAGGGCTTGATGTGGAAACCCCACTAAGTGAACTGGCCTATACCTCAATCTCACGCATCACCCTTGTCTTAGGGCTGAAACTCACTAGTGTATCAGAACCAGATGACTGCTATCCCAAGGATATAACACTGGTGACCTTTGGATTTTGATACAAAATGTCTTGCCTTAAGGGTGCCCAATGAATGGTGGCCCAGGACTATAACATATTTACTATTTTAATGCTGTCCTTGCTTTCTTATAACATGCATTAATCTGGTAGGCATGGTTCTGCCATTGTAAATGGGTGCCCTTGGAAGTTTTGATCTCCACCAAGTCCCATATTTTTGTGTAAATAGTGTCCATTACCTAAAGACTTTAATCTGTACACATCAACAATTCATGTACTGAAGTTCAAAGCTGGCCTACAATTGTAATGTTCATTTCCAACTTTTAAAATAAACATCATATAACTTTTCACAGTGGTTGTATCATCTTACAGTTCAAACAGCAGTGCATGAGAGTTCCAATCTCTCTACACTGCACCAGTTTTGTGCTTGCTGTCTGTTGTAATTACTGGGGTGAGAAGTTATCTGATTTTATTTTGATCAATATATTTCAATATGGCTTCATGTGTTTCTTAGCTGCCTAAATATTTCCTTGATTAAATATATGCCCACATTGTCTGCCCGTCATTTTGTTGTTGAGGTGTTGGAAGTGTTCTATATACTTTAGGGATTAATCATTTATCATCTATGTTAGTGCCGAATATCCCCCTCATTCACGAGTTCTCATTTTACTCTGTTAAAAATATTTTTCATTCACAAAACTACTTAATTTTTAGGATGTCTAGTCATCTAATTTATTATCTGCTGTTTGTGCATTTTTTGGTATGTTTGACAATCTGTGCCAAGAGTTAGGGCCCCTACATTTGCTCCTACTTTTTCTTTGATGAGCTTTCACATCTTTGTTAGCAGTCTCACATGTAACCACTACACCACCAGGGCTCCTTGAAGTTTTACATTTTTCATTTAGTTGTTTATTCCATCTTGAGGTGGGTGAGTGTGTGGTGTGCTATATGGAATTATTAGATTCATATTTCTGCAAATAAATAACTAGTTTTTCTAGCACTAAAGTTCCCCATTTAATGGGCTCTGACCATTTGTCAAAGGTCAGCTGTCCATAGGTGGATGGATTTGCTTCTAGGTTCTCAATTCTGTTTCATCAGTCAATTTCACTGTACCAGTTCCAGGCTGTTTTGAGTACCACGGATGGATGAAACGCTCCAAGTTCAATCATTGTGATGCTACCTATCTTGTTCTTCCCCTTCATTAATGCTGTGTTTATCCATTATCTCTTTTCACATAAAGTTAGTAATTGTTTACTCTGTCTCTTTGAAGAATATTGTTGGAATGTGTGTAGTATTTTGTTAGCATTGATATTTTTACCATGTTATCTTCTTGTCCATAAGGATGTTCTTTTTTTTTTCCCAACCATTAATGTATGTCTCTTTTTGTGTATTGCAATATTGTTTGTAGTTTTCTCTATAGATTTTTTTTTATATCTGGATAGGTTTATTAATAAGGATGTGCAAAAATAAAGTACCGTTTGCTACAGCATCATAGAAATCATAGTTAAACAAAAATATAAAAATGTGAACCTACTGTTTCTTACAGTATGCTACAGTTAGATCCTTGCAATTCTAAGGTGGTATTTCCCTTTCACTCCAAAAAAGAAAACAAGCTCCCTGCCAATGAGTCCATGCTTACTCATATCAACCCCTTGTGGGTTTCCAAGACTGTGACTGTTTATACAAGTAGAAAGCCCAGTCTTTCTCCCATCAGGTGTTAGTGGTTTCAAATGCAACCATGCATATCACAGCCAAACATGTAATCAATACACCACCACTTCCATAATTCTGTGTTCTTCCAATTGTACTATATCAAATAAAGAAATGAAATCTTTTTTAGCTTCTCTCCATTGAGAATAATACAGGCTGCTAGTTTCATATATTTTTGTGGGATTACAAAGAGCTTTTACCCAGCTTTGTCACCCTCAAAGACATGCCAAACATTAGGGGTTTTGCTAGCATATGGGGGGAAGTCAGATGCTTACAGACATCCTCCCTGAAGACAATTATAGGCCCTGCTCCCTGCTGTTAAGGACAATGGGCTACTTTTCTAGAGCCCTGAAGTCATTGATTTGGGTCCTTTAGGTGGAGTTTACACCCTACTGATAAAGGTGCCAGGGAGCAGGTTAAACTGGCTCTGTGACATCCAAAGTTAAGCTGCCATCCTGAATCTAGGATCTGCCCATCTTGTCACATGTATACCCCCAATCCCTCCTCTTCCTATTGTGTGTATAGCCCTAAGCCACCCCCTTCCATTACTGTATTACTTACAGCACAACCCTTTCCTGTGACGTAGGTCTTCACCTGTAATTAGGGGGCTTGCATGTCCCCAGAGATTATAAAAGCCTTTGTTAGCAATAAATATCTTGCTCTCTCTCCATATGGACCACCAAGTGGAGCTGAGGTGAGCATTGCTACCATGAGTTGTGTCTGACTCCATTATTTCAATCTCTCTTCTATCTCTCATGCTCTTTATGAATTTACTATAATCTTTACTTATTATCACTGTACAATTGAGCCTACCAGACCCGTGATGATGTGTTAGGGCAGGTAGCCTGACATATGGTGCTCAATGTGCAGCCCTGTAGGAAGAGAACTCTTTTGAGTTATATCCTGTGTAGCAATTGTATGGCCTCATTGGACAGAGAGGGTGAATGGGAAATTTTTTTTTGTTAGTTTCTTTTTTAAAGTGTTTTTTTCAGTCCGAGTGAGATATGGGTCAAGCAAAGAGCAAGGATACAGAGTATGGTATCACTCTTTGCCACCTCCTGAAGAAACAAAATGTAGTGGCAATGAATGAGAGAATGAAAGAGTTTCTTCAAATGGTAAAAAAAATTAATCTCTTCCTGAGTCAGGAACCTTTGATATGGAAATCTGGGATAAGGTAACCATTAACTTAAGAAAAGCTCACAGGGAAGGACAGAGCATACCCATGGAGACCTGGGAGCTGTGGGTACAGATTAAAGCAGTGTTGGAGCCGCTGCAGGGTGAGAGAGCAAAGCAACAGGACCATCAGAGCAGTGAGAAGCCTCTAAACTGCACAGACTTAACTCAGGTGAGAAACAGGCAGATGAGAAGATTTTAGGCATTGCTGAGAAAACAAAGTTTGAGTTAGAAGGAGATCGCACAGTAGAAGCATCTGTCCCACCAGAGTATAGCGCATGGAATCACAATACTATCAAGGAAGCCAGTGCTGGAGGAGAAGAGATTAGATCCAAAGAAATGCAAATGGATAGTTTTAACATAGAAGGTGATGATGCTCCTGAAGTGAGAAGCTAAGAGTCAAGGAGTAGGAAGGCACCCTTTGCTCTCATGGGTGGAGAAGAGTATAGCTCAAGAAGCAGATTTAGAATTCAGAATGGCATATTCCATTAGAATTATAGACAGGGAGCCTGACGTGCAGCACCCCGAAGGGAATAAAAAAATGACAATATACTGCCTTTCCCTTTAAGCTACTGAAAGATCTCAAACAAGCAGTATCTAGTTATGGTCCAGATTCACCATTTTAAATTGGTATGATAAAATCTATGGCAGATATGGAATACTGGATCCCAGCACTCAAAATTTTTGACGAAAGTGTGTTTTTCACCTTCAGAATCTTTGCAATATGAGATGCTGTGGAACAAAGCAGCCCTTGCACAAGCACTCAAAAGTGCAGAAGAGGGCATAGATTTGGGGTTCATCAACTGCTAGGAGATGAGAATTACATCACAATTGAGTCACAATTAAACTTTGATGAGCAGACTTTAACACACGAATGGGAAGTCTGTCTAAAGGCCTGGGAGAAATTAATGTCATCAGGAAGCAGATGGCCAAGTTACATGGCAGTAAAGCAAAGGAATGATGAGACTTATATTAGATTTTATATCCAGGTTGCAGGATGCTGTCCACAAGAATGTAACAGACAAAGTTGCAGCAGATAATCTTATTCTTACATTAGCATTTGAGAACTCGAATACATCATGTCAAGCTGCCATATGCCCTTTCAAGGAACAGAGCATGCTGTTAGATTATATCAGGCTATGCAGGAATGTAGGGTCAAATGAGCACAAGGCCAACCGCATGGCTGCTGCTTTGGCAAGTTACACCAGACCTAAAGGGAAATGCTTTACATGTGGAGCAGAGGGACATTACCAGAAAGACTGCAGGCAGATATTACAAAAGAACAGGACAATTCACAGCAGAAAAGACCCAGGGAAAGAGCCCAAGGAAACGGGACTTCGTCCCTGTGGCGATAGAGGTAGTCACTGGGCAGAGCATTGTCAAAGTTTAGTGATACAGGACATTTACCTGGAAGTAATGCCCAGCCAAAAAATGTGTAGTGGGGTATGCTCCGAGCCCCTTTGAACCGAGCTCAGGTAATAGAGGAAGGAGCTTGAAACAGACCCCACCCAGCAGAGCATGGGAGGCAAAGTGTCTGCCTGCTGGAGCAAAGAAGATCTTAGAGAGAAACTTTAGGCACCCCCTAATCTCACAGCAGGAGACCAGACCTCGCCCCGCCTCTGTCCTCACTGCAGTGTGTTGATTAACCAAGAAAATGCACTGAGGCCCTCCCAGCGGTTTTCTGATTCTAAAAAGCAGGAGCCTCTTATTGACAGTGTAATACAGTTTTTATCAGGAAGTTTTAACCTAAGTACTTAAGGAATTTAAATTGATACTGGAGTTTGATCAGAGTTGCAAGGAAAAGCCTAAAGCTGTGATTAAATCAGAAATTAATAAGAGTGGTAATCGGGATCAGCTACCTAAAAGAACTATGGGACATTTATTAGGAAAGTCCAACCTAAATTCTCAAGGTGTTTAGATTGTTGCTGGAATTATTGATCAGGATTATGAAGAAATCAAGGCAGTGATAACATCTGATATACCATGGTTTATAAAGAAAGAAGATGGCTTAAGCCAAGTTTTGCTTCCTTGCATTTCTAGAGTAAAAATGTTTGCCTATCAGGAAAGGGCACCTGAGAAGTCTGAGCACCCTTTAAATGAAGGGGTCTTTTGGAATGCTGCTGTGGGGAAACAATAGTGCCCCTACATGGAATTAGAAATTGAAGGGAAAAGGTTTTGAATTGGGGTCATTTCCTTAAGGCATCCATGAGGGCCTAAGACCCACCCATTAATTTCCTCTAAATAGAGCTTGGAAGGAATGAGAGAAGTTAAACAAGACAGAATATTGCAAGATTGTAAAATCATACAGTGTAAGAAACCTGAAGGGCAAAGCGGCTTATTTGAGCCTGTAACCTTATTGGTAAACTTGGAGAAAAAATGTCTGGTAAATTAGTTCAAGAACAGTGGGACAAATTTATTAACATTTTTTTTCAGTTTTTCAAATCATCCTGAGTTAGATAGCTCTCTTAATTCTCTGAGAGCTGGGAGCCGAAATTTATATGCTAGCTCTCAAGATTCTCTGAAAGCTGGAAGCAGAAATTTACATAACAATGAAGGCTATCTTAACTAGTAGTTTTACTGGTTCAAGACCTAACAAGTTAGTTGAGATTTCTAGCAGTGCTTTATTGTCTGCATTGTTAAAACAGAAGGGGGAGAAAAGGAATCTTACATGTGACAAAGTTCATTTGGTCAATTTAACAAAAAAAAAAAATTCTGCTTAATAAAAGCGTATAACAAAATTAGGGCAGATAAACACATTTCACATCTGCAGAGAAAGCTGATCCTAAGGAGTCCCAAGAAGATGTAAATTGTGTTTGGGATCCAGGTCCATCTGTCACCTGGAGAAAAGGCTATGAATTAATGTCTTTGCAGAATAAAGCTGATGGACTCACTTTAGAAGGACACAACCACATTTGGAGGAAGATGGACATGAAGGACATGAAGGAACCACAAAACCTTAATCATAATTCTGTTTCCAGGTCACTGAAACCCCAAAGGGAGGGGCTTTTTGTTTATGGTTTCACAGGCAAAGGAGATAGGTGGATTTCTCTTCAGCCAGCAAGGCCCAGGATAAAGGAGGAAAGCTGATGCTACCCTGACCCCTGTCCTGTTACTAAAGTTATCCAAAACGTCAAGACCTTGCAAATTCCTGAGAATGGCGATTTCTGACTGCTGAGATAATTCTTCCATTGCTGATGCTGTCTAAGGGATTCTATCAGAACTGAACATTTTATACAGTAGTGATTGGACTATTACAAAAGATTGTTCTTTTGCGGAAAGATCAAGACTTTGGACTTCTCAATTCTGATTTTTGTATAACCCCTTACCCATATAATAAGACATTGAAAGATTGGGATTTGATAAGAAAACATTTGCAAGGGTTTGAAGGAAGCATTTCATTAGATGTGATTCAGTTAAAAAATATTTTCTATACATTCAAGGGTGGCGGTAGAAGCATTTCAGCTCTGGCAAGGGTCTCCATGTGGTTCTTCCAGTTCCCAGGGCTGCATCAGGGTAGGTCCATGTGGCTTCTCCTCAGAGATGTCTCACACAGGAAGTGAGCATTGTCAGTAGAGAGTCTCCAAGGGAGTGAGCAGAGAGAAAGAGAGAAATGTCTCCCTCCTCCAAGGATGAAATCCAGATTTCCCAGAATTCTCAGGAGAAGGTCATACCCACAGAGAGGCCTCATTGGCTATGATCCAATTGACAGACTAGACTCCACCCCTTCACTCTTAATCCTATCAAGTCCCAAACTGACAACAGATTATGTAACTACCACACTAATGCTGAAGTATCATTGCATACTTCATTGCATGAACCTTACTTAGTTGTGATAGATATAGCATAATTTTGGATTCTTGGTAGGGTTTTGTTGAGAATTTTTATGTCCATAGTTATGATGGACACTGATCTTTTGGGGTGCAATCTTTGCTTGGCCTTGGTATCAAGGCTAAGCTTATGCTAAATTTAAATTTAGTATGTTTACATGTTTTTATTTAATGTTCTGAATGATTTTAATGAAATTAGTGTCATCTTTGCTTTGAATATTTAGTTGAATTCTTCAACATTGCTGTCTTTACCACAATATTTTGCTGCTGTTATTGAGATATTTTTAGTCAAATTTTTATGACCTGTTATTCTTTTGTTATATGTATGTTAAGCTAATCTACCTCAGTCTGTGTTTATTTGCATAGACCAGGGGTTTCTAAATATTTTTTTAGATTTGTAGATATTTCATTTTTATAGGTTTTCAAAATATTTGGAGTACAGCGCCTCATAATATTCTATATGATTGCCTTTATTTTGGGTGATTCTGTTGTTATCTAGCCCATTTTACTCTTTATTTGTGTTATTTACTTCTAACTTTCCAATCCTCTTCTTTAAAACATTTATTGTGTGCTGTTTGTAAAAAATTAATTTCCATTCATCAATTCGTATATTTTGTTTCACATAATTGTTTGCAGAATCACTTATCTCACCTCTTTTCCATCCTTCCTGCTTCTATTTTTTAAATAGTTTATTGAGAAATAATTCATATATCATATAATGCAATAGTTCAATCATATTAAAAAGAGTTGTACAAGCATCACTACAAGTAGTTCTATATCTTTTTTTCCCCTCTTGAACTCATGCCTACTAGTTCTTCATTTCCCCCAGGATCCCCAGTCATCCCTAACCCCAAGCACTCACTCATGGATTCCAGGGAATTTGGAAGACAGCCACTTGGACAGTGGAAGCAATCCATACTTGTACCCATTCTAAAGAAAGGTTACCCAACAGAATCTGAAAACTTTGAAACAATACCATTGATATCATATACAAGTAAAATTTCACTAAAGATCACCCAACAGGGGTTGAAGCTGCACAGCGACAGGGAGTTGCCAGAGGTTCAGAGCCAATTCAGAAGATGTGGAACAAGGGATAACATCGCTGATGTCAGATGCCTATTGACTCAAAGCAGAGAATACCAGAAATACATTTACTTGTGTTTCATAATTATGCAAAGAAATTTGACTATGTGTATCATAAAGAACTATGGATACACTTGAGAAGAATAGGAATTCCAGAACACTTCATTGTGCTCATGTGGAACGTGTACATGGATCAATAGGCAGCTGTGTGAACAGAACAAGGGCATACTGCATGGTTTAAAATCAGGAAAAGTGTGCACCAGAGTTGTATCTTCTTACCATATTTATTCAATCTGTATGCTGAGCAAATCATTAGAGAAATTAGCTTATATTCAGAAGAGTGTGGCACGAGGTTTGAAGGAGGCTCATTAACTATCTGTGATATGCAGATGACACAGCTTTGTTTGCTGAAAGTGAGGAGGACATGAAGGACTTGCTGCTGAAGTTCAAGGCTTGCAGCCTTCAGCATGGATTACAATTCCATGTAGAGAAGACCAAAATGCTCACAACTGGCCCAATAGGTAACATCATGATAAATGGAAAAAAATATTTAAGTTGTTGAAGATGTTGTCTTTTTTATAACAATAAATGTTAATGGAAGCAGCATTCAAGTGATCAAAAGATGAGGTGCAGTAGGTAAATCTGTTGCAAAATTCCTCTCTAGAGTATTGAAGTATTGTTAAGCAAGGCTATTACTTTGAGGATGCAGGTGCACCTGGCCCACGCTATGGTATTTTCCATTGCCTTATACGAATGTGAAAGGTGGACATGGAATAAGGAAGATACAAGAATGGATGCGTTTGAATTGTGGTTCTGGAGAAGGATATTGAAAGAGCCATGGACTGATGAAAGGACAATGTACCTGTCTCGGAATAAGGACAGTCAGGCTGATTCTGAGAGTTAAGGATGGCAAGGTTTCATTTTACATTCTTTGGACATGATGTCAGAAGAGATCAGTACCTATAAAAAGACATCATATTTGGTAGAGAGGCAACCAAAAAGAGGAAGGCCTTCATGGTGATGGATTGCCACAGTGGCTGTAATAAGTTCAAATGTGGAAACCATTTATAAAATGGGGCTAGACTAAGCAGTGTTTTCTTCTCTTATGCATAGAGTCAATGTGGATTGTAAGTGGCTCAATGGAACATATAAACAAGAAGCTCTTATAACTTTGTTCCCTCTTTGCTCTGAAATTAGAAATGGAATTTAGAGCACATACAAATGCATGTGCAGAAATATACTCTGCCAAATCTATGAAGTTTGTGGGTAATTGAAATTTAAAAAATAGTGGAATTATTTCACGAACTCTTTGAAGCCTCCTCACACATTTTATGATCGTGATGTGCTTGCATTTGCCTAATCACACCTCTTCCAATGGCATTTTGGCCATTTGCCCACTCATAGATTATCAGTTACTATTACGACTAGTCACGTAAGCGATAGTATTTATACTGTTTTCTTAACTCTTGTGCTCCTCGGTGTCTTCCTCTCCTTTAGTGATACAGATGTCTTTCCTTTCACCCAAATAAATATATTCCTATTATCTAGTTAGTAATTTTTCTTGTCTTCCTTCCTATCTCTGATTACAAACAAATACTGTATCTTTCTGCATGTAAGCTTTACCTTGACTGTTTAGAATAGTACATTTATATAATATTTGTCCTTTTGTGAGTTACTTATTTCAGTCAGCATAATATTCCCCAGGTTCATCTGAGTTATGAGAAGTTTTCCAGATTTTGAAACATTTCATAATATTTTAATGTTTATATGTGCCATAGTTTGCTTACCCATTGAAGGCCACTTATGTTAGCTATTTTGATTAATACACAATACATAATTTGTGTCAAGGCTTTATTTCCCTAGGTTAGATACCCAGTAGTGTGATGGCAGGATCAACTGGTATTTCTATTTCTAACTTCTAAAAGAGCACCAGACCATTTCTCACAGTGGTTCGGACACCACAAGGTGTACAGAGTTCCAATCTCTTCACATCCGCACCTGAATCTGTGCTGTCTGCCTTTTCGCATGTTGACATTTGGAAGTATTTTAAGTCATTATTTTCTGTCAGTTTGTTGGACTTTGGTGGCTTGTATGTTGCTGTGATGCTGGAACCTATGCCAACATCAATATCAGAAGCACCCACGGAGGACATGTGTAAGCAGAGATTCAAAACAAGGAAAGATGAGCTAGTCTATTTCTGACATAACTTGGCCACTGAAACATTATAAATAGCAACAGAACAGTGTCTTATACAGTGCTGAAAGATGAGCCTGTCAAGATGTAAAGTATGAAAAATACAGCCGGGGAAGAACTGCCTCTTCACAGTGGTCAACATTATGGCATAGATGGAATAAAACTTTAGGGACCTTCATTTGCTGATGTGGCATGACTGAAAAATGAGAGGAAGCAACTACTAACCTTTATTAAAAATCAGAATATTTATATATGAAATAGTAAATCTAGGATGATTCAAGGTTATAAAAAAATTAACCAGACTGTATAAAAATTGATAATCTAAGACCTAGTTTGATGACTTGTATTGCTTATTTAGAACTAGACAATCACTTTAGATAGGACCTGTGGGTATAGTGATAGGTTTCTCTATACTAGTCATGTATAACTGTTTGGGACTTGGTGAGTAGATAGATTCACCATTGGTCACTGATACAGTCGTGCTGGAGTGAGTGGTGCCAATCACTCATTGGTGTAAAGTTTTGCTACCTAGAGGGGGAAAAATATGCAATACCCATCACACAGGCAAGAAATGAGGGGGGTGGGTAAATAAAATGGAGAGATAGAGGGGAAAAGGATTGACCAAAAAGCTAAAGATAAAGAAATAAATAAGGAAGAAGAAATAGGGAAAGGGAAAAAAAATGAAGGAAAAAGAGAGGGAAAAATTCAGGTAGCACTGTCTCTTAAACATTGGATTGCTATCTACAAGTTTGGTGGTTCAAATCCACCAACCACCTCAAGATAGAAAGACGTGAGACTATCTGCTTCCATCAAGATTTACAGCCTCAGAATCTCTAGTTAATGGGGTCACTATTATCTTACGAGAGATGACACAGTGACTCAACAGTGCTTGAAATGGCACAAAAAAGTGGATCCAAATCCTCTCTCACTTTGTGCTTCCCTTAATGAGCACCTGTAGTCAGAGTGGTGTGTTGGGAAGAATAAACACTTGACAATTCCCTGAAATTACAAGCTGGGTCACTGAGGCTAGTTTTAATTATTGTATCTGTTCTGGCTCATAATACAGTTATGCAACTAAACAACATCTACATGATTACACCTGGAAGTGTATAATTCTGCTGACAAAGTCATCTGTTACTTAACAAAATATGGTGTACATGTTAAATCCAAATTAATCACTCTAGAGGCAGTTAGCCAGTATCTTGCCACTCTCCCTCAGTAAGTTTAATGCCAGGCCTCATCTTAGCCTCACAGGTTACAACTATCTTGTGAATTGCCTGATAATGGGAGCAAGAACATTATCCCCTAATGATCACACAGTCCTCTATTCATAAATCAAAATATTGCTTAATGATAAGTTAAGTGTCAAAGGAGAAGAAGGTAAATTGCTTCAGCTCTCTCCTTTCATTTATTTCATATAGGCCCCTTGACATACTCAATTATATTATGCTTATTTTCTATCATAATATTTAGGCCATATTGGTTGAGAAATTTCTGAAGAATAATATGGGAGACTATGAGTCTCTTTAAAGAGCAAATTTCACTTTTACTCTGACCTTTAAAAAAAGCTTCTCAGAATCTCATATTTCTTTAGCACTAAACCAAGAAAAACCATAACAAAGAGAAAAAAAGCAAACTCACTGCCATCATGTCAATTCTGACTCATAACCACTCTGTAGGACAGGGTAGAACTGCCCTCATGGGTGTTCAAGACTGTAACTCTATACAGGGATGAAACGCCACATCTTTCTCCTATGTGGTGGCTGGTGGTTTTGCATTGCTGACCATGTTGACCTTGAAGGAGGATAAAACAGCATTGTTGAAAACCAGAACAATGATTTTAAATAAATATTATAGACAAATAAGAATTATTACAACTAAGTATACACACTACAGTAGCAAAACATAGGGCTTTTGCCCAAATGTTATTTTATATTAACCATGTCATTACACTCTCCGAACACCAACTGTTCCCTTTGTAATATATATCTTTAATATAATAGTAGGTTTTGACTTAATTCTAGAAATTATAGTATATTGTATTTGTATTACCACATAATTATAATATATAATATGGATTCTTAAGGGTTAAATGTGGGGCAAGGGTGCCACCTTCAGTGGAGAAGTTAACTAGAACCTTCCTGAATAATATTAATACCCACAGAGTAACACCTTAAACTCAAAGACAAAAATAGAGCAAAATCAGAGGATGGTAAAAAACATATTATACCAATGACAACCATTAAAAGGCAAGAACGACAATAATACTCTTTGATAAAAAGGTTTCCAGGAAAATAACATCATGAGAGACAGGAATTGAAGCAATATAATGGTTGAAGGAAAAATAGACCAGGAATATATAACCATAATAAACATATATACACACAACGAAAGACCCTCAAAATACATCAGTCAAGTTTTCACAGTTGAAGAGAGAAAAGAAAAGCTTGACAGTAATAGCAGGAGACTTCAACACACCACTCTCAAGGAGAGAAACAATAAAGAAACAGCTTCTGAACACCTTTGTTATCAGACAGAAAGTATTCTAAATCAATTATGGAAGATGTAGTTAGTTTAAAATGTAGCCACTTATCATTTGATTTCCATTTTCACCCATTTCAAGAGGCAAAAATCCTTAAATGGATTTTTCAACTTTCTGCTTTCTTTTCAACAGGATTTTCATTTTTTTTAAATTTCCTTTATTTTTTCTTTCTTGTTTTTGTTTTGTACGGTTTTTTTGTATATGAAACCCAAGATAGGTAAATCTATAGAGACAGTAACTGGATCAATCATTACCTCGGGACATGGCAGGGGTGGATGGGGGCAAATGGAAAGCTAACAATGAGTACAAGAAAGAAGAATATGAGAGTGTATCCCCTCAAATAAACAAAAACAGAAAAAGGTCCACTGGGCAGAGCCTTCCTAGTATACAGATTTTCCACTAGGTGAACATCAAGCAATTTGCTCTGAGTTAGTGCACTCAATGGCATCGCCTGGGAAGGTTCCCTTTTGTCACAATGATTTTTCTTTTAAAAATAGTTTTGCTCCAACCTTGTTTTTGTAAGAGAACAGCATTCAGCGGTGAAATTTTGTTTCCTGCTTGGGAAAAATGCCACAGAAACTGTTTTGATGTCAAACATAGAATTCTAGGACAGCACTATGGGAAACACTTGTGCCAGTGTTTTTCTCATTTCAAAACAAGTGAAATGTTGATTGATGACAAACCTCGTTCTGGACATATACCATTTCCCAAATGGATGAAAATGTCTACAAAATCCATGCACTTGTGCTTGAAGACCAATGACCATTGAAGAGATGGGGACTATCTTGGAGCTCGGTTAAGTGCATTTTAGTGGAAGATTTGAGATTGAGAAGGGTCATTGTGAAATTCCTGCATGAGGTGCTCTGACTGAACAGCAACAAGAGCATCAGCTGGAAACACGCAGTACTTTGAAAGAACAGCTTCGAAGAGGCCAGACCTTTTTGCCAAGTACGTTACTGGTGACAAGACATGGTGCTATTCTTAGGACCCACAAACCAAACATCAATTAATCTAGTGGAAAACACCATCATCATCGAATCCTCCAAAATGCTCGTCAAATTAATGAAAGATCAAGACAATACTCTTTTTTTTTTAGTATGAAGAGGATAGTGCATTTGGAATTCATTCCACCAGGTCAGACTATTAATCAAGCTTTATATTTAGAGGTTCTGAAGAGATTACATAACAGTGGATGACATAAAGGCCTAAACTGTGTCAGAAACGGGTTTGGTTTTGCCACCAGGACAATGCATCTGTTCTTGCAGCCATCTCGGTGCGCCAGTTTTTGGCAAAAACCAGCATGCCTTTCTTGCCCCACGCACCTTCCTCACCTGATCTCTCTGTGATATTTCTTTATGTTTACCCTAATGGAGAGGGAAATGAAAAGACCCTGATTTTGTGATGTCGAAGAGTTGAAAACACTGAGGGAAGTGCTGTCAGCCATTCAAACAGATGAGTTTGAAAAATGTTTCCAAGATTTGAATCGCATATTTTACAAATGTATGAAGTGTACTTTGATGGTACTAAGGTTGTTTTGTAAAAAACTTTTAAATATATAATTTTGAAAATAAAAATTCAGTTCTTTGTTGGGGGGTACCCCTTTGTATCTTCTAAAGGTCTGCTGATAATTATACAACACTTCTCTATGTAAATGAATTATTTACATATGCCAAGAAATACCAGTTTTCAATTATGCCAGTTCTAGAACGTAATATTTTTTAAATAGTTTTATTGGCATATGCATTACATATCATTCAGTCATACTAAGAAGACTTGTAAAATCATCATCACAATTAATT
>NW_022103900.1:37725666-37741663 GCF_000313985.2 Echinops telfairi
AGGTAATTATTAATCTAGTTACTGTCTCTATTGATTTATCTATCCTGGCTATCATATACAGAAAGTCATATAAAACACAAACAAGAAGAAAAGAGTAAAAGCAACAAGCAACAAGGATTACAGAAAAGAACAAAACAGAAAACCTCAATCAGAAAGAAAGCAGGAAGTAGGTCAACAGGAAGATGAAGCACTAGGTATTACATTTTAACCTAATTACATCTGCTACACTTGAATTTGCAGTGCTCTATATCTGATAACAAGGCTATTCAGATCTCTAGGCTATGTTCAGAGGAGATTCACTGGAGACTGAAGCCTTGTGGAGAGCCTGCAAATGGTTCCAGAATGTCCACTGTCATCCATGGATTTCTGTAAACCTGACATTTACAATTTAACTTCTAATACATTCCTTTCCTTAGAATTGGACTTTAGCATTTATGGTCCTACATCACACAGGCAGGTGTGCTTCTTCCATATAGACTTCATTGACATCTCACTTAGAAGACTTCTTGTTTTAAAACAATCCTTTAAGACCCCAGATGCTATTCTTTCTCATAGCTGGGCACCATCTGCTTTCTCAACCATACTTTACTATAGCACCCTTATCCTCAATGATCACTTCATGAAGGTGACTATCAAGTAGGGCCATCTCAACATAATGTTTTGTTGTAGGTATCAATAATGTGTTACTTTCTACTACAGAGTAACATTTTTATTAATATTCTGAGAATTAATTCTTCCCTTATGATTTTGTGTGGATTCTTAGGTTTTTAAGTTTGAATCTTCCTTTATATACAAAAGCCATTTAAGTCATATATTTTCCTTTAAGTACTAATTTGTGTTTCACAAATTATAATAAACAATTTTTATCACTTATTTTAAACAATTTTCAAATTTCCATTCTAATTTCTTTAACTCATGGATTCTGTAAAATGTGTTCATTATTGCCAGATAGTTGAAATCTTGCTAGCTAATTTATTATTATTGTGTCCTAATATAGTTTCCATCAGCTTCAAAAAATAATATTGCTTTATTTGACAATGACTTTATCTTATGTATCTAGCATTGGATGGTGTATTAGTCTGGGTACTTTAGAGAAACAAATCCACAGCAACTCATGTATAAGAGAGAGTTTTATATAAAGGTTAAGTGCGCATCAAGAAAATATCCCAACCCAGTGCTGGCCAAACCCACAAGTCCAACATTAACCCATATGTCCTACACCAATCCACAAAGTCCTCCTCCATCTCACAAAACAGTTGCAATGATGCCATCTGCAGGAGGAAAGCCGAGTCAGTGAACGTGTAAGCATCTCAGTGCTGGCAGGGGTCTCCACACAGCTGCTCCAGCACCTAAGGGTGCATCAGGGTAGGTCCATGTGGCTTCTCCTCAAGGATGTCTTGCAGGAAGTGAGTCTTTCCAGCTGAAGCAGGGAACTGGCTAAGGCAGCTGCACCCTAGTCTGACCATCAGAGAGCAAGAGACCCGAGAACTTGAAAGGTGAGGCTCACCAAGCCATTTATCCCTCTGCCCTTCAATTAACCCCACAGGTGTTTATCGGCCAGGATGGCACAATAAACTACCTCAGATGGCTAACCATAAGGTTGGTGATGTAGAACAACAAGCTGGTCCTTGGGGAGAGGATGAGGCTATCTGGTCCTGGGAAGAGTCACAGCTTCAGAAACCCTTTATAATTTTGCTATGAGTCAGAATCAACTCAGTGGCAATGGGGTGGTTTTAGGATATGTGGTGTCTCTCTGTGAAGGTTCCATATGCATTTGAAAATCATATGCAGCTATTATGTGGGGTGTCTTAGAAATGGTAATTGGGCAGATTGAACTGATATCTTTGAATCTTCTATACCATAGGGTCCCAAACATATTTGGTCTACCACCCTCTTTTCAGAAACAAAACAAAACACTTCCTGGCAATTAAAAACTTTTGTACTATAGTCTATGATTGAGGATGAATTGTGTCTGCATATGTACACACACCCTCTTCCCCACATCACTCCAGTGGCCTCTAGGATCATTCCAGTGGCTCCCAGGGGACACGGAATCACCCACTTTGGGAAACTATATTATTACTCAGGTGTTGTTCTTATTCTTGCTTATCAATCAACTATTAAGGGAGGGTACTAACAAGAGCCAACTATAATTGAGGATTTGTTTTCTTCTCTTTTTGCCTCTGTCAAGTTTTGTTTCCTGTCTTTTGAATGCCTATTTTAGAAGCATAAACATTAAAGGTTTTATGTTGTCATGATGAATTGACCCTTTATCATTTTGAAATGTCTTTCTTGCACATTTTGTAATGTTCTTGATCTGGCAACTCACTTGGTCTGATATTAATAGAACAACTTCACATTTCTTCAGGCTATATATTTTTAGTAATATCATTTCCTATTTTCTTACTTTCAGCCTTTCAGTATTTTTATTATTAAAAATCATGTATCATATAAACAACATACAGATGGACCATACTTTGAAACCAGTCTGGCAATTCATACCCTTTCCTTAAAAATTAAAGTGTTTTCTCAATTCCCTTTTGGAGCAATTATCGCTTGTTCAGTTTAAGTATACTATTGAAGAAGTTGGTGGCTAGAACTCACTCAAAGGAGTGTCAGAAGAAAGGCTTGAGAATTTAGTTCCAAAAAAATCAGGCAATGAAAATCTATGGAGCACACTTCTACTCTGACCCACATGAATTGGTACTGACAGTGATTTGTCATTGATGGTCTCAAAACTGCTTTGGTTTGAGTTTGGTGAGTACACAAGTAAGGGTCAGATTGGATTTTGAAAATTGATTTCACTAAATAAACAATTTAATATGCGCTTTAGTTGTTTAAGGCGCCAATAGATCATATTTTGGTTTTGTTGAACACTGATCAGCAAGCATGCTTTGTCAGTGAACAGTTAAGAATTAAAGAACAAGCAAATCAGTGTGCTAGGTGGCATTCTACCTTACAGAGTAGACATGGGCTTATGAGTTCTACCTGCAAAGAATATTCTCCCTCAGAAACCACCCTTCCAATGAAGGTGACGGGATATGCATTCAATTCCTAAAATAGACCCATTCTATGTGTTGCTTAAACTTCACAGGGATATGTGAAAATGAGCTACCCAAACATTTGAACCCTGTTATCCTTCCTTTAATAATGAACAATGAGATAGCAGAAAAGTAGAGCTAGAGGGTGGGGAGTGGAAGTTGCTGTTGAAAAACCACAGCCTTTGGTAAAAAGAAATTGAATCAGAGACAGTCGGATGATTTGGAAATATGTTTTCCTTCCTCCTTATTTTTCTTCATAGACTTCCCTTTTTAATCTATAGAATGGTAATGTTTATAACAAGAGGTGCTTAGCATAGTGTCTGACTTCAATGAATGATAACAATTACATCATTAAAAGTCTTTCTTTCTAAGAGGAGATTTTCGGTTACCTGCCACGCCACGCCACTCTGATTGTGGGCATGAACATTAGAAAGAGTGGAAGTTCATGGTATTCTTTATTTTGTAAAGCTTATATTCACATCTCAAGTCTTAAGACTAGCTTCTGGTTGCTGGGTGCCATCAGGTTGGTTCTGACCAATAGCGACCCTTATGTGCAACAGAGTGAACCACTGCCGTATCCTGCACCATCCTCACAATTGTTCCTGTGCCTGAGACCATGGCTGCAGCCACAGGGTCAATCCATGGCCTCTGAGGCCCTTCCTCTTGGGCTTGACCAAGCTTGGTGTCCTTCTCCACGACTTACTAGGATTGCTTTATCGATAAAGTTCTTTGGGATCTATGATTTCTTAACGATCATTGCACGGCATTTCAAGAAAAGTCATCCTACATCACACAAATAAAATTTCTTTAGAAATATCTGAAGAATTAGAGACTTTCTCTGAAAAATGTCATGGAGTAACATATATGGATACATCTCTGTGGTTCTTTCTTCAGTGCTCACTTGGTAAAGAGGGAGCATCAGGTGTCTCACCCAGCCTACTCTTTCTCTCTCCAGACCTTTGCAGGAAACATGAATGCGGACAGTGTGGTGCACCACAAGTTACTACACCCAGCGAGGGCCCAGTTTATTCGCTTTGTTCCCCTGCAATGGAATCAAAGAGGAAAAATTGGCATGCGAGTTGAGGTCTACGGATGCTCTTATAGTAAGTACTCACACATACCCTGACACTACCCACACAGTGTTAACTTATCTGCAAATAAGATGGTCATCAGCTCATTTAAAAGACATTTCCAAAATTTAATAATTGATCAATACTTGGAAATGTACAATGCAACTCAGAGGTCGAAAATTTATTAGTCTACTAAAAAAATAATCAAGGATGATAAAGACTTAGCACACTTTCAAAATGAAGTGCTCTTGGAGTTTTAGCTGCCATTTATCCTTTGCAGTAAAATGGGAAAGTTATGCTAACTTCTTCCCGATAAGTGAAGTGAGGTATTATGAAACAACCCTTACCCCAACCATGCTGGAAAAAGTTATCTCTTCATTTGTTTATCCACACAAGCCCATTATTTTACAAGAACATTTATCGAAGGAAGCCCCTAATGCCTGCTCATGCACCAGGATAAGAATTTGTGGCTTTAAGGTTTCTCAACCCTGCCTCTTCACGTAGCCTTATATTTTGTGTGTTTATAAGGGGAATTAATTGCCTTTAGGTGAACATCTCCAGGGCTAAGAAGTTTACCCTGTTGAGATGCTGTCAGACAGAGCATCCTTTTCTGTGGAGAACCACAAGCTGGCACTCCACAATCTCTAACCACTAGTCCTTGTGTCTTGGGGATGTTTCCCTTTGGGGGTTGGCTTTGGAAGAAGGGAAGAATGATGCATTTCTTCACTTCTGGGATTTGAAACCTCTGTCATGCTCACTGAGATCACATAGCCACCTATATGAAGCTCCTGCCTCCTGCATGAACTTCCTGACTCCTGCCACAATCTGCCCTAATGCAAATTTTACACTGTAGTCAAAGATATACTTGCAAGCAATAGATAACGAGGTCATTCTTCTGACTACTATAGTGAAAATAAAATCAAGATTTATTTTTGACATGTAAAATTTCTTCATTCAATGTTTCTTACCTCTTCAACTTCACTTTAATTCTTCATGACTTCCCTATTGCTCTTTACCTCAGTGTTTCACTGTACCTTCCTAGCCTTAGCACACCTCTTCTCAGACTTCACATGGTCAGTTCCTTCTGTCAACATGAATAACGATTTAAATGTCACCACTTCAGAGGAGTCCACCCTGATTGCCCCTCACTTCTAAAACATCTATTAGCCCAGGATTACATGACACACTTTTATTTTCTTTATCCTTTTCACAAAGTGAAATCTTGTTTTATTGTTTCTACTTACTTGCTTGTTATCTGCTTCCTCAATTCCTATCACAAAACTACAAACTCCACTAGTAGAACAGGTACCATATTTGTTATCAACTAACATGAGCACAGGTGAGTCTTCAATAAATATTTGTTGAATAAATGCATACATACTCATATATCAGTGCAGCTTTATGCTCCCAACTATGTAAATCAAGTTTCCAAATGGACTAAGATGCAATGTTAGTTTGTCATACTGTGGTGATTTGTGTTTCTGTGATATTTATAACAAGAAGTGATTAGCATAGGGTCTAACTTCAATCAATGATAACAATGAATGATAACAATGGTAGTTCAAATATCATCATGATGGACAGAATTCAGTAGAAAAGTCTAGACTAAGAAATCCTGGGAAGGAGAGCCTGACGATCAATTTCAAAAAGAAAAGGTGACGAGCAGAAGCACATTATCTGCTATAATACCTGAGATGAGCCCTTTCGCACTTGAAGACATTGATAATATGACTAGAAAAGTGTTACCTCCTAAAAATGGAGCCAGTGTTAATAATATAGATTAGTAAAGCTTTCAGGACCTTCATTTACTGATGAAACACAGCTGAAAATGAGCAGAAAATATGAGTGAAGGTCTATTAAGAATCAGAATGTGGGATGTACAACCTATCCATCTAGGAAAATTGGATGTACTAAAATGAAGTGAAGAATGGTGAAGGGTGTTAAAAAAGGAAAGTGGTATCCAGTTGACACACACTGGATACCAAGTGGTATATCCAGTGGTATCCAGTTGTCCCAGTTCCTCTAAAACCCCAGTGAGATATGAACAGATGAAAGTGCTCCACCTTGGAACATCAAATGAGAGGATAAATAGTTGGAATGAAGAGTCAACAAAACAGAAAATAACAAATACTGGAGAGGATGTGGGGAGATAGGAGCACTTTTACATTGCTGGTGGAATTGTAGAATTGTATACCCACTATGGAAATCATTTCCTTAAACAAAAGTAAATTTAAGTACCTTATGATACAGCATCTGCCAAAAAGACATTAAGAATATAACACAAACAGACATATGTACATTTGTGTTCATCACAGCAATTTACACAATAGCAAAAACAAGGAAGCATTTCAAAACCCCCAGTATACAGGAATAGATAAACAGTATCTGTTATATTCATACTATATAGAATTTTATGCATCAGTAAAAAACATTGATAATTCTCTAAAATGCTGCAAGACATGGACAAAACTAGAGAACATTATGCTTAGCAACAACTCAATTTTATAAAGAGAAACATTTAATATCATCAATTTATAAGAAAAAACAAAGAAGAAATATGGCCTATACAACAGATAAGACTCTGTCCTGACACAATTACTGAAGACAAAAATGGGTACATAAATAAGCAAATGTGGTGAAGAAAGTTGATGGTGGCTGGCAATAAAAGATACAATATTTGGGTTCTTAAAGGCTTGAAGTTAAACAAGTGGCCATTTGGCAGGGAGCCAACAAATCCCACATGGAAAAAGCACACCAGCCTGTGTGATCATGAGCTGTCGACGAGATCAGATATCAGCAGTTCAAAGACAAGCAATCAAATTGACAGGAAGAAGCATGAACAAAGTGGAGACCCAAAACCCACCTGTAAGATAATTGATCAGTTCCTCACAGAAGGGCCACGCAGTAAGGATTATAAATCTAGGGAGTGCTGTAGCACTGATAACACTCATAATTATCCTCTAGTTCTTTAATATTTCCTCCCCTTACTATTATGGTCTTTGTTTTACCTCATTAATCTTGTGAGACCTGCATATGTTCATCTGCACAATCAAGAGTGCTCAATGCATGAAAGCCAAGATAGATACCCTTCAGAAACAGGGGGGTAATGATTCATTGAAGTTGAGGGAAGAGAAGTGGGGAAAAGCGGGGAAAGGGTGCTGATAGCAATGATGGTTGTATAACCCCACTTGAGGGAATAAATAACAGAATCAGGTGAATAGATACATTGGATAGTGTAAGATATGGCAAATAATAGTAATATATAATATAATCACTAGGATTCCTGGGGGTATGGTAGGAGAGGAAAGGGATAAAGGGAAGCTGATATCTAAGAGTTCAAGAAGAAAGAAAATGTATTGAAACTGATGGTGGTAGCATTTGTACAATTATGCTTGATCATATTGAAATGTAGATTAGTACAATATCTGTAAGTGCTCCCCCAAAAACTAAAACAAAGAAAGAATTTGATGACTATAAAAAACCTGGACCAGAGACAGGGGTGGGAACAACAACAGCCAAAACCCAAATAAACAAACAATAAAAAAAATAAAAATTGCTTCATGGGCAAAAAAAACCCTTCTAGATTCTTTATCCTTCAGATCTAAATATTGGTTTGAGTGGCAAGTCAAGTCCACAGAAACCGTTTCAGACAGAGATATAGTTGGGCAGCACTGAGGGAAACCATCTGAGCAGAGAGCAAGCTGAATCTGAGAAAGAAAAGCATTGTTAAGCCGGTGAGAATTTGCGTGGCACAGATGGCTACAGAATACAACTCAAATCAAACCCATCACCATAGATTCAGTTCTGACTCGCAGTGACCCTATTGGACAGAGTAGAACTGCCTCTTTGGCTTTCCAAGGCTGTAAATATTTTGGAGAACAGAAATCCTCATGTTTCTCCCACAGAGCAACTGTTGGTTTCAAACTGCTGGCCTTGTGCTTCACAGTTCAATGTGCAGCCTAGAGTGGCAACAGGGCTCTTTTGACTGCAGAATGAAGAGAGAGAAAATGAAGGGGGTTAAAGAGCTCACTAGGAGAGCTCTGGTCTTTTCGGGCTGAAGGCCTGCATTCAGAGGAAGGCCAGTGGGGAGTGGATTTGTCAATACTGGGCTCCCAGCAAGTGCTCTTCCTCCACTGAGTATGGAAAGAAGCAGGATAATGGGCTTTGCCTGCCCAGCACTGCACCAGAGCCACACGAATTACCTGTGGCTAGAGAAGTACTGCTCCATACTTTCCTTAACTCGCCTTCCTGGTTCCTGATCCCCAACTAGGAGAGTCGGGTGCCTCCAACATAGTAACTCCTTGCAAGGCACCTCAGAAGCAAGAAAGAGAACATGCCATGCCCATGAAGAAAGTAGAGCCATGAACAAAGATAATATGCATGGAGTAGTGGTACCACAGGTACAGAGGCAGCAGTACTGAGACCATGAGTCAGAGTGGTAGGCTTTCTGGCCTAAGGAATGAGTAAAGCTAGGTGTTTTTGTCCAAGAACTGACAAGAGGAATGGGTGGGAGGGAGTGGGGGAGCAGATCTGTTAGGCATTTGTCAGCACTGAGCAGAAAATAGGCCAAAGGAGTGCATAATTTGGACCAAGGACCAGAGTGGGGAATGCCTGTGAACATGATTAGAATAAATTCTATAGAGAAAAGAACTGATCCTTGATATTTCTGATCTCGTCATGTAATTAACATCCTTAACAAAGCCATAATTGTGAGAATTGTATTTTCTGTGAGTTCTGTTTGCCCATTTCAATGGATTATTGAGCCCAACAGAGAAGTAGAGTGCAGAGAGAGAGTTGGTGGGTGGCAGACTGGGATAAAGAAGATTGGCAGGTAATATATGTATGAGCGTGTACACCCCCCAAAACAGAATTGTGCTTGGCAAAGTGGAGCTTTTCTCCACTACGTGAGCATCAAGAACTCTGAGTTAGTGCACCCAGTGGTGTCACCTGGAAGGTTCTCTCTGGTCACAGTACATTTTTTTGTGAAAGCAGTTTTGCTTGAACTGCCTTTTGTGTGTGTGTGTGTGATGGGCAATTTAAAGAACAGTGTGCAGCTGTGAAATTTTGTTTCCTGCTCAGGAAAAATGCCACAGAAACTGTTGTGATGTTGAGCACAGCTTATAAGGGGAATGCTTTGGGAAAATCTCAAGTGTACAAGAGTTTTCATTTCAAAAAAGGTGAAATGTCGATTGATGACAAACCTTCTTCAAGACATCAATCAACTTCCTGAACTGACAAAAAATGTCAACTCATAGTGCATTTGGAGTTTGTTCATTCCAGCAGCTCAGTCTGTTAATCAAGCTTTCTATTTAGAAGTTCTGAAAAGATTTTGTAGTAGTGTGCGCAAAAAAACCACCTGCTCACACAGCCATCTCAGTGAGCCAGTTTTAGGTAAAATCAGCATGCCTCTCTTGCCCCAAGCACCTTCCTCACCTGATCTGACTTGGTGCAACTTCCTTTTTTTCCCTCAAATGAAGTGGGTCATGAAAGGATGGCGATTTGATGACATCACGAGGGGAAGAGAAAAATGAGGGAGGTGCTGTCACCCATCCAAACAGATGAGTTTGAAAAAATGTTTCCAAGAATGGAATCACAGATTTGACAAATGCATTAAGTGCAATGGTGAGGATTTCTAATGTGATAAGGTTGTTTTGTAAAAAAAATTGAAATATATAGCTTTGAAAAAAATTCCACTTTGGGGGGACTCCCTCATATTTCCCCTGCTCCATAGGAATAATTATTGCATAGATATGGAGTTGGATTTTTTTTCCCATAGTAAAGATGGAAGTTCAAACATAACTCACGTGCTATTTCCTCACCTAATGAGCTATTTCCTCACCTAAGGAATGAAATTGAGAATCCAGAAGGAAATCTATCCACCAATGGACAGCTGATCTTCCACAAAGGGCAAAAATCCATCAACTGGGGGCGGAGGGGACAGTCTTTTTAAATAATAGTGTTGGTAAAACAGAATATCCATTTTCAGAAAAAGGAAACAGGTTCAAACCTCAAATCATATACAAAAACTAAATCCAAATGGATTAAAGACCTACATGTAAATTCCAAAACTATGAAGATCATTGCAAATAAGTAATGGCTAACCAGGGCCCTACGTCATGGCATAAACAGACTACCAGACATACTCAAAGGACTCATTAAATGCCTCCTGGGGTACAACTGTCATTGAGTCAACTCTGACTCGCAGCCACCCTTTGAGAGAGGGTAGAACTGCTCCTATAGGTTTCAGGGAGTGTAACCCTTTAAGTGAGTAGAAAGCCCCATCTTTCTCCTGCAGAACAGCTCATAGGTTCGAAGTGCAGACCTTGTGGATGGCACCCAATAACCACACTAGCCTCTGTCTGGAAATGTGGATGTTCATTGTTCTGCATAGAGGATGCTGAGGCAGTAATGCCTTGCAGAAGAGAAGGTGCTGCACAAACAGCAGAGGAAGGAAAGCGTTCTGGGTTTGTTATGCTCGGAACATAAGACGCAGGAAGTTACAGTGTGGCATGAAAACGATTGCCTCTCTCTGATCTTGCATTTCCGATGCTGTTTGAAATTTTTCTCAATAAGGTGCAGTGGAATTCATCTGGTTCTCAGGAGTAAAATCATCTAAAATATGTGAGTCTTTACTCTTTTTTTTCTTCTTAACGTGCATCATTTCTAGTTTGAAATGTGTTTTCCTTGTTGTAGAAAGTAAGTGGATTAAGACCTGAGAGCAATGAGTCATTCAGGCACTCGATGCCACTGTCAGTTAAGCAATGGACTGATAGCCACAAGGTGAGGGGTTCAAGCCCACCAATTGCCCCGAGGGAGAAAGCTTAAGCTAGCTGGTCCTGTACTGCTTTACAGCCTTTGAAACCCTATATAGGTTCACTATAAGTTGGAATCAACTCAATGTTGGTGGGCTTTGGGTGAGTGTCTTATTATGTTAAGACGACTTGGTGCTGTTGTATCAATATCTAGTCTGGTCTCAAACCCTGGGAAGCATGATGAGCTCTCTGGTGCTGGGATCTACATCAAGTGAATATTTGATGAGGGGTTATTTAATTTCTTGGTCTGAGAAGTTAGTCATCCTTACTTATTTTTATTGCATTTTAAAAAGTATAATATTTTTTCTAGTAGAATCCTCCTTTCTCATTTATGTATATATTCATTTTCTAGGTACTAAGAAGAAACATGATCAGAATGCTATTTATACATTAGCATTTTTAAGTACTGTCTTTTTTTCTCATTGAATAATTGAGATTACTTTATCTATTTTAAATATCTATTTTAAATACTTTATTTAAATTTGAAATCTATTTAAAAACATCCCATTGGTTGGAGGAAAGCCAAGCCTCTATTTTCCATAAGGTTGGGGTATTTATTTGTTTTAATTTAAAAAGATGTTTTTTCTTTGCCTTTCTTTCCTATTACAAATGCCAACTGATGACCTGTTCCATTTTACCAGTGTTCCTGTCACTTGAATATCCCCCAAACCTTTACTTGGTGTCAACTACAATGTAATTTAAATAAAGTTAACTATTACTAAGATGTGAATAACTGACCAGGCGGTCTATTTTGTTCAAGATGAACTTTCTGGTTGAAACTCTATATGTCTGGAACTACATTTCTCCACTAGTGTAATGACCATTACACAATTACTTTGAAGTCATTTTGAGTTATTATGTGTAAAGCATTTAGAAGAATATTTAGCAGAGAATTTTTGCTTAGTTAATGAACACTTAGTACAAATGTAGGCGCCTACTCCTACAAAATATCCCTCTGCTACCACCACACCTTTCCACAGGCAGGAGACTCATCTCAGATGCAGATTAATGCCTACTTCTCTTTTTCTTGCCATAAGTTCTGGGACCTCACTTTCCTGCCACATGCAGCGTGTCTTTTCTATGTTGAAACTGCAGCTACGAAAGACAGCTGTCAAGGCCATCTACAACAACACAGACAAAGGTCTGCTCACTTAGGGTTAGTACTCTTACATAATTCCGTGGAGTAACATGGTCAACTAAGAAATAAAAATAGCCCTACCTGCCTAGTGGTTACTGTTATAGGACAATATCATTGATATCACCTGTAAATAAATTTGTTGTTTGTTTGTTTGAGATGAACTTGTTTGCCACTAAAGATCCAAGCCTATTTCAGTTTCACTTCCCCACCCCTAATTTTTATTCTTTTTCAGCCACCAAGACCACTATTAAGATTTGAAAGATAAGGGAGCTAGAGGGATTTTTTTGGGGGGGGTTGGTTTTTAAAGGAAAATACTGTATATATAGTTACACTGCCAATCTCAAATGAAAACAACAATATCCCATTAAACCACAGATATGTGGTTTTCTTTCTCCCCTCCCCACGATGATCTAACAATGGTTGCTATAGTACATTGACAGGGAAGTTCCAGAGGTTCAGACCAGATTCAGAAGAGGACTTGGAACAAGGGATATCATTGCTGATGCCACATGGATGTTGTTTGAAAGCAGAAAATATAAGAAAGATGTTTGTGTGTGTTTTATTAGCTATGTCAAAGTATTTGACAGTGTGGATCATAACAAACTATGGATAGTCTTGAGAAGAAGGGAAATTCTAGAACACTTTATTGCACTCTTGAGGAAGCTGAACATGGATCAAGAAGTTATATGACCCAAACAAGGAAATACTACATGGTTTAACATCAAGAAAGGTGTGAATCGGGGTTGTATCCTATTAACATATGTCTTCCGTCTGTATGTTGAGAAAAAATTAGAGAAATTCTATTAAATAAAAAAGGAGCATCGGGATTTTATGAAGAATTATTAATAATCTTCAATATGCCAATGACCCAACCTTGAGGAGGACTTGAAGCAGTTGCTGATGAAGATCAAAGACTGCAGCCTTCAGTATGGGTGACAACGCAGTGTAAAGAAGCCAAAAGTCTCACAATTGGACCACTAGGTAACATTATAGAGAAAAGATTTCTGCTTTCAAATATTTGCTCAAATATTTGAACCTGCAACCAGTGCTCATGGAAGCAGCAAATGAAACCAAATGGTGGATTCCATTGTCTAAATTCGCTGCACGAGAACCCTTTAAAGGGTTGAAAGACAAGGGTGTTACTCTGAGGACTAAGGTGTGCCTGGTGCCAGCCATCAGATTTTTAATTGCTGCATACGCATGTGAAAGTTGGACAGTGAATAAGGAAGAGAAAAACAAACTGATAAATTTCAATTATGGTGCTAGGGAAGAATATTTAAAGTACTATGGACTGCCAAAAGGGCAAACAAATCTGTCTTGAAAGAGCTACAACCAGAATGCTGCTTGGAAGCAAGGATGACAAGACTTATTCTCATATAGTTTGGACATGTTATCTGGAGAGACCAGTCCCTGGAAAAGGAAATTATGCTTGGTAAAGAAGGACAGGGAAAAAGAGATGATCCTTGACAAAATGGAGTGACAGAGTGGCTGCAACTATGGGCTCAAACACAATTTTGAGGATGGCACGGGGCCGGGCTATGTTTCATTGTGTTGTGTGTGTTGTATGTAGTGTCACTATGAATTAGAATCGATTCAGCAACAACACAAGTGATTTGGAGAAAGTCCAAAATATACTAAGTGGAGAAATGATAGTTTCCTTAACAAATTGTAATTGTAAAACTGGATAACTATTTGCAGAAAAATGAAACGTGACCCATATTTCATGCCATGTACAAAAATGAGCTCAACGATATGAACTCGGGATCATAGTGTCAGGGAAAACCACGGTCATTTGGTATAACATAGTTCACAAACATGACATTCTACATCCTGTTTTGGTGAATAGTGAACAGGGTTTAAAAACGAGTGAGTAGTTATCTAAAGTGCACCCATGGTCCCTCTCTATGCAGAGGAAAGAACAGGATGAAAATCAAAGCTAGAGCATGAAACCAATTTGTCCAATGGATTAATGGACTTCACATACATGAACTCTGAACACTACCCACTGTTCTGAAAGGGATCACATTAGAAGGTCTTCGATAGAGTAAAAAGAAAACGTGGAACAAAATTTAAAAGAATTAAAAATGCCAGGCTTCCTAGCTAGATAGAGATTTGAGACATGCCCAATTCTCATCACCCTTCTCGTCTGGAACACAGCTTTTCCTCTTGGCTCAATGTTCACCCGAACAATAGGTCTATAGCGAGTACACTCACAGAATGGAGGTATTCGTACTTTAGAACAATCTAGTATTGGTGATCAGAGGGGCAGCATTTACCCAAGGACAAATTTAGAACTCAGAGGAAAGGAGGAATGGAAGCAGGAAACAAAGGGAGGAAGTGGGATAAGTGATATTACATTCTGGTGATTGAGATTGATAATGAAACAAAATGTGTGTGAATTGTTCAGTCAAAATGGATTAGCTATGTAATTCATAACAGAAAGTTTAAAATGTGACTTCAAAAAGAACCTTCTACAGGAGGGAACCAGTATTTTCCGTATGCACTGCAACTGTTCCTTCATTTGGTGCATATCATTGATATTGTTGGCATCATAATCATTACCAACATTTCTCTTCCCCATCATTTAATTTGCACCATATTCTACAGTCCACATGCCTAACTAACAGCAACCTTTTAAAATAAGAATTATTAGTCCTGTGTTATAAAAAAAAGAAAGCTGACATTTATAAAGGTTAAATGACTTTCTAAGAAAACTAGTTATTTACATTCCAAACCAAATATTTTTTCTGAGATCTAAAAATATGTATTCATTTACCTGATTTATACCTCAATTTGATTACTTCATAAGTATCTGAAATTTAGTGCCTCAAAGGGAGCATTTCACTGACTTGTACTTTCCTACCATACTCTATAGTTTCTCCCTGCAGAGGAGGATCGTCTTCTCGTAAATCCCAACATCCCTCTTCCTTATTTCCCATCAGTCTAACAGTAAGTTCTGTCAGTATGACTTCCAGCAATCATTACAAATATACCCATTTTGTTTCATCTTCAAAGATACCAACTTTGTATAGTTACTCTCTTCTGTCACTTGAATTTTGACTGCACATTTATTTTCCCTTTTTATGCTATTTTTATGCTATTATTCTTACTACAGCCAACAGGGTTACAAAAAGCAGAGTTCAGCCTTTGGCTTCTATAAACCTTTCAATGACTTCTGGCAGGCCACAATGTCTAGCAAAACCCTTTTCAGGGGCTGTGACCACTGGGTTTCTATCTGCCCCTGAATCATGCCAAGTTTGTTCCCTTCCCATGGCTTTGCCTCTGCTGGCACCTCTCTCTGGGATATGCCATCCTCACCCTTGCCTTCTGTTCATCTCTGCATGAGCCTCCCTTTTAATATCAGTTTCTCAGAGGTGTCAAAAGATCATTTATACCAGCCAGGCTTTCTCTCTCTCTCCCCTCTTTCTCTCTCTCTTGTCTTTTTACCTCTAATGTTTCTCTCCATCTGTCTATAGACAGACACATACGTACAGCAAAACCTGTGAAAAAGGAAAGCTCTGTAAGGCAGAAACTTACCAGAGAAGGAAAACCAGTTTTCCAATGAAGCAACTGGTGCTGGGAAATAAGGTTCTGGAATTGCCCGTCATAGTTTTCGCTAAAAACAGAGACCAGTTCGATTCAAGAACCTTTATTCAAATAACCTTATTCAAGAAAGTTTACTCTGATGCAAGAGACAGACAGAAACAAATTGTTTAAAAAATTAAGCAAAAATCAAATAAGTTCTTTGATGCCTGATACCTGATCCCTTCAACACCTTGTATTCACACAGGCTGGTGTGCTTATTCCATGTGGGGTTTGTTGCTTCTCAGCTAGATGGCCGCTTGTTTTCCTTCAAGCCTTTAAGATCCAAGATGCTATATATTTTTAATAGCCGGACACCATATACTTTCTTCACCACGTTTACTTATGCACCCA
>NW_022103900.1:37742622-37816124 GCF_000313985.2 Echinops telfairi
GGCAACAAATGTACAAATGTGCTTGACAGACAATGGATGTATGTGTAGATTGAGATAAGAGCTGTATGAGCCCCAATAAAATGATTTAAAATAAATAAAAATTAAATCAAATAAGTTCTATACACTAAAGTATGTGACAAAAAGTAGATGATCCTCACAGAGCCCCAAACAATGTGACAAAGGAAGGCCTTACAGAGCACAGTTGTCTGCATTTCTCCGGGGTTGGTCTGACCAGTCTCCGATCACCATCCCCTAAGGCCGATGTTCCCATTGTCGATCCTTGCCTCCTTTCTAAGTTAAAATATCCCTACAGATTAAGCTCAAAAGGAACGTTTCCTGCAAAGAAGAGACCTGCTGCATTTTGTATTTTTAAGAAACTCTTATATTATTTTTCTTGTATTTTATTAACAGCACGCTAACTCCTTTACTACCACTATCATAAGCAATAGAAAAAAGGTAGATGGCACCCTTTCAAAGGAAGAAAACTTTTGAGACCGGGGAAAACCAAGCAATCACATTGACTTGAACATTTTAGAAATTTTACTGTGCATACAAGGGGGTACCCAGAAAAAATGAAATTTTGTTGGGCAGAGCAGAGCTTTCAAAGTATGCATTTTTCCAGCTAGGTAAACATTCAGCAACTTCCTCTGAGTTAGTGCACCCAATGTCATTGCCTGAGAAGGTTCTCTCTGGTCACAGTGAATTTTTTCATAAAAGCAGTTTTGCTCAAACCTCATTTTTGTGATAATCGGTTTAAGAGAACAGTGTGTGGCTGTGCCATTTTGTTTCCTGCTCAGGTAAAATGCGACAGAAACTGCCATGATGTTGAACACAACTTACAAGGACCACACTATGGGGAAATAAATGTTCCTCAAGTTCAAGGACTTTATTACCCACATACCCTGTACTTAGCATTAGAAAAGGCCCATTTCAACTAACAGTACTCTGAATTTTTTAATAAGCAAACTTTCCTAGAGTTATACTCAGTCTTTGAAAACATAGATTTTAATTTTGTTTATAAAACCAAAACAAACAACCTACAATCTTTGAACATGTGCTTCTATGATGCTCAAGGAGTAAAATTTAGCTATCACCTGGGCCTGGGAAGATTAGAGTAACATCTGTCCTATCATCCCTTATCTATATCCCAAACCCTAAAAATGGCTCTTGTACCGATACAGACATATTTAAATCTCTGATTCAGCCACTATCCATACAAACAATAACCACTAGGAAGTAGACAGCATAACTGTTTTGCTGTGGTTGCTACAAAAGGAAACACAGAAGTTTTGTATGTAATCAGAATTTAAAACTCAAACTCCTGTGTAACTCAGCGACTCAATTCAGTCTTCGTCTGTAGGGCCATGTTTAAGTTTGTGAGTGATCATTTTAAATGAAACCTAAAACATATAGACGTGATTGATAAATAAGTGAGCATGGATCCAAACCACCAAAGACAGAACCTTGGCTCTACCACCTACTCTTGTGTGATCTTAGGCAATGTCATGCCTCTGTGATCCTAGTTTTCCTTTACGTGAAAAAGGAAGCAATTACACTGTTTACTTCTTGAGTTTAATGTGACAATTAAAAGACATGATGACTATATACTTTTTAAGTTAAGCTTGGTATAGGAGAAGAACGAAAAATGTTAGCTATGATCATCATTTGGCTCACATACTTTGGACATGTTGTCAGGAAAGACCAGACCCTGGAGAAAGATACCATGCTTACTAAATAAAGCAAAGGGTCAGTAAAAAAGAGGAATACACTCAAAAATATAGATTCGTACAGTCCCTACAAGCAACGGAACAGTTGTGAGGATAACATAGGACAAGGGAGTATTTCCTTCAGTCCTGCATAGGGTTTTATAAGTCCAAATGAATTCGATGGCACCTAAAATGATCATCATTATCTTCATCTGATATTTAGGATGGGGAGTTGTAATCAATCAATATGGGCCTTCTAGCCGTAATTCCTTATGCGATATAATTTTGGACTCCATATGCCTGTAACTATATGCTCATTTTGGAGAACATACTCTACTAAACTAATGAACTGGATTAGGGCAGAATTAAGACGGACATTAATAGAGGTTATATACTGAGTCACACCCTTTGTTTCCCTTGGAGCATCTTTTAAGACTCTACCTTCGGCTGAGGTCACCCCAAGTCAATGCACGTGCCTTCAACAGTGATAAGTGAACCATACTGGAAAGTCAAATCAAGCTGGGGGCTGGGGGCATACAGGTCTCGGAGAAGGCAATTACATTTCTGATGGTGGGTGAACAACAGGGAGGAGCAATCTCCCACTGTGAAAAGAAAGTGTTCAACAGTACTTAACTAGAACCCAAGGGGAGAATGTACTGAGTACTGTATTCCTAACTGGACACTTAACCTAATTACTATTCAGCCCTTGGTAACCCAGGCTAGCTACCTTAGCCTACTGGGACTTTAAAATCTGTTCTTTTGAGGTGCATAACATCCTCCATAGCCACTCCAGAAGGGCTGGATGTGGAAACTCTATGTGAAATGGATTTTTCCTCAAACTCACAGCAGAGAATGGGGTACTAGAGAAACAAATCATAAGATGCAGAGTAGATGTTTGTTTGACTTCTCCCTCGTGGTAATTTTTCTCCTTTGGCTAGCCAGATGTCAGGTAAAGCTACTCTGTTTACTCAGTTGTTTTCTGGGGAAAATAAGGGAAGCATGGAGTTAGAAATCTTGTAAGTCCACTTTCTTTCAACCATTAAAATTTGATATTTATGTGGGTTTAGGCCACACCTGTAAAGAAAGCTTTGAAAAGATATGCCCCACCAAGTGCTTTGGTGTACTGAGGAACCAATGATCTTTGTCTGAAGCTGGAAAAAAATCTGGAACTATGAAGAAAATTCTTCTCTAGGACTGAATGTTAAATAGAGTCTGAGGGCAGTCTGGGACGCTTGCTAGGTGACCAGCTGGATCTACTTGTTGAGTGGAAATTGGAGAAATGCAGCAATAAAGAGACAGGTTGAGTTTGGCCACTGACACCTGTGGACTTGGTTTACAGGAAAAAGAGAAGATAAGAGTGGGTTGACTAGTCTAAAGTTCATGACCTAGCATGAGAGGGCTAGGCTTGTTGAGTACTGGTGAGAGCCCATGGTCAAAAGGCAAGCCGACCAATGGGCACCTTGGGGAGACTAGGTGAGGCAGCCCACATTGAGTTGATCAGAACCCGACCAGATGAAGAGAAGTTATTTGAACCTGTGAACTGGTTCATCCTGCTGCAGACTTCATGGATGGCCTGTCCTGATTTGACTTTGCTTATAGATAGGAACTTAACAAGGTTCCAACTGGAATGAAGATTCTTCACGCCGAAAAAGGATTGTGTCCTCAAACATTGGGTTGATGTAAGTGGGCAGTATAGAAATCAGATACCCAAAATTTGGGGCATAAAGGTGTGAAGTGGTTGGCTTACAAACTTTCATAGGTGGGGGAATATGTTCATAAGATTATAGGATTAATGTGTAGGTGTTACTTAACTGCAATTGTTAGGCCAAAGGATTGTGTACAGGTGCCAAGCTGGCAAGGGGTGGATTGACAAATTTAAGGTTTATTGTAGCAACCTGGCTGATAAACACATGTGGGATTAATTGAAGGGTGGAGAGATAAATGGCTTCGTGAGCCTTGCCTTTCTAGGTCTCGGGTCTCTTGCTTTCTGATGGTTGGACTAGGGTGCAGCTTCCTTAGCCAGTTCCCTGCTTCAGCTTGCAAGGTTCACTTCCTGCAAGACATCCCTGAGGAGAAGTCACATGGACCTACTCCGATGCAGCCCTGGGTGCTGGAGCAGCCGTGTAGAGACTCCTGCCAGCACAGAGATGCTTACATGTTCACTTATTTGTCTTTCCTCCTACAGCTGGCATCATTGCATGTGTTTTGTGAGATTGAGGAGGACTTTGTAGATTGTTGTTGGACATATGGGCTAATGTTGAACTTATGGGCTTGGGCAGCACGAGGTTGAGATGCTTTCTTAATGTACACTTATCCTTTATATAAAACTCTCTCTTATACATATGAGTTTCTGTGGATTTGTTTCCCTAGTTTACCCAAGACTGACATATGGTAATCAGTAGCCCTGATCTTAATTTGCTAGTGTTTCAAAAGTAGATGACTTCTATTCTAAGGTTATAAAGTCATTGGACTTTAGTGCAGATGGACCTCTTGCGTTGAGGGTGCCCAATGAATTGTGGCCCAGAACTACCATATATTTACTAATTTAATGCCCTCCTTACTTCATTCTGACATATTTTAATATGGAAGGCATAGTTATGCCTTTGCAAATGAATGTTATCAGAAGTTTTGCTTTATCACAAACCTCTGCTGTTTATGTAAATAGTGGCTAGTCACACAAGGATTTAATCGGTACAAGTCAACAATTCATGCATTTTGGTTCATCTCCAGCCTCTATTTGTGTAGTTTATCTTCCACAACAGTATTTTAAAGTCTATTAATCTATTGACTAGATTAATGTCACTATCATACCGCAGGAGGATGATTGATAATGTTTTCTAATATACATGATAATGATGTCTCTGAAGTGTACCAGAGACATATATAAACAATTGTATGGTTGCACTTAATTCTAACCCTAGTCTAATAAAAATTAGCTCTATGGCATGGTCTTGCTTGATGCTCACCCTCATGAAGAGATCACTGAAGATAAGAGTGCTATAGCAAAGTGTGGTGAAAAACTAGATAGTGTCCAGCTGTCAGAAAGAATACTGTTTAGAGTCTTCAAGGCTTGTCTCCAAAAAAGCAATGATTTAAGTGAGGCCTCAAATAAGCCCACATGGAAGAAGTACACCAGCATATGTGATCCAATGATTAGAAATAATAAAAATCCAAATACAAAGGAGGGAATGGTTTTAGAGCTTAAATTGTAAACACCTGGTTTTCAGAAGGCTGTGACTGGCAGTGGGAACTCAGAATCCATTTTCAGGGTCCACATATAAATCAAGCCTCTGGTCAATCCCCTCTGACGATAGACAAGGGATTTAAATAGTCTTCTAATCACGCCGAGTGCAATATCTCTCTTGATAAGGACTGAAAATAAGGAAAATGCTCTAAAATTGACTGTGAACTAATTATATAATGTTTTAATAAGATTGAGCTATTGAATTATATGACATGTGAATTATATAGCAACACTTTTTTTTAATGCCATGCCCCTTGTTTTCTTGGGGGCATCTTTGTACTTAATAGAGTGCTTAACTAGACACCATTCTTTTTTTGCTTGAATGGGATCTATATACTGGTACCACCATAGAGTTCTAACCTACACACATCCTGACTCAGAAATCTATACCTTTATTTCATGACTGAACTTTGGTATAAGACCTGCTGTGGCTTTGGGACATTTTTGCCTCCTAGCCCTAGACCCTGATTAACCAGGGTCCTCTGACTTTACTTCTGCCTGACTTTTGGATTTGGGACTGAACAGCACCCACCACAATGTGAGGCATTCCTTTGAAGTTTCATGAGCTTCTGTGATATTTCCATGAATTGCAGAACCCAGGGTAGACGGAAATATCCTTAAGGGTGGGAAAGGGGATGGAATAGAAGGGCATCTTGAAAAAGTTGGACATTTAGGAATCTTTAAACCCCAACTTGTCGGCACTAGTGTGGTATTAACTCATCCAAAAGAATTTATTACCACACATTATTACCCACATTTTCCTCATTTCTGTTTTCCGTCTTTGAATTATCTTATTCAGGACCACATCCTTCCTATTCCTCAAAGGAATACAAATATATCTGCCAGATTCTAAGGGTTCTCACACCTTCACCAGGAGTGCTAGAGAATTTAGATTCTGTTGTTCCATTTGGGGAATTCTGTTTAAATTTTCTAACATATCTAATACTGTTTAATCTTATAAAAAAGTATTATAATTTATTATAAAGTCTAATGATGTGTCCGGCCTCCAAATCTCATTAAGAATTATACTTTCATTTTATGCATCAAGTTGCCTCCTTTCCATGTGAGACTTTGTTCCAATTTGGTTAGTTATTATCCAGGGGTGTCATCCAAAATTTATAAGTCTCAAAGCTGAAGTCATATTATCATTCCCCTAATAAATCTCTTGTCAGCCCAGCCTCAGATGCCTTCTTTGTTGTTGTTCCCCTCACTTAGGCCATGGAGTTATAACTTGTGCCCTATCAAGATGAACTTCTGAAGGCCGACTTTATAGGGTATGAACTTGGGAGAAGGGGCTTAACAGTACAGCAGTAGTCAGACCTGGAGGGTGGGAGACCCCACGATGACAGTTCAGCCTCTTTCCAGAAATCACATAATTTAAAAATCGGAAAACCCTCCAAGATAACTTCTTGTCATTATGTCCTCCTCCAGATGAGAAAAGTGAGGGCCCTAGATGCCTCAGCATTTATTGCTGTTAGGTGTCATCGCGTCAGTTCCAGCTCACAGTGACCCTGTGCACAATAGAATGAAATGCTGGCCAGGCCTGCGTCACACTCACAACGATTGTCATATTTGTTCCCATTGTTGCAGTCACTGTGTCAACCTTTCTTCTTGTGGGGGTGTCTTTTTTTATTTTATTTTTTTCTGACCCTCTACCAAGCATAATGTCCTTTTCCATGGCCTGGGTCTCTCCTGATAATATTTTCAAAATACAAGAGTCATAGTCTTACTATTCTTGTCTCCAAGGAGCATTCTGACAATCCTCCTTCCAAGACAGATTTGCTTGTTCTTCTGACAGACCATGGCACTTTTAATATTCTTCACCAACACCAGAATTCAATTGTATCAATTATTCTGAGATTTTTCTTATTTATTGTCCAATTTTTACATGCACGTGAGGTGATTGAAAATACTATGGCTTGAGTCAAATGCACTGTGGCAGTTATATAATACCCTGTCAACTTGAGCAAAGGGGTGGAAACTAGCCTGTCAATCAGGGCATAGCCAAGGAGACTTCTGTATGGGCATGGCCTTCTCCTGAGGATTCTGGGAACTACTATCTTCCTTTCTGGAGGTGGGACACACATTCTCTCTGCCTCAACTTCCTGTTGACAGGCCACATGGAGTCACACTGATGCCAGTCAGAGCCCTAGAGATGCTTCCACTGCCACTGGATCCATAAGACTTTCAATCCACAAGCCTGTGATCTTTCTGCATTTGGCATCTTTGCTTGTGTTGCATGAGTCAGAAGAAGAATTTATAGACTGGTATTAGATATATGGGCTGATATCAGACTTATGGACTTGATCTGGACTGGGCCAGGATGTTTTCTTAATGTGCAATTACTCTTTTATATAAAACTCTCTCTTACATGTATATGAGTGCCTTTATTCAACCAAGATGAACACATGCAGTTTAATTCTAAAAGTTATATTCTTGCTCTTTAACACTTTAAAGGGGTCTTGTGCAGCGTATTTTCACCTTGCAACATGACATTTAATTTCCTGTCTACTACTTCTATGATCATTAATTGTGGATCCAAGTAAAATTTCTTGAAAACTGCAATCCTTTCTCAATTTATCATATTGTTATCTATTGATCTAGTAGTAAGGATTTTGTTTTCCATTAGATTGTTTTTACAATCCATAATAAAGGCTGCACTCTTTGATTTTCATCAGCAAGTGCTTCAAGTCTTCCTTGCTTTCTGCAGAAACCTGCATAACCTTCTTTTTCTTAGTTCATATATGAATGGCTGAACGATATCTTCCATGAAGAGGTGAAAAAACTAATGTGCAGACGTAAATAGGTTTAGCCAATAAGCACATGATGCACTGGTTAATAGTAAGGAGAGTTTACTGCTTTTAGTCTGTAAGCAACACTGAAGCTTATACCACAGCTAACATTTTCTCTTGATGAAATAATGAATTGTTGCCTAATATGTAATTTGACTGACTATATCCTGGGTCTTTCACCCATATGCTAATGGCGGGAGTTCCAAAGGAAATCTTAAAAGGGAAATGACCTAGTAGTCAGACAAACCACTTCATGCAAGGTTGGTTCCCCCTGAATTTCAAAACCTTGTCCCCTACCATTTGTTTTACACTTACTCTTTGTTGGGATGGTCACAGGAGAGATTTAATGTCACTCCACAAACTGTTCTTCTAGCACTGAATGTTCAACCTCCTACTCACCCTACCTCTGCTGCTGCCCACATCAAACCATGGAAAATCTTTTTATACAAAACAGGAACTAGTTTTATGGGGAAATGAGCAACTCTGGTCTCAGCTTTTGCCATCATCATTGCTCTATTTACTTATTTAGATTCTAAAATATACTTTAATTGTTCACTTTGGATATCTAAAATTGTGATACATCTTGCAATCAGTGACATCATAGTTTAATTGCGAATTTTTATTTGTTGTGTATCCATAATA
Source organism: Echinops telfairi (assembly GCF_000313985.2). Taxonomy (NCBI): domain Eukaryota; kingdom Metazoa; phylum Chordata; class Mammalia; order Afrosoricida; family Tenrecidae; genus Echinops; species Echinops telfairi. Next base: position 37,751,007 of record NW_022103900.1, read on the forward strand.
TTGTGATGTAGGAATTCTGGTGGGTCTCTGGGCTGCTAAGGTCTATAGTTTAAATCCACCAGTCACTCCCACAAGAAAGATGAGACTTTGATCACATCAAGACTTACAGTTTCAGGAACTTTATATAGCAGTGGTTCTCAACCTGTGGGTCACGATCCCTTTGGGGGTCGAATGACCCTTTCACAAGGGTCACCTGAGACCATCAGAAATATATATTTTCCAATGATCTTAGGAACCGAGACACTACTCCTCTATCCGTCTTCAAGTGGGTCCATCCACATGCAGATACACCCACATACGAGTACCTGGCATGAAGACTGTTACCCCTGCTACACCATGCTTCAAGACAAAATTTCATTTATTTGTAGTTAGAAATAAATATTTCACAATATATAATTACATATTTTTGTGATTCATCACTATGTTTTAATTATGTTCAATTTGTAACAATGAAAATATATCCTGCATATCAGATATTCACATTACAATTCATAACAGTAGAAAAATTACAGTTATGAAATAGCAAAAAAATAATTTTATCGTTGGGGGTCACCACAACATGAGGAACTGTATTAAAGGGTATTAGGAAGGTTGAGAACCACTGTTATGTAGTGTCATTATGAGTTGAGTTTGAATGTAAGTGGGTTTGAATATCTAACAAACAAAAGTATCATGTATTTTAAGAATGCAGCATATATATATAAATGTGCTTTTCAGAGTCGGAAAGGATCCCCACTACCAGTTGGACAGGGCATGCTCCAGGATAAAGAGTTTGAGTACAGAACATAAAGGCAGCAGTGTCATTGTACTCTCTTTGCTTGTGGTAGGCCTGGTGGACCAGAGAAACAAATCCAGAGACACTCATGTATGTGTAAGAGGGAACTGTATATCAAGAAGTAGTTACACATCAGGGAAACATACCAGCCCAGTCTAGTTCAAGTCCACAAGTTTGATACTAATCCATAAATTCCTCTTCAGAATCACACAGCTACACACAAAGATGCAGGATGTAGGAAGATCGCTGGTCAGCCAGTGGGTGCAGTCTTCTGGATCCAAATGCAATGGATGCATCTCCTGGGCTCACACAGGTCTCTGAATGGCTCTTCCACAGGAAGGTAAAGGCAGAGAGAGAGAGGAAGTTTTCAGGATCTTCCTTATGAGGAGGTCACGCCCACCAGCAGGCACCAGCAGGCTTTAACCTGATTGACAGGCTAGACTCCACCCCTACACTTCAAGTTGACATAAAATTATGTAAGTACCACAATATGTTTTTGAGATACATATGCATACTTGTAGAAACAAGAGGATATTGGTATTTCCATAGGATACCATCTGTACATTCAGATATATATGTGCTAGCAAAAAAAAATGTCCACCAATGTAAGTAAACATTTTTCAGTGGTTTTCTCTCAGAATGATTATAATTTATTTTTATTCATTTATCCTTATCAGCACTTCCTGACTTTTCCTACTATTTTTATATGCTACTAACCATTAAAAGAAAACAATTGACATACAATTTTAAGTCATCACTGCTGATGATTATTCCATCAGAGACTATGGTTTGAGCACAGGATAGAGAAAATCTACCATGCCATCAGTACACACTCATGCTGACATACTCATATACCCACACATATACATTGCTTGTTCCTTTTGGTCAAGGACATGTGGTCGTGACTGATGAGAGAAGACAAGTCACAAGGAGGTCTTTTCCGTGTGTGATTTGTCAATGATTGCTATACATCACGCCCTTACGGAAGCCTTAATTTTATTCATTTGTGTTGATGTTTTTAGTGTTGTGTTTGAGTTTCTTTTCAGCAGGAACTGTATTTCCATCATATCTGCATTTCAGGGCTCAGTGAAAAGGGTCCAGTGTATGTCCAATGTCTATCAATGAATGAATAAATGAATGAATGAATATCTACTATTTTTGTAGTTGCCTAAAAATCCTATAATATACTGGAATAATCTTTGTAGTTAGTGAACAACACAGTTCAGCCACACATTTCAAGTGTGCCATAGATATTGAAGCAACTAAGATCTCTGGACTGTCTGGACATTATAAGAAGAGACAAGCGTGACTGGCAAAACCCAAGAGCTCATCTGCTGATGTTGGTATTGGAATTCAGAGCTACATTTATTTTATTATTGATTTCTTTGTGTTGTCATCTTGAAACATCCTATGTTTACTTGAAGTCATACATGGAAGTATCAGAAATTCTGTTAGAAAAGCTAAGTGATGTCCTTACGAGCTTTAGAAATGAATAGCAGGTAATCGTCCATCTAAGATGATCGCGATGTCCTGATAAGGCCTGTAATAGTTACAGAATCTATAGCTAATGGGTGCATGCTTTAGCTAATTGGGGAAACCACTGTGGTTTGTGGGTTTGCCAGCCAAAGCCCTAAGGGCAAGTTCATGATCTGAATAATAATAATTTGTGTGTACGTATATAACATATGATGAGATAAGCTTCTCACTTTAATTGTACTATAAAATCATATTTTCTGTGGACAACCAAATGGGCAGAGTGGGACTAATTGTCTCAGAATGAATTGATAGTTCCTCCGTTCATCTCTGAGCTCTGGCCTGTGAGAAAACAGACTTGATAGCATTGACTGATATTAACTTGTATATTCAAGTTCGAAAATGTTTTTCAGTGGAGCTCTTTATTGAGCTGGCCTATTGACAAGCTACCAACATCCATCAGATATGTCAGCCTATATCTCTAGAACACTGTTCCTCATAAAACAAGCTCTAAAAGCCAGCTGATAAGCATTTATGAGCCCATTAGGAGTGGGTCATTCTCAATAACTGTTGCTGGAATGGGGTGGGGGAAGCATGTATGCTGGGTTTTCAAGATCTAAAATAAAAACTTGTGAGGATTTGTTTTATCCTGGTGACACAGTGGGTACACAGTTTGCCTATACTTTATATTTCAGCGAAATCTGCCAGTATATCTCAGCATACCACAAACTGAATTGTAAGTCACAATAATTAAATCCTAAAATATCATTTTCCAGAAAGAGTTAGACATTATCTATTCTGGGAAGTAAATATATAACATCTGTATCTTGGGACATCATTACTGTAGAGCTGAACAAATGGTCATCGTGTATTAATGGCAGGAAAAATAGAAGGGGATCACAGTAGGATTTTTAGCATTTGAGTAATAAGTATCTAAACTGGATAATTCCAGTAATAAATGGTGGAAGGTTAGGAAGTAATACCCACATTATAGACACATAGCATACCCAAACTGACTATATTTAAATACGTATAAATGCGTTAGGACTAAATTTCTTTTCACTTCAGCTTGTAGTTGAAACTCTTTTGTTTCATTGTAATATTACCCTCTATCAGAAGCTCTCCGCTCTGTGTTCAGCCTGCCTCTCACTGTCCATGGCGTACTTGGTCTGGTACAAAAGTTCTCAGTGCCCACAAACGTCAGAATCACCTGGAAGGCACAGAATGCTGGTCTCCACACCCACACTCTCCTGGTTCTGTAAATCCGCAGTAGCATCTAGTTTCTGTACCTCCAACATGTATGTGAAAGTTGGACATTGAATAAGGCAGCCTGAGGAAGAATGAAGGTATTTGAAGTATGCTGCTGGTGACAGATATTGAAAGTACCATGGACTGCCAAAAGAACCAATAAATCTGTCTTGGAAAAACAACAACCGGAATGCTCCAAAGATGGAGAGACTTTGTCTCACATCCTTGGTACGTATTGGTTTACAATACAGTCCCTCAGGCTGTGTGATGAAGGACATGATCCTTGGTAGAGTGAAGGGACAGTGAAAAGAGGAAGCCTTTCACCAAGATGTATTGACACAGTGGCTTAATCAACACCTTAAGATAAGAACCATTGTGAGGCGGGTGTGGGATCTGGAAGTGCTTTGTTCTGGGGTACACAAGGTCACTAGGAGTTCAAGGCATTCAATGACAACCATCACCACACACCAGGGGTGTTGCGCATGTAAAACCCCTGTAGAATCAGTCTAGCATCACTGAAACATACCTGACACTGCAGTAAGACCAAGTAACTGAGGGGTGGTGAAATTTGTGTGTAGTGATGATGATATTCCAGATACTGAGGGGAGTCATTGTGGTGGTGTCCTTAGGTGTGGGGCTGCTAACAGCAAAATCAACAATTCAAAGCCACCAGTAGTCCCTTGGGAGGGGAGAAGCATGGGGCTTTCTACACCCACAAAGACTTAAAGTCTTAGAAAGCCACAGGGGCAGATCTACCCTGTCCTATAGGGTGGCTAGGAGTTGGTATCGACTTGATGGCAGTGATTTGAATTTGAGTGAGTCAGAACACAACGTTTAGACATTGCATTGCATCTGCCTGAAGTTGGTAGGAATAGACAGAGGCCATCCATGAACAAAAGTAGCATCTGAGTCACCTCTTAAAAAGGCATACCTTTTACTGCATGCTTCATTGTGCCAGAAAAACAGCCTCCCTGGGATCAGAAATCACCCCACTGTGCTCTGCTGGCGTCCTTGCAACACCTATGCATTTCACACTTCTTAACTTGTTCTCTTGACACCAGTGCCCTCACAGCTCTAGTTATCCATCAACACCAGCACCCTGCTCCCTTCCTGAAGCAGCCTTCTCAGAATCTGGCCTCTCTGAAATGATGTAGCAATCACCTGTATGTGCATGATTTGACACATTCCTTTTAAGAAGAAGCTCTGAAAGCACACAGAGTCCAGGGCCCGATTCCCACCCCCAGATTCAGGTGAAACAAAAAATAAGAAGCACTCAGTGGGGGATATGATTGCACAATGTGCACACCTTGCACAGATGGAGAATTCCAAATAGGATGTGAGAAGCTGAAACATATTGGAACAGAAATACTGGGCCCAATTCGACATCCACTGTTCAGGAAATCATTGAATTGTCAAATGCAAAAAGGAGTTAGAAGAAGGAGTGCCAGCCCATAAGTAGACTAACTTGTACCTCGAGGCCCTCTGGTTATCCTTATAATTACTAATATTCTTAATAAATATTGGACATTAACACATTTAATATACCAAGTGTGATGCCAATACTTTGTATATAATACCCCTTTACATGATTTAGTGCACTGAATCCTTAGGGTCATTTGTGATCCATTTATCATTATTTCAGTTGTTTATATATTCATCACCATTTCACAGAGGAGATTTCTGGGTTTAAGTAACCAGCTGACAAGCAAATGGTCAAAATAATTTAGTCCCTTTATTATTGATTATTTTTAATTTTTAGGAATTTATAAATATAATGATATTTTGATAATGGAATAAATTCTGAATCATTTTTTAATTTTGGGGGGGGTTGATATGGTGGATAGGCTACATATGCCTCAATGGATTATGGCGATAGAATAGATGAGATGAGTCATTAAAATTTTTCCCTTTGGATATAGCTAATTCCTGAATACATTACCTTCCCAACAATTCTGAAGGAATAGTAATTGCCAGCCTTATTTCAGAAGTCCAAAGAAACAAAAATTTATATAATCATTCCTCATATGATAACTTCTCATCATAGCATTCTGTCACTATAAGACTTCTTTCTTTCTACATAGTTATGCCAGTCCCTGGCTCACACATACCTTACATGGGGGAACTAAAGCCTCCCAAGAAACCCCAGAATGAGAAAATGTAAGTGGGTTTACAAACCATACTGTGGCCCTCACTGCTCTGTGATTTCTGGATCTTGTTACTTACAACTTTTACTTGCCTAACAGCACAGTTGAGAAGGTAAGTATAGGTGACTTGCAAGTATAGAGTGAGTGATATTCAGAGCATAGTGTGAACGTGTGAAAATTTGCCCCAACCAGTTCTTTAAGTTTGGGGTCATAGTTGTGGCGGCTAAGTGCCATCGTGTTTGTTCAGACTCAGAGGAAGCCTACAGACAACCGAATGAAACATCGCCAGCTTCTGTGACATCCTCACCCTTGGTATATTTGAGCCCATTCTTGCAGCCTCGTTGGCAGTCCATCTAAGGATCTTCCTCCTTTTTTGTTTTTTTGGCTGTACTTAATCCAAAGAAGTTGTGTTTGTTTATATTGGCCCTTTCACAAACTGCCATTGAGTAGATTCTGACTCATAGTGACCCTGACTCTGTAGAACAGGGTACAACTGCAGCTGTGGGTACTTGAGACTGAAAATATTTAAGAAGGAAATCTCTTCTTCCACAGCTTCGTGGAAGAACTGGCAGTAGTGGCTAGTAGCCCAATGTGTAACCCACTATACCACCAGGGTTCATTTTTATGTGGGGTGCCCCCCCCCCTCAGTTCCAGTCTTCTTTTGTTTCTGCCCAGCTTTCATATGCATATGAAGTGATTGAAAGCACAATGCCTTTGGTCAAGTCAAGTACACTTTGGTTCTCCAAGTGGGCCATTATTAATCAAAATCAACTCAAGGGCACTGTGTTTTACTGAGGGTAGCCATTTGTCCAGCACAATGCATCTTTTGATTTCTTGAATGACGATTTGATGAGTATTGATGGACAGCTTCATTCTTTTCTCTGTTTATCATGATAATGTTTATTGGTTTACTTTTGACAATGTTTGTATCCTTTACATTGAGCTGTAATCTGTATTATATAAAAGCCTGTATTCTTTGATCTACACACGTTTCAAGTTCTTTTCACTTTCTGCAATGTAGGTCGTACATTTGCATATCACGGATTGTTAACAAGTCTTCTCCCAAACCTGATGCTACATTCTTCTCCATATAGTCCAACTTCTCAAATTATTTGCTAGCCAAATGGCTTAACTAAATGTAGTGAGAGAAGACAACCCTGCTGCACACCTGTCCTGATTTTAAAGCATTCAGTATACCCTTTTTTCTGTTTCAAAGATTATCTTTTAAGCTGTTACAAGTTTTGCATGAATACAATGACTTGTTCTGTGATTCTCATTAGGTCAATGTTATCCATAGTTTGTTATGATCCACACAGTTGACAACAGTTGAAGAGTCAATAAAGGACAAGTAAATGAATTTCTGGTATTCTATGATTTTAGCCAAGGCCCATCTGATATTGAGGTGGGATCCACCCCATATCCTGATGGGTTCTAAGGGATGGTTGTGTAATTTAAGTAAAGACATTACGAGACAGACAAAAGTTCTGGGATGCTCACCTCCATGGTATCTGGAACAAAGTCCAGGAGAGAGAAAATGTATTCTTATATCAATTTATATAGTCTCAGGGCATGAAAACCCCTTAATTACAGGTGATCACATAGGTAACAAAGTGGGCTGTACCTTACCCTAGAAATCCCTGAGTTCATTGGAGGAGAAACCTCACATCAGTGCTGGGGGCAAGTGAAGGGAGAGTGACTGACCCCCGGAGCAGGAGCAGGGAGAGCAACGTGTTTGCTCCAGTCAATAAAGCTTCCAGCCAGATAGCAATCAGCCATGCTCTTATCAGAGGTAACTTTAAGGAAGCACTATTATGTGCTTGTAAGAGGTAACTTAAGGTAGCACTATTATGGGAGGATATACTCTTAATTATGAGAATGTGATTGGGCTACATCTCTAACTCACAAATGTCAAGTCTTCCCTCCACCCAGAACCCTGGTTTCCCAGGCTTTTTAATATGAGTTTGTCATATTAAATATGAGTTTAATATGAATAAAGCATTTGTTCACATACACTCCCTTCCCAGTCCTCAGTTTCCCACATTATTCTCAGTTTCCCCCAGTTGGCAATGATAATATCTCTTATTCCACATCCTCTTCTAAAGCTAGCTTGAATATTTAGTGATTCCCTGTCAATATACTGGTGCAATCATTTTTGAGTTATCTTCAGCAAACTTTTACTTGCATATAATGATGATATTGGATAATTTCCACATTCTATGCGGTTACCTGTCTTTGGAACAAATATGGATCTCCTCCAAGATGACTAGGTCAGCCACTAGCTTCCAGAGATGCATCAGTTTTATGAAACCTTTGGATTGGTATTCTGTCAGTTCCTAGAGCCATATTTTTGACCAATGCCTACAGCATAAGTCGGATTTCTTCCTCCAATATCATGGGTTCTTTATTATATGCTGCTTCTTAAAAATATTTTGAACATCAACCAATTATTTATGGTAAAGTAACTATATATAGTCTTTCTATCTTCTTTGATACACTGTGTCATTCAATATCCTATAAAAATAAATTTTTATAATAAAATTTTATGTATGCAAATACGATTCTGATACTCTGTATATGCTTTGGTGCACTGAATTCTTATGGTCATTTGTGATATACTTATCATTATTTCACATTCTTACATAATTGCCACCAATTCACAGGTGAGGGTTTAAAAACTAACTACAGTAAAAGTTTGATTTCATTTTTCTTTTAAAAATTTTAACTTTACAAAAGGTGTTTCTATAACCTTGCTCAAACACACAAACACACACTTAATTGATCATTATTTATGCTTAAAATGAAGATATTAATTGCTTGTTATGTAATATAAAATTGAATTTTCTTCAATGCTTCTCTTCAACCCATTCACCACCATCACATTAACATAAAATTTTACATAATGAATTGATTTCAAATTATAATTAAAACCCTTACATATTATAGCATCAATGAAAATTCTTACTAAAGAAAGGTGTAAATAAGGTACAATAACGTTTCTGTAAAAGAATCCATGTTGAGATGTTAGTATATTTAAAACTTCTATATACCTACTAAGTTTACCTACATCAGGAGCATGTAACTGTTTTGCTTTAAAAATAAGGAAGAAGTGTTCTTGTTATGTAAAAATACGATGACAGAGGAAGAAGTATAAGTTACAGTTTATTTCTCTCCCCGTTCAAATAGAAACTTGTTCATGGACCCAGAGGAAGCTTTAGAACCTTCCAAATGCAGGCTTCTATGAAGAGCTCATTAAATTCAAATAATAAGCCATATATATATATATATATTTTAACCTCGAGCCATATAGAACACTAATAATAATGAGGAGGAGGAGAGATGCTGAGAGATTTTTTTTTTAAAAATAGGCAAATGTACAGCGGAACCTGACGTGGGTATGCACGGCCTTTTCATCCTGTCTCCTGAAGCATAAGCTGACTTACCACTAATGAGAGGTTCTCCTTCTGAATGAATAATCAGTAAACACTCATGTATGTTAGTTGCTTCTATCTTAAGAATTCCCAAGTTAAGCTCTGTCTGGTCTAGTCTGTGTGCTTACTGTTGCGATAGGTCCTTCCTGACATCAAGAACGTTCCTGTGAGGTTGGGAACAGCCATAGGTTATATGGTGATTTCTCTCTTCTCTTTTTCTGTACCCAGAATCAGACATAGCTGACTTTGATGGCCGGAGCTCCCTTTTGTACCGATTCAACCAGAAGCTAATGAGTACGCTCAAAGATGTGATTTCCCTCAAGTTCAAGAGCATGCAAGCAGATGGAGTCCTGTTCCATGGAGAAGGTCAACGAGGAGACCACATTACCCTGGAGCTGCAGAAAGGGAGGCTGTCCCTGTACCTCAACTTGGGTAGGTTCAGGCTATATCCCTCCCTTCCCATAATGATGTGGGGGGTTTGTTTTGGGTATAGATTATAGTTATGTTGCTGATGTCTGAGAGGTCCCTGGAGAATAAGGGACATATTCCCTTATCCAGGTTGAGCTAGAAACGTGCCATTTCTTGAAATGTCTAAACCATGGACAAAATCTATGAAATTACTTAATTTTGAAAATAAAAGTAAGAGATGCAATCTAATGTTATTTGCTTACTTGATCAATCTGCTCTTTGTGGCACATTTAAAGAAGTTAAATATTAAACTCCAAGGGCAAAATCAGAAGAGAAAAATGTTTTGATTGACTTATTGTTATTGTTTAGTTGTAGTTGTTGTTCATCTTCTTCTTGATGACCTCTTACAGCTCATCGGGTCATTCGTGTTTCAATGTAGAAAATCTGTTCTTCAGATGAGCTCATGAAATTTAGGTGGGATGGACTCAAGGAGTATTTTATCTTTTGTGGTATTGTTCAATTTTTTTCAGCTTTAATTTGAATTTCCCCTGTCCTAGTTTTGGCTGATGATATTGAGCTCCTCCATCATCACTTCCCACAAATGCAGTGAATTTGCTCTATGTGTATTCCATCGGGAGAAGTCCGTGTATATAGTCACCTTCTGTGTTGTCGAAAACACTATTTGCTATGAATAAATCGTTGGTCTTGCAAAATTCTATCTTGAGATATCAAGCTTTGTGTCTTTCACCAAGATCATATTCTCCAACTACTGTTCCTTCCTCTTTGTTTTAATCTTTTGCATTCCAATCACTAATAATGAACAATGCATCTTGATTGAATGTTTAATCAATTTCCAACTGAAGACATTGGTAGAACTCTTCAATTTCTTCATCACTAGTTTAAGTGGTTGATACATAAATTTGAATAATAATTCTATTGATTGGATTTCCTTGAAGGAAGAGAGATATAATTCTATGACACAATTGTACTTCAAGATAGACCTTGAGAAGTTCACTTGTGTGTTATATTGATATTGTTTGTTATTTATCACATTCTATTGAATTTCCTATAAAATGGCATTAATATATATCTTCTGCTGGTTGGCCAAGTTGCTGTCTTTCAAAATTATGAACACTTCTAACATTGTTTTATGTATTAAAACATCTCACTTGGTATCTGATTTCTTGAAGCCATTTTTTGTTTTTTTCAGGCAATGCCTACAGTGCAACTTGGACTTCTTTCTTCAGTGCCATTGATTCCTGATCATATGCTTTTTCTTAAAATGTTTAAATGTTTGCCAGATCTTTTGTGTTCAGTGATTCTGCATTCGTTTTATCATCTTTTGATGCATTCTATAGAGTTCATTATTTTGCCACACAATCCTTCCATGGTACTACTGGAGGTTTGGAGTTTTCCTTCATTTCTTTTGGGTTGTTGTGTCCTCCCTTTTGTTGTTCTTATGCTAGCTATTTACACATTTTATTATAGTACTCATACTTCACTTTGTCTTGTTGAGTTATTCTTTGAAATCTGTTACTTCTTTGAAATGTCTTGTGTTCATTTCAGCTATTCTACATTTGAGAACAAGTTTTAGTCTCCTCTGGCACTCATTTTTGTGTTTTATTTCCTGTCTTCTTAATGATATTTAACTTTCATGTCTGATGTCCTTAGTTTGCAAAGTTTCCTAAAATTCTTCAATTTATTCATCTTTGGTAATAGTGGTTGATGTGTACAGGTAAAATATTTATATTAACTGATCTTTCTTGTGAATGGATGAGTACTATACTATTACTGATGGAATTGTGCATACTTCAAATAGATGTTGAAATGTTCTTTTTAACAATGATTGTGAAGCCTTTTCTTTTTCAATTTGTTATTCCTTACATAGTAGACAGTATGACTATGTGACTTAAAATGTTCAATACCAGTTAATTTCAGCTCACTAATTCCTAGAGTCTCAAACGTTATGCATTCCATTTCATGTTTGATAACTTCCAATTTTCCTAGATTCATACTTCCTGATTTGCATCTATCTGTTAGTAACAACCATTGTTTCTTCTCATTTTCAGCTCTGCCATATTAGCAAAGGCAGGTCCCCAAATCATTATTCTGTCTGCATTGTAAGATTGACTCTACTGTGGCAGTAACTTTTCCACAGTCATATTTTGAATATTATCCAGCCTGAAGGGCTCATCATCTGGCACTATATAAGACAATGTTCCACTGTTATTTTAAGGTTTCAGCTAGCTAGACCCACTGCCTCTTTTCTTTTTTCCATTTTTAATAGAAGCCCTTCTTCCTAGACACACACACAAAAGAAAAGTAACATACAGCATTCCATGGAATACTATGAAACTGAACCTTAAAAATAAAAATGATGAGAATTGATTAAGGTAGATGTCCAGATATATTAGATGAAAAGAAAAGGTGTGGAAAATACAATTATGTTACCCTTAGTTAAAATTAAAGAGTATATGGTTTTACTGACTTGCATATGCTTAGAATTTCTCTGGGAACAAAAATAAGACATTAAGAATAACCTTAATAATAATGGTTACCTGTGTGGGAAATGAAAATTGAGTTGACGGTGGACAGGTGACAGTGATGGGAAGATCACTGACCATCTAAATTTGAATAATAAATATAAAGCCATAACATATGTAATCAGGTTGACTTATTCATAATTAAGTTAGTCCTTTGAAGCAGGAATGATCATCTATGTAAATAATAAAATATGTTTCCCATTATAATATAATTTTAATTTGTCATTAGAACATATACACATGATATATTTTAAAATCATTCAAACAAATTGATGGTAATATAATTGTATTTTTGATAATACACTGTATTTTTTCCGCACCTTTTGTTTTTGTCTAGGATACCTGGATATCTACCTTCATCAATTCTCATCATTTTTACTTCATTTTTTTAAGTACAATTTTATGGTATTCTACTAAATGCTGTATGTCATGTTATTTCGCTAATTTATTACTGATGGACGCTTAGGCTGTTTTACCTGTTTTGAGAGACTGCTGAAATACCTTGTACAGGACGTGCAGGTGGTTCCCTTTTTTTTACCTTTTTGTAAAACAAACATCTGACTACATTTTGAAATCTTCAGGTTTTTGTACTTATTTTAAATGACTTCTTTTTACAACTTAGATGCATATCAAGTACAACAAAAAACTATAATATTAAATATCACTTATTCACAAGAAATAACAGCTTATGAGACAAATTTGGTTTTCCTCAACTAAGCATTAAGTCTCAAACATATTTTACTTTATACATAAAGATATGTGTGTAAAAGGCAGAGAGAGAATTTTCTTTTTGGTTTTTCTGTTGTGAGTGATAACCCTTTCATCCATTTGCTCAAAGAAGACAATAAGGAGTTGTTTTGGAGTGAATTTCCCCCTTTTATTTCCCCATCCACCATACGCAAGTATTATATAACCCTCATCATCATTAGAACTCTGCTCTCTCTGTTCCTTCTCAGCTCTCTTCACTAAGCCCCCAGGGAAACTAGCCACAGTGTCTTAAACAATTCCCAGGCTTCATTCCAAAATAGTCTTTCTGAAATTTCTATGAAAGTCTTCAGTATCAAATTAATCAAACATGCAATCAAGATTCCTTGGTCACTTTTGGCAATTGGAATGCAAAAGTTGGAAACAACAAGGAAAATATGGTCTAGGTGACAGAAACAAAGCTGGAGATCAAATGATAGAATTTTGCAAGGCCAACAACGTGTTCATAGCAAAAACGTGTTTTGCAAACACGAACAGCGATTTCACACATAGACTTCTTCAGACGAAATACACAGAAACCAAACTGGTGACATCTGTGAGAAGAGACCTGAGAAGCTCATTATCTGCAGTTGAAATCAAGGCCAGTTTCCTATAGGCAAGTTCAGGTTGAAGTCGAAGAGAATGAAAACAAGTCCACAAGCGCCAAAATGTGACCTTGAGTCTATCCCACCTGAATTTCAAGACCATCCGAAGAACAGCTTTCATACTTTAAACGCTAATGACAGAAGAACTGATGAGCTATCAGAGGACATCAAGAAAATCACTCCTGAAGAAAGAGAAGGTCATTGGAAAACAGGAAAGAAAGAAAAGGTCAAACTGGATGTCAGGAGACACTGAAATGTCCTCTGAATTGTAGAGCGACAAAGGCAAAGGGAAAAAATGATGACGTCAAAGAGCTGAATAGAAAATGTCAAAGGACTCAGTGCATGTATACATGGATTGTGATAGGAGTTGTGAGCTCCCAATAAAATGATTTTTAAAAAAATGAGGAGCCAATACCAAGGGCTCAAGTGGAAAGAAAATGTTTTGAAAATGATGATGGTAACAGATGTGCAAATGTGCTTGACAAATTGGATGGATGGATGGACTGTGATAAGAGCTGTATGAGCCCCCAATAAAATGATTTTAAAAAGAAAGAAAGAAAATGTCAAAGGACAGCTCAGATATATAAAGGACACTTCTATAATAAAATGTGCAAAGACCTGGATTTAAAAAATGAGGAAAAATAAATAAAATGAAAAACAAAAAATAATCAAAGAGGAAAAACACACTCAGCATGTCTTAAACTGAAATAACTCAAGAAAAAAATCTCAAGCTTCCAGTTACAACACGTACATCATTCTTGGTAAAGTAGAGAGGCTGGAAGGAGGAGCAAGGCCATCGAAGAGATGAATTGCCGTATTAGCTGCAACCGTGGGCTCCAGTGTAGGAACGACTGTGAGGATGGTCAGGACAGGGCAGGGCTTCGTTCTGTTGTGCATAAGGTTGTTACGGCTTGGAACGGACTCGAGGTCACCGAACAACAATCAGAGACCTGAATTAATCATCTCTACATTACGGATGGATCCAGTTTCCACATGTCTTTCAACACTGACCTGCACCTAAGTCATTCTACTTCCAGTGACCCTCTCAGTAGTAGCCCGGATGCTTCTGAGCCTTTCCAGGAATGTTCTTTCTGTGTGACAGCACATCTTCTCTTGGTCAAAATTAAAGCCACCCCCTCCCCTAGTTTTCCATGGCTGCCTACATTCACAACTCTATGCCTCCTGCTCAGCTTTTATTGGCTTATTTATTGAGAATACAATGTATGTCTTTTAAATCTGTATTTCCTTTATCCATTATTTGGCATTCAGACTGGCCCCCAGGAGATCTCAATATCTCCTTATTGAAGGAATGAAGATTTGATGGAAAAAAGAAAGAGAGAAAATGAAGATGAAGGAGAGGAAGAAAAATACTAAATCATTAACATAACCTGTTAATTTCACAGATAAACTTCAAAGTTGTAGAATAAACACAGAAAGCATAAAACAATGAAATCATCTGTGATCCACCAGTTCTGATTTTCTATTACTGTTAGTTTGATTCCTTCCCCACGGTCATTATTCTGTGGAGGAAGCAATGATTTCCTCGCACAATGGGCATGATGGGGGTGAGTGAGGGGAAGCAGCCTACCAGGGAAGCAGCCTGCCCCACACTTTGAGAAGATTGTTGCAGTTCTAATGCTTTAGGTGAAAGGAGAGAAATTTAGATCTTTTTCCTGGCTTGTTCACTTAATTCATTTAAACGATGCTTAAATTTTAGATGCATTGATGTTTCCCTTTCAAATCTTAAATGTTCTTTTCAGCAGTTTAAACTACATATCAACACTCCACCCCAAAAAACATCTCCTACACCCTCTCCCTAGATGTCTCTTCTCCCTCTTGTGGATTATTCTCTTCCCTTTCATCCAAGTGAATATCTTACAAAGCTCTATTGTTTCATCTTTCCTCCTTCCCCCTCAACCCCAGTCCTTGTTACTCTCCAAAATCTATTCCCATTTGGTATCAGTCTTTATCTTGGCTTCTTTCCTTGTGATAGTGATTCATACAACGTTTGCCCTCTTGTGACTGATGGATTTCTCTCAGCATAATGTTCTCCAGAGTGAACCATGCCGCGTACTTCATGGTCTCTCCTCATTTTTCCATGTAATATATCGTGTTCCATTGTGCATATGTAACCACGTTTCTTCATCCATTCTTCTGCTGGTGGACATTTAGGTTGTTCCTATTCCTCCTGGTATTGCGAACGTGCTGTGATGCACAAGGGGTGCATATGTCTGCTCTTGCTATGACTCCTCCTTCTTTTAAGGCATACATCCAGCTTACTGGATGATATGGGCTTTCTATTTCCGGTCATTAGAGGTGGTGTCAGATCACTTTCTGCAGTGGCTCTACATAGTTACAGGCCACACCCAGCCCTGTTTTAAGTTCGTTGTCATTGTCAGAGAAAGGTTATATCTCAGCATTGTTTTTATTTACATATCCTGGATGCCTTGTTATCGAGAAAATTTCTTCCTAAGTTTGTCATTTGGATGGCATTTTAGGTGAACTGACTATTCATGCTCTTTGCACACTTTTTGTTGGCTTCTTTTTTCTTATTGAAGTATTAATGTATACATTTTAGAGATTAGACTTGTGTCAGTTGTGCTGTTGCCAACCCCCCCCCCCAAATATGTGGGTGTTCTTATTGCTCTTTTGCTGAAGTCTTTTGAGGCCCCCAAGAGTCTTATTTTCAGTAAGCCCCAGTCATCTGTTCTGTCTTCTACGGTGTTTCCTTTGTTATATTTGACAGTGTGCTATCCTCTGCAATAGAGCCCTTCTGTTTGTTCCTCTCATTTCATTGATGGTATTGATAGCTCTGGGATTTACATTCAAGTCTTTGATTTACCATATATTGAATAGGTGGTAAGCTATGGAGTTCTATTTCATTCTTCTATAGACGGAGATGCAATTTTGCGAACACCATAAGTTCAAGAGACTATGTCTATCCTATTTAATATTCTTTGGCCCTTTGTTGAAATCCCATTCTCTGTAGATCAAAACTCAAAGCTCCCTGTCATTGAGTCGATTCTGACTCAAAGAGACCCTATAAGACAGGGCAGAACTGCCTTTATTGGTTTCTGAGGCCATAACTATTTATGAGAGTGGAAAGCCCAAGTTTCTCCCAGAGGTGCTGGTGGTTTAGAATGAACGACATTGAAGGTAGCAGCCCAATGTGTAACCACTACGCCATTGTCACTGTACCTGTACCTGGCTGTTTGAATTACTGTGGCTGTGTAGCTGGTTTTGAGATAGAGAAGTGAGAGGCCTCCTCTTTTTATTCTTCTTCTTAAGAAGTGTTTTGCTTAAGAGTAGTGAAAATAGATGATGCCTCACTATCAGAAAGAAAAGTGTCTGGGATTTGAAAGGCTTGTATTAAAACAAGCAGTCATCAAGTTGAGGTGGCAGATAAGTGTGGTCCAAGGATTATGAATAATAAAATCCCAGACCAGAGCCAGGAATTGTATTAGAGCTCAAATTCTGAGTACTCCGTTTATAGAAATCTATGGGTCATAGTGAAAGACCAAAATCAACTTGCAGAGCCCCCACACCGATTATGCCGCCATTGAATTTCATTAGACTATTGACCTCAGACAGAGTGCATTGCAGTGGGCATTGCTGCAAATATTAAATTTAAATTCACTGCCATTGAAATAGTTCTGATTTCTACAGCCCTGTAAGGTGGAATTGAGCCATCCCTTTGGGTTTCTGAAGCTGTGAATTTTGGCAGAGTGAATGGCTTCATCAGTCTCCTGCAGGGCTGCTGCTGACCTTGAGGTTGGCAGCACAATGTGTGGTCCACAACACCACCAGGGCCTCTTACTACAGATACACTTATGTTAACATTTACCACAATTTGTTTTTCTTTAGACTTATTTTTCTCTAGTTTTAATTATTTTATTTCTTTTCAACTGAGAGTTTTCTGTGTTTTACTTTGTTGTTAGAGAGTGAGTTTGGGGTATGATTTCTTTATATAAAATCCAGTAAAGAGACAGTAACAAGATTAAAGTTTCTCAAGGTTATGGCAGGGGAGGTTGGAGAACATGGAGGGTTAATAATAATGCATACAAAAATGAAGAAAGTGTTCTAAGATCGATTACACAAATCTTTTTAATATTTTTAAATTATGAATTGTATGGTAAGTGAATATTATATGTAAATAAAACTGTTAAAAAAGGAGTTCTTTGGTCTTTCCACATAGAGTTAGTAATTAGTTCTATTCTTTAAAGAATGATGCTGGGATCTGAATCATAATTGCATTGTATTTAGACATTTTGTTTTGTGCAGAATTGCTATTTTTACAATATTGAGTATTTTTGTTTATGAACATAGATGATTTGATTTATGTAGACCATTTCTGGTTTCTTAATACTACTCTTCTGTAGTTTTCATTGTACAAACCTTTTGTTTCTCTGATTAAATTAATTCCAGTTATTTCATTTTTTGTATTTCATTGATTTTTTTAAAATTCTAATATTACACCATCATTGTGTAACTGGGCTGAATCTCATTTGATCATGGTGTATTATTTTTGACATTTTTATGAATTCTGCTGGCCAGGGTTTTGTGGAGAGTTTCTGCATCTATGTTCATAAGGTTCTGTAGTCTGTAGCCTGGGATGGTCATCAGGGTTGTGCTTGCTTCATACAATGTGTTCAGACGTGTGCTGTCCTCTATATTCGAGAAGAACTTCTGTAGAATTGGTGTCAGTTCTTTTCTGAATGCTTGGTAGAATTTCCTGGTGAAGCCATCTGATCTGGATTTTTGTTGTTGTTGTAAATGTTTTAATTACCTGGTCTATTTTTTTCTTGTTATGAGTCTGCTGACGTTTTCTTGCATTGGTCTGTGTTACCAGTAATTTGGGTAGGTATTAAATTTCTAGAAATTTGTCTATTGCATGGAGCTTTTCCCATTTGTTGGAGTAGAGTCTTTGATAGAAATATTCCAGTTTGTTGGAGGATAGTCTTTCATAGTGGTATTTTTATTTCATTTAGATCTCTAATGATTTCAATTTCTCAACTCATTTTTGATGTTCGCATCTTTTTCTTTGTTGTTGGCAAGTGGTTTGTCAATTTTTTAATCCTTTCAAAATATCAACCTATTTTCTTGTTCAATTTTTCTACTATGTTTCTGTTTTCTAATTCATTATTTCTGCTCCAATATTTATGTTTACTTTTCTTCTGACAATAGAAGATTTATTTTGTTGGTTTTGTTCTACTTCTTACTAGGTTAAGGTGTTGACTTTGGTTGGCTCTTATTTTGTCATGCATGCTTATTGTGTTTTCCTCTGAGTATTTCTATTGCTGTGTCCCAAAGGTTTTGGTATGTTTGTTTGCATTCTCATTTATGCCAAGGCTGTTTATTTCATTTAATTCCTTATTTCATCAATTACTGAGTAGTATTTTTGCTGTTGTTGTTTTGTTTTTTTTAAGCAAGGTCTTGTTCAGTTTGCATGCATTTGATTGTTTGTTATGGCTCTTTCTAGTGTTGATTTCTAATTTCATAGCATTGTGATCTGAGAAAATAGACTGCAAAATCTTAGGATGTGTAAATGCCTTAAATCTTTCAATGGGATTGTTTAACACCATGGCTGTAGCAATGGGCACAGGCATTTCAACAATTGTAATGATGGTGCAGGACTGTGCAGCATTTCCTTCTATCGTACACCGAGTCACTATGGGTCCGAACCAACACGATGGCATCTAACAACAGGTGGGCTTGGTGATGTAACAAGTGGCCTTTCCTGAAGAGTGGTCCATGTTCCCTCAAAAAGAATGTATATTATATTGCTGTTGGGTGGAGAGCTCTGTTTGTCTGAGACATTGAATTGGTTAATTTTGTTGTTTAGTTCTTTTGTGCCTTTATAGAGTTTCTCATTGATCTACTCTTCTTGGAGAGTGGTATAGTGAAGTCTAATACTGTTGTTGTATTGTCTATTTATCTCTTCAGTTCTAAGAGTTTGATTATCTATTACAAAAGTCTTTTATTGGCCATATGTTTACTATATTATAGATTCCTTTCTCTTGTTCTTTAAATCATTATATTATGCCCTTCTTTGGCTCTCATGATGGATTTTACCTGTAATTCTATTTTATCAGAGATTAATATTACAACTCCTGCTTTTTTTTCATAGCCATAAGCTTGATATATATATATATTTCTAATCTTTGCTTTTTAGTCTCTTTTTTATTTTGTGTTTCAGGTTTCATGTAGGCAGCATATTAATAGCTCTTGCTTTCTTATCCTGTCTTCTACTCTCTGTCCCTTAAGTAATGCATTTCATCCATTTAAAATTTAGCAAAGTAATTGATACCTGTGGATTTGGTGCTCTCATTTTGCTGTGGTGTTTTTCTAGTGTCATTGGTTCCTTGGTTCTTCCTATATTTCTGTGCTTTTTCAACCACTCTTTTGAGTGTGTATTGATTTCTGGGTGGTGTTGTCTTGTAGATTGAACTCAAGTTTCTCTTCTGTTGTTATTGATTATCCGTCCCCAGTGTTCCCGTTAGTATTTTTCAGTAATTCTGTTCTTGTTTTTTAGAAATCCCTTTAAGTTCTACTTTTCTGGAAATGCCCTCATTTCTCCCTCCTATTTGAGGATTCATTTTACTGGATATAAGATTTTTGTTTGACAGGGTTTGGGGGTTTTTTTTTTTCTTGCAGGGTTTTGCCGTCCCATTTTCTTCTTGTCTGCTTGGTTTCTGCTGGAAAAAACATCCGAGGCTTTTCTGAGTGGTTTTCCTTTGTCGTTGACTCTCTGGTTTTTCCTAGCTGCTCTCAGGATTCTCTTTGAGTCCTTGATATTAGAGAGTGTGATTACTATATGCATGGTGTTTTTGCAAACTCTCTTTAGAGTTCTCCCAACTTCCTGAATAGTTGTTATTCCCCTTTAACACAGGTTCTTTGTGGATATTTGTGTTCTTCCTGTTCTGTGTTTCACACTTGGACTAAGGGACTAAACGCAGCACTGTCGTGCCCAACACCACCCTCGAGATTGCTGGTGTGTCTGAGCCCATTTTCACAATCATTGTAATAGTTCATCTGGGAAGTAAATTATCCTGCTGATGGCTGGGTATGGAGTGAGTGCTTGTGGGGTCTGGGCCTGGTGTAGCTATGTGAGGAAGGCTGTGGTGGTGGGGCTGCCGAGGAGAGAGCACTGGGTGCTTCATGTGCTTCCTTGTCTTTTTCTGCCTAGTCTTATTGTCTTTGGGATGTAGGTGCTTGCTTAGCTATTGCATTGTTTTCCAATATTGCTGGAAACCTGGATTTCCTTTCTTGTTGTTTTTCTCCTAATGGCTGTAGAGTTATTTACTCTCAATGTGTTCCATCTTCTATCTTGAATTGGAACTCTGGTTAACATTCAACTTTTTAATTAATGAGACTGCATACATAAAACAGTTTTGAACTTGAAGTTTATATGGAAGTGATAATTAGTTGCATTGAATGTTCATTTTGTTTAGACAAGTTCTTCAGAAAAACAAAAACAAAGAAACTCTGTTGATGGAAAATCCAGCCAACGACTCCCTTAAAATCAGAAATGGGTGCAAGGGGATAGGGCACCAATAGGTTTTATTTGGGGTGGGGGGATGTATCTATCTAGGTAAATGTCCAACATCGTCCAAAAGTGAGTTTTCCAAATTCATTTTAGGTTGATTTCTCAGCATCTATGAAAAATGCCACACTGAATAAGGCCCGTAAACTGTCAGAGGGAAGGGATCATCCAAAGTCAGCTTAGAATCTTTCATGTAGCTCTTACTAGCTGGATGACCTTGTGCGTGTGTGTGTCTAATTTAACTGAGCCTCAATTTCCTTATTTGTAAAATGTTTTTGTTTCCCTTTTCTTAGAGGATTAAAATTGCATTGTATAAAAGCCCTGCTAGTGTTCCTTCCACATTAAAGCCTTTCCAAGTAGCAGGAATAATGGTTACATCCGCACCTTTGTCTTAACTAACTCAATGGACTGCTCTTTTCCTTTTATTCATCCAAAGCTGAACTAATCTTCGATTTCACAACTCAAGACCTGCTTTGTCCACTCCAAGATCTACTCAAACTAAAAAAACATGTATTTTTCCTGAAAGGTGATAACCTCAATAGGTAATATGGGTCATGTGGAAAAATATGAAGGTATAGCTACTGCTGATTATTAATAGTTCATGCCCTGCTCATGTGTAATTTTACACCTGGAGAGGTCATCTATATTACTTTTCCTAGAATTTCATTTCAGACTGTTTGCAAAAACCAGTTAATCCCTTCCAAGGTCCAGACTACTTCTAGCCTCCATCGAGGTACTTAATTGTTCATTCCCTGGAGGACACGGAGAGTGGCTTTGCTGCAGCACTCCTCGGTCCTACCCTTAAGCATAAATGTCACTTTGTCTTCCTTACCATTTCACAGATGACAGCAAAGCTAGGATCAATAGCAGTCCACCGTCGGCCACCCTGGGCAGCCTCCTGGATGACCAGCACTGGCACTCTGTCCTGGTGGAGAGAGCTGGCAAGCAGGTGAACTTCACTGTGGACAAGCTCACCCAGCACTTCCGCAGCCAGGGTGAGGCAGATGCCTTGGACATTGATTATGAGGTGAGTGACTCTCTCTGCCACCCTGGATGCCCACCGTACCCGGGAGACCATCAGGGGACACAAGTGCCATGTAAAAGGCCTGTGGGACATGTGGAAAATTGTAACCTGGGGCATTTTACCCTCCGTCCGTGTCCTGGCAGCCTCTACTGGAGGAGCAAAGAGAACAGTTTGGAAATTGACTTGGGGCAGTGGGGAGAGGGAGAAATAAGAGTTTTGACAGTAATAATAGTCCTGAAGATATGGTCATTGTTCACACTTTAAAAGCAGGTACATTTTTTTCTTCCCCTGGCTTTTTCTGTCTATATGATTTTTAAAAAATCTTTGTCCTGTGTCTTGATCACAGGCATCATTTTATTAAAAAATCAATTCATTTGGGATAATTTGATTTGCCGAATCTATGGCACTTGCAATCTGTTCTCTAAGTACTCAACTTTTGCCTTTATTGCAATGCACATTTTGATTCATATCCATGGACAACTGTTTCTTCTTAAAACTCTAGTAAAAGAGGCAAACAATGAAATGAACTCCATCACAAAAGGAAGGTTGTACACAGGTCTGAAAACTGTCAATCCACTGAAGACACCATATTTATTTAGTGCAAGATAGGGCTTCTACGCGATATCAGGCTTTGTGATCAGCAGTGGAGTCACAGACACAGCTGGGGCAGAGTCTTTGAATTGTAGAAGAAGTTCAGTCTATCGGAGAGCCAGGTTTGAGATTAGTCACTGCAGAACAAGGTCATCAAATCCACAATAAATGAGGAGCTAATGTCAGGGGTTTAAGTGGAGAGAAAATGTTTTGAGAATGATGTACAAATGCGCTTTACACAATTGATGTGTGTATGGATTGCGATAACAGTTGTATGAGCCCCTAATAAAATGTTAAAAAAAAAAAAAAAGAATAGGCTTAACCTGAAAAATAACAAAGAGCTCCTAGTACAAGCTGCGCCAATTCTTGTCCGATAGGGTTACTGTGTGAATACCATCAGAAAGGCATAGCAGAATAGTCGCATCTTACTCTCATGTCTGGGCATGGGGCAGAGTGTGGCAAATGGTTCAATATTTTTGAGTTTAAATGATAGGCAAGCAGTGGTATGCTAGAGCCAGTGTGTACAGACTTGTGGGAGCCAATTGTGAATTATGTGAGCTGGCCAATAAGCAAAGGCATTAAAAAATGAAGTCACACAGACTTACAATTGAATTTAAAAGAAAACAGAAGCAATACCTCACTATCATATGTCAATTGCCATCCATGGCACCCACGAGTGCTACCACAAGAACTGTTTTGAGGTTTACTTAGCTATAATCTTTATGGAAACAGATGACAAGGCTGGTATTCTGTGGCACAGCTGGGTAAGTTCAAACAACCAAACTTTTAGGTTAGTCATCAAGTGCAAACCATTTGAGTCACCAAAGAGCCCGAAAATTAAATAAACATTAATATAAAAGCCCAATTATTTGACTGTATTGTAAGAGTAACTGTGCTGTTGAGAATTTTAAAGTCGATTATATCGGCTCATCTCTTTCCACCTCCATGGCTAGTGACGTCACTTTAATAACATCAAACTGTTTGCTCTCAACTCAATACCTGTACACTGTTAATATCACAAATGATGGAAAACTACACAGGAGGGCTTGAGTTTTTGTTTTGCTGGCTGTCTAGATCAGGAGTCGTAAGCTATAATTTGCAGGTCAAGTCTACTTCCAGCCTTGCATTTTAATATACAGTCTGCAGCCTAAGTAAAACTCTGACATTAAAAAAATTTGTACAAAAAATACCAAATAAAATAATAGAAGAATATATGCCAGTGATTGTATGTGGCTACAGGTCGATTTCAATATAAATTGACAAATGAATTCGGTTAGATTCATTTGTCACGTATAATTTTCAATTAAGAGCACTGGATATTACATTATCATTTATAAAGTATATGCTATGTATTTTTACATCAGTAAAAATTTGATGTTTATTTATGTGTGTATGCTCAGTGTAATGGATTATTTAATGTGACCCTCTAGCCATAGTATCTGTAAATCCCACCAGATAACCCTTTCCCTATGGGCCTGAGGTAGAGAAGGTCGAGGAAGACACTTACAGGATTCGGTTGTGAGTGCTTGTTAACAGGGTTACATGTGGGTGTCATCCTGCTGGATAGAAAGGCAACCACTCAGAACCAGAAATGTGAGATCGTTACTATCAGCAGGAGAGTGGAGGTAGGAGGGAACTTCAGTCTTTGGATTTCAAGATCTCTGCACATTGAACTGCCTTCGTCTAGGAGAGGGCTTTGACACCAGAGGAGTGGCAGCCGCAACAGCAGAATCAGGAGCTAGAGCACGAGGCAGAGACGTGGATTTCCCCGTCCACAGATCAACTAAGCCTGATGCTTTGAGGCAAGAGGCCGGCTGGTGGAGTGAGGTGCTTTTAGGCAGTAAATCAGGAGAGCTGAAATTGAGTGCCTTTGGGTTCAGGTTGAGTGTTACACTGTGGTGGTGTGCCATTTGGGCATTTACTGGTGAGATTTAGGCAATTAATATGACCATTCTAGCCATAATCCCACCACTTGTCTGTCAGATTTTTTCATACTGTGATGGCGTGTGTGTTGCTATAATGCTAGAAGTTATGTCACAAGTATTTCAAACACTAGCAGAGTCCCTCAAGGTTTCAGCAGAGCTTAAAGAATAAAAACAGACAAAAAAGAGGGAATAGATGGTTCTCTTCTGAGAAATCAGCCACTGAAACCCGTATAAATTATAGCAGAGCATTTTCAGACACTGACAACTTCATGAATAGCAATGGAACGGTATCAGATACATTGTAGAAAGATGGGCTCCTCTGACCCCCACCCCCAGCCCAGGTTTGAAGACACTCAAAATATAATGGGAAATGCAAGTATTGCTTTGGTCCAACTGAACTAACTGGTCCCCAATGTTGGAAAACCAAAATGGAAGCCCATGCTCAACGTTAATCATCAAGCTCAAAGAACTGAATAAAAAACCTTGAGTTTCATGTTAAAACATTCTATGGACAAAGTATTGAATGATGCAGGGGGCATCAAAAGATGACTGAAAGATCACTCAGCATCACTATATAAAAAAAAAACTAGTAGACATTCAACAAGTTCAAGAAATAGTATATGATCAATAATGACAGTAAAAGAAGTCCAAAATACACTGCAGGCATTAGCCAAAAACAAGACTCCAGGGATTGACTGAATAGAAATTGAAACAACAAGCTGAGGAAGCGCTGGAAGGACCCACTAGACTATGCCAAGACCTTTGGAAGACGGCTACCTGGAGAACCAACTAGAAGATATCCGTAATTGTACCTATTCCAAAGAAAGGTGAGGCCACAGAGTGTGGAAATGATCAAACAATATCATGATCCCAGGCAAGTGACATTTTGCTGAAGATCATGGAACTATGTTGCAGCAGTACCTCCACAGAAAGCTGCCAGAAATGCAGGCAACCTTCAGAAGAATATCATTGCTGATGTCAAATGGATCTTGGCACCCAATGAAGACAACCTATGCGCTTCTGTGTGTATATAACACAGATACATATACATACCTACATATTCACAACACATGTACAGATATTTTTTAACACAGACAGTCAGTTTTAAAATCTATCAGCACACAACTAAAAGCAGAGATAGTGTAAGATAATGCATAAGAGTTCAGAAAGGCCTACATGATGGTGAACCTTCTGGAGCATGTTAAAGAGTAATAAGCGTATAATAATCCACTAGAATGTTTCCACTAGAATGTCATGGTCAGTTTGATGCTTTAGACTTGTGATTTCCAAACTATGGTTCAGGGACCATCAAATCAGTATCATCTGTAAATATGTTCTAAAAATGCAGATACTCGGCCTCCACAAAGACTTACTGAATAGAAGCAGGACTCTGTTTTTGCAGCTCTTTCAGGTGATTCAGAAATAGCCCAATATATGAAAACCACCCTTAAAGCCATTTCATTATCTAATTATTTTTGTGAAATATCTTGTGAAATATCAAATACATTTTTTGGCTATTGAAATTTATACTGTTTTAAAATTCTTAAAACATTTTCTAAGTTAGGTTGATTTGTATAAATAATACAATAAATAACTAATAGACATACATCCCAAGAGTCTCTGGTTAGAAAATAGTTAGAATGAGACATGGAAAAATATTCACCTGAATTTTATCTATTCCCAAACAGCAACAGACAATGAACTTAAACTTTTCATCTTAGTGAACAGAAGCCCAAAGGGACCAACGTTTGCAACAAGCATTTCTGCAGCAGGATCATCTTATGAAACCGCTGTCCAACACAGCAAGATGGGGGAGGAAAACCTCACAAACATCACAAATGTAGAACATAGAAATAGAAGTGATTGTTTTATGTACCATGAGTTACAAAAACAGTTAAAACAGTATCTCTGAAAGTTATGTGTCGCTTTGACTTGTGAGTGGGTGATCAGAAAAGTATTATTAGATTGATTTTAGAAAGTCCCTTTTGGAAACAATTTTAATTACTAGTGGAATAAGACAGTAAGGGTGAAGATGAATAATTGAAAGGATAGGACCTTTTAAAAATATAATTTACATGGTGAACTATGAGAAAATTCTAACTTTTTATTCTAGCTCTAATTTAGCATACTATTAATAGTTACTTTAAAAGAGATTTTTGTCATTCTCTTACATAACAAAATGTAAGATACTGAATAAACGTTTTGAGCTGTTGCTAACTGATAATCTAAGACTATCCATCACTCTCCTTTATCAAGATTAACTGATTCAAAAAACACAATGAACTTGAAATTATCTCAAAGCAAAGACAAACAAAACAAAGATTCATAATACCCAGTTAATGCTGACTCATAATGATCCCCTGTGAGCTTCCAAGACTGTAACTGTTCAAGGGATTAGAAAGCCCATTCTTTCTCCCACAGAGCTGCTGGTGGATGTTTTTGAACTGCTAATCATGCTGATTGCAGCCCAACCCATAATCACTACACCTCTGTGACATATACTGCCCTCCTATGTGCCCGAGCAGAAGTCTGCCCCATGTTTTCATGGCTGAGTTTTCAGCCATGAAGTGATCACAGTGACTTCTGTTAAAAATGTCTCTGGTAAGATCTAGTCTCCAACTTCTCTGACGGAGTTCATTAATCATTTGTACCACCAACCTGTGAATTTAAGGACTACAGAATATATAAAATCATCTGAGGTCTCATTACTTCTCCCAGTATTTTTACCTTAGGAGATGATTTTGAAATTCACCAGACTCCCTAATTTAACATTTGAAACTATGTCTGCTGATTTATGTGCTGGGATCATGGTTGATTGACAGCATAGTGAATGTCATCTTTTAAGAAAATAAAACCCAGTGATGTCATACAATTTGTGAGATTGAAACAGACTATTTCAGGGTGTGCTTGAATTTTGTGGTGCCCCATCTAGGGGAGAAATGCTACCAGGCAAAGAAACCATCTCGAAATGTTCCTCAAAAGCAACTGCTGATTCAGGTAATCCAGACTTCTTCCAGGTGCGCAGTTAGCTTACGCTGCAAAATATGAAAGAAAACAGAGAGGCTTTCTGTAAAAATACTGTTAAATACAGGCTGTTTGGGGGAAGACTGCAGGACAAAGGGATTTTTCTAGCCTTTGACAAGTCCTCCTGAAAGCCGAGTGGTGACGATGGCACACTGAGCCCAGGAGCGCTGTGCTCTAATCGCTTTTTGACAACGACCTTGTTCAATAAGCCTGAGACATGAGAATTCTGAAGTATAGTTTCATTGAAGCAAAATTAGAATGCCTATGGGAAGGAATGGAATGAAAGGCATTATTTCAATATAAAACCCATTTTTAATGAGGGGCGATGTTGGTTCAATAGTTCTCATTTTCCATGTGGGAGGATAAGGGTTCAGTTCTTTGTGAACTTCATGTACCCTTATCTGTATGTCAGGGCTTGCATACTACTATAACAGGGACTATAATTCTTTATTGGAGCTTCTAAGTGAAAAGACTGCCACAATCCAAGCTTCATTAGCTACTAACCAAAAAAGTAGCTAATGAAAACCTTGTAGTTCACAGCAGAGCAGGCATCATTTAGTTCCATTGTGCTTGGGGTCACGATGAGTCAGATAGTTAAGAGTGGCAACAACTAGAAGGGATGAAATAAACTTATACTCAAATGTAAGGATCATTTTTATTAACACGGTTAGCTCAATCACAGTCCAGCTTATTGATGTGCTTCCTGTCATGGAGCCATGTGAGTACCTCTGCACCTTGTGTATCAGCAGTTGCCGTTGTTATGTGCCCTGGAGTCAGGTCCAACTCATAGCTATCCCATTTGCAACAGAATGGAACACTACATGGTCCTGTGACCTCCTCAAATTGGTTGTGATGTTTGAGCCCGTTATTGGAGTCACTGCATCAATCTTTTTCTTTGAAGTCTTCCTCTTTGTTATTGACATCCTATTTTACCATATGTGATGTCTTTTTCCAGGTACTAATAACTCCTGATACCATATCCAAGGTACATGATGTGAAATTTTGCCATCCTCACTTCCAAGGAGCATTCTTACTATACTTCTTCCAAGATAGACTTGCTTCTTCTTAAAATCCACTGTACTTTTCATATTCTTTGACAAAATGAGAACAGCAGAAAACACCAATTTATAAAAAGTACAATGCCATATATGATACATCTCCACACCTACAAGGAAGTCCAGTTTATTAAACTATCATTCAAACTTATACACCAACCACTAAGCTAGTGATGAAGAAATGGAAGAATCCCACCAACTTTTTCAGTCTGAAATTAGGCTGTAAAGATGCATGCATCATTATTGTCATTGTTGGCAAAAGTTGGAAATAAAGAGGAAAGAACAGTAGTTGGAAAATATGAACATCTAAAGGTAGCATTTGAATCATTGAGCACTAGAGACAGAAGACCTGATGTCCTGTGGGAGGACATCAAGAATATCATACATGAACAAAGCAAAAGGTCATTAAAATGACAAGAAAAGGTGAATTTTGCTTTAAACATAAAGTGGGGTGGGAACAATGGAAGGATAATGAAGGGGTGACTCAATTTAGGCTTCAGTGTGTGTGGTGAGGTGAGTTCATTTTTTATGGCTCTTCTAGCCATCATCATGTGACCCCAAAGTGAATGAACCCTTGTAGAGGATTTGATAGTTTTGCCATCCCACTAAGCTTAAAGGGATGGAACTCCAGAAATTGAAGGAGGATTTTATCAGCTTTCACAGAAGAGCTAGGAGTAAATTACAACCTCCTAATACCAAATCCTTGTGCTGAGAACCTCCTAGACCCAGGATAGAGGATGTTGTAGCACTGAGGTGACATAGGATGGCAAGCAGTTGTGTCAAGCATAATAGAATCCCACTGCAGCAGAACCAGGGGACTGGTACAAGGTGATGCACTGGGCTTCCCATGCAATGAGAGAGCTCAGAACCTTCAGGCATGAGGTTTCGTGCCCAAAAGGGATGACTTTGTGTACATTTTTGTAGGGATAACAGAAGGGATGTAACACTTGCCTGAACAGGTTGGTGAAGAACCTGTCCTGAGAAGGTCCAGAGAAGCCTGTCCTGGGATGTGGGTGGGGTGTGCTGGGGCTGAGAAGAAAGTGTCTTTTTAATGGAATTTTTTTTTTAGTTGTTCCTGTTACTTCCAAGTTGATCCCAATTCTAGATTGTACTCTGTTGCTTTTCTAATAAACTCCATAATTGCATGGGTTGTGAGTCCTGTGTTTGCAATCAATAAACAAATCCAGCTGGGCAGTAGAGAGATCTGTGGTAGGGAGGGCCGGTATTAGAATTGGTAATAAGTTTAATAAGATTCAGGTAAATTGGACTTCCACCTTATATGAATCAGCCTTGGACTGATCAAGATAGTGATTCATCTCTCATGCCCTGAAATTAGAAGAGGTCTGATATCTTGCCATCTGGAGACTGTACCCCATTGATGGAACATGCACTGCTGCTCTAAAACCATATCCTATTATATGTTATATTGGAACTAGTTATATTAAGTGAATCTATTATTTTATTTACATTTTATCATAATGTAATGTTTGGCAAAAGAGTATTAGACTTCCTTGAGAATATTAATCAAATGACGTGACACCTTGCCAAGATGGATGCGGTTATCTGTTTTCCACCTAAAAGGCAAGCACCGAGGGTTTAAAGAGCCTTCTCTCAAACAAAGAAAGAAGTGGGAAGAAGAGAGAACCTTCAATTTTCCTTACTATGTCTTCCCACTTCATATCAGTCAGCCCACGGCTTCCACCAAATGCTTCAGGGAGACTAGCTATTCATTTTCACTCCTAAGCTAACACAGAGGGGCTTTCAGAAAGGGGTATTTATAGAAACTTTCTGAGATCCCACTTCTTTGACATCCATCTCATTCAAGAAGGCTTTTCTGATCGAAAGTACCAGTGACCCTGTTTCATACAGCGATCTTATATTTGAGACACTATTAAACATACTGTGTTTAAAACCTGTGGTTTGTATGTTAACATTTCAATGGGGCATGACTCCAGGCTAGGAGAAGCAGAGCAAAAATGTACTAGTGATTAGAACTTGGAATGTGTGAAGTATGAATCCAGGAACATTTGAAGAGGCCAAAAATGAAATGGAATACAGTAAGCTCTATAGCCTGGGTATCAGTGAGCTGAAGTGGACTGGTATTCACCATTTTGAATCAGAAATCATACTATTTGCTATGCTGGGAATAACACAATAAAAGGAATTGTATCACAATGATTGTTACAAAGGACCTTGTAAAAGCAATCTTGAAGTACAGTGCTACCTGTGATAGGACTAAATATATCCAAATACAAGGACAGCCAATCAATACAAATATTATTCAAAGTTAAATGTTGTGCACCAATAAAAGCTAGTGATGAAGAAATTGAAAAATTCTGAAAATGTCTTTAGTCAGAAATTGATAAAATATGTAATAAAGATGCAGTGATAATTATTGATGATTGGAATGAAAAAGTTGGAAACAAAGCAGAAGGAACAGTAGTTGCAAAATATGGTATTAGTGATAAAAATTAATCTGGAGATGACATGATAGAGTTTTGCCAAACTGACGACTTATTCATAGAAAATGTCTTTTTCAACAACACAAAAAGTACTGTACACATGGACTTTCCTAGATGGAACACATATAAATCAAATTGACTACATCTGTGGGACTACACGATGAAAAAGTTCACTATCAGCAACTTAAACCTTAAACCAGATTAGGGGCCAACTATGAACAGAACATCACTTGCTCCTATGTAAGTTCAGTATAAAGCTGAAGTCAATTAAAACAAGTAAACAAGAGCCTAAGTAAGACCTTGAGTTTACCCCACATGAAATTGGAGAACATCCCCAGAACATACTTATCTCATTGTACACTAATGACAGAAGTCCCAATGAGCCATTGGAGGACATCAAGACCATCATCCATGAAGAAAACGAAATAAAAGACAGGAAAGAAATAAAAGGTCAAAGTGAATGTCAGAAGATTCTTAAACTTGCTCTTAATTTTAGAGGAGCTAAAGCAAATGGAAGAAAGGATGAAGTCAAAGAGCTGAATAAGACATTTCAAAGAGCCCTGTGAGAAGAAAAAAGACAACTATTATAATAAAGTAACTGCAAAGACCTAGAATTAGAAAATCAAGTGGGAAAAACATGCTTAGCATGTCTGACGCTGAAAGAATTCGAGAAAAAAAATTCAAGCCTCAAAATACAATATTGAAAAATTCCATAGGCAAAATATTGAATGATTCAAGCAGCATCAAAGGAAGATGGGAAGAATATACAGAGTCACTGTACCAAAATGAACTAGTCGATATTCCATTATTTCAGGAGGTAGCATAAAAGCAAGAAGCATTGGTGCTGAGGGAAGAAATAGGAACTATACTGAATTCATTAACAAAAATCAAGGCTTCAGGATTTGGTTAAATACCAGTTAAAATGTTTCAACAAGTTGGTGAAGGACTGGAAGCTCCTAACTACTATCTATGCATAGGAAATTTGGAAGAAAGCTAATTGGCCAAGTGATGGAAGACATCCATATTTAAACCCAGTCCAAAGAATGGTGGCATGACAAAATTGTAAACAATATCACTTCTGTCACAGACAAGCAGAGTTTTACTGAAGATCATCCAACAATGGCTGAAGGAGCACATTGCCAGGTAGCTGCCAGAGGTTCAGGCCAGATTTAGATAAAGACATGGAACAGGGGGTATCAGTGCTAATGCCGGATGGAGCTTGATTGAAAACAGAGAATACCAGAAAGGTGTTGACTTTTGTTTAATTGACTATGCCAAGGCATTCAGCTGTGTTGATCCTAGAAAACTATGGATAAACTTGAAAAGAATGGGAATTCCAGGAGACTTCATTGTGCTCATGTATAACTTGTACCTGGATCAAAAGGCAGTTGTGTAAACAGAACAATGGAATAGTGCATGTTGTAACATCAAAAAATGCATGGGACAGGATTGTAACTTCTCAACATACATATTCCCTCTGTGTGATGAGCAAATAATCAGAGGGCTTATATAAAGAAGAATATGACATCAGATTTGGAAGAAAGCTTATTAAAAACCTGGGCCAAGTGCATGACAGAACCTTGCTTGCTGAAAGTGAGGAGACTGGAAGCACTTTCTGATGAAATCAAGGATTGTAACTTTCAGTATGGATTACAACTAAAGGTAAAGAAGAATAAAATCCTCACAATTAGACCAATAAGTAACTTCACCACCCATGGAGAAAAAGTTGAAGTTGTCAAGGATTCTGTCTTGTGTAACTCCACCACCGATGCTCACGGATGCAGCAGTCAAGAAATCAAACCACATATTGCATTGGGTACATCTCCTGCCCAAGTACTCTTTATAGGATTAAAAAGAAGAGATATAATTGTGAGGACAGAGATGTGTCTGAGCCAAGTCACAGTATTTTCCATCGCCTTATATGCATATAAAATTTAGACATTAAACAAGAAAGAGCAAAGAAGAATCAATGTGTTTGATTTAGGGTGCTGGTGAAGAATATTGAAAGTACCATGGATTGCTAACAGGAGACACCAATCTGTCTTGCTTCCTTTGGACGTGTTTTGGGGCGAGACAAGTCCCTGGAGAAGGACATATGCTTAGTAAAAAAGAGGAAGAATCTCAAGGAACTGGGCTGACTCAATGGCTACCACACGGTGCTCAGGCATAGGAACAAATGTGAAGACAGAGCAGGACAGGGCAATGTTCCATTTTGCTGTGCATGGCTCATGATGGGTAAGACCCAACTTGATGGCACCTAACACCAACAATATAACTTATTAATTATACACAATGACTGAACTCAGGATTTAGGGTCACTGGTATCACATGACCTAAAGCTCCATCCCTAAATCATATGGTTGGTCTTTTCAGCGTGGCCTACCCTTCATCCTAAGAATATTGTGTATGACCGGTCCTAGTCGGATTCGTCTTGTTACTATGCAAGATTATTCTTGTATGACCCGAGGAGCCCAGCATGAATAACAAAGCCAGTTATATTACTCGGGAGATTCCAAGAGTTTATATCCTCTGTCTTTGGGGATAAAAGAACCAAAACTCAAATATACTTCATAGTGACCCTTTTGTTAATTCTTAAACAGACAAGCCAACAATGAATACTCCAGATAAGTGTGACCATCAACATGAGGCTATAATGGTGTGCAAAGGACGTACAGCCACATGGCTACTTAAATGGGGTCGAGACAGCACAGAGAACTGGCACAAAATCTGGACTGATGGCAGATCAATTCATCAGAGTTGCATGAGGACTACAGAATTGGAGAAGCAACCATTATTGGGATGAATACATTAGTGCAGAGCAGGAAAGTTTACAGGACTGAGTCTCCAAGAAAGTGGTCAAATGTATCCCTCATAACCACGCTAACTTGTTGTTGTTGTTGTCAGGTTCATTTGGGTCAATATGAGTTCAAATTGACTTGATGGCAATAAAATTTGTTTGTTCATTTGTTTGTTTGTTTAGTAAGATGGTCGAATTTGAATTAGGACTTAGATGAAGTAAGTCATATTTTAACTCTCATGAACTCAGTTGAGTTTTATTCCGTTTCATCCTGAACTGGCATGTGAACAGTAATATGCCCTGGGATTTTTGGTCTGATGATATTGAGCTTCTTTATAGGGTTCTCTTATGGCAGAGTGACTTACCTGGTAGACTGCTAATTTCAAGCTCAGTAGTTTGAACCCACCACCCTCTCTGAGAGAGTAATATGAGACTTTTGTCTCCTGTAAAGATTCATAGCCTTTGAGATCCAATGGGGCAGTTCTATACTGTCAAATACATTTGCTATGAGTCAGAATTAACTTGATGGTAGTGAGTTTAAGTTTTTGAGTTTGAGTATACGACCTTTCTATTAGAAGTTTAGTTAACAGAGATACATACATTGTGCAACAGATTGATGGAAGACAATGTATAATACTTGCAACACAAAGAGGCAGGAACTGGTGGCTGCATCTGCAAGGTTTTTTGACAATATGTAGAAAATGTTACAATTTATTTAGAGTTGGAAGAATACAACGACTTCTGAGGCATATATTTAAGGATGTAGACATTACAGAAAAGTTATTGAGGGATATAAGTTGTTGTTAGAAGCTCTAGAATTGATTCTCACTTAAGGTCCCTGTGCCCAACAGAACAAAACACTGTTCAATCTTGCATCATACTTACACACATCTTGATATTTGAGCTGATTGTTGCTGCCACTGTATCAATCCATCCCCATAATGGTTTTCCTCTTCACTACTCTTTACTAAGCATGATGTACTTTTCTAAGGATTCCTCTCCTGGGAGCATGTCCAAATTAAATGACAAAATAGAGAAAGTCTTGCTGTTTTGTGTCTAAGGAGCATTTTGGATGCACCTCTTCCAAGACAGATTTATTTGTCCTTCTAGCAGTCCACAGAACCTTGAGTATTCTCCAACCTACGGTAATTCAAATACATCACTTTTCTCTGGTCTTAAAGATTTCACATGCATATGAGGTGATCAAAGATACCATGGCTTTGGTCATACAAATCTTAGTCTTCAAAATGACACCTTTGTTCTTCAATACTTTAACGAGATCTTGGGTAGCCAATTTCCCCAATGCAATGCATCTCTTAATTTCTTGACGGTTTCTTCCATGACCATTGACTGTAGATACAGACAAAATAAAATCTTAAAAACTTTGATGTTTTTTCTCTTTATCATGATGTTGTCTGTTGCTCTAGTTGTGAGGATTTTTGTTTTCTTTACATTGAGTTGCAATTCTAGATCTTCATCAGCAAATACATTTTTTGCTGATGAAATTGAAGGTTATTATGAGCAAGTAAAATGAAAGAAAATTAGAAAAGCAAACTGACCCAAAAGGTCAATAAGGCAAAAACATTTGAGAACAAAATGGCGAGTGTTCTTGCTTTATTTGACTAAGGAAAAAAAAAAAAGTAAAACAGATTATTTTGGAAGCATGTCATTTGTCTTTAAACAGCCATACATGAAGACTCTATTGTCTTTGTGGTTAAGAAGCTTCTGCTTTTAAGAAGTTTAAAAACATTAAACAAATACTTATCTAGCACCTAGTATATATCAAGTACCCTTACTTGGGAAATGTTATTGGAAGTGAACACATATCCCCCCCGCCCTCATGAGCTTGCATTCTAGCAGGAGAGAGAAGCTCTATGCGAGAAACGTAACAAATCAATTGCACAGGAACCAAGTACTACGGAAAGAAAATATAGACCAAGGTAAGTTGCATGGGTACTGGTTGCAATTTTATATATGGTGATGGGGGTAGAAAAGAGTCCTGAGGGCATCAGGGTTTGTGTGGGACTGCCAAATGCAGTTCCGAAGTTTGAAACCAGGGTCCATTCTGCAGTGGAGAGAAGAGGCTTTCTACTCTCCTAAAGAATTACAGCTGTTTAGCAGCTGTGACTTGGCCCGAGGCTCCCTCGGGGCTGGAGGAAAGCTGCTGAAGAAAACTCTGGGAGTGAAGACACTGGGAAATGGGGAGTCAGGCAGGAGAGGCAAACTCGGAAGGGGGCAGAAACCAGTGGGGCACAAGTGGGCTTCGACAAGCTCCAGGCAGCAGTGAGTCGGACCCCAGGGGTCTTCTTTCTCCGGAAGAAGTAAATGAAGTCTCCCAGATGACAGTCTTGGACTCGTTGTTTGCTAACTGGTTGTGGTGCGGTCCGCTTTGTGTTTGTCAGAGTGGGGCTGCGTGCCATGGGGCTGACAGAAAGATTTTTCAGAAGTAGACCACCTCCTCTTCTGAGGAGCCTCTGGGTGGGCTCAAAGAGCCAACCTTGTAGTTAGCAGCCAGGAAGGTTAACCTTGTGAGCTACCCAGGCACTCTCATTTTCTAAGTACTGTATTCCAAATGGGAGGGGCCCTTCAGCAGTGCCGTGAACCACAGGCCAGTGTTCAAATTTACAAACCACTCCCTGAGAGAAAGAGAAGGCAGTCGGCCCCATGATGACTTCCTCTCTTTAAGGGACCCTAAGGAACAGTGCTGTGCTTCCTATCGGGCACCGTATGTCAGAAGTGACTCCGTGGGGGTAGGTTGGGAGGGTGTGTGCGTGTGTGTGTGTTTTGTTCTGTTTTTGCCACTTTGCTAGCTCCATATACCAACACAAAACATAACAAAAACAGTGCCTTGTTGTCCTGCTTGGCCTGGGAAAATATCATAGCCCCCCACCCCCGCCCCCGTCAAAGTTCCTGGTCTTTACATTCTTGCCTGGGATTCTTGGAGTCCGCTTGTCTGGGGAAACCTCCAGGACAGCTTTCTAGGCAACATCCCCAAATCGACTTAAAACCCTGAAGTTCCCTACTGACTTCCTATTGTGTTTTGGTCCAAAGAGAGGACAATCCTTTGGAAAGGAATGGAGTAGTGATCAAAGAAATGATCTCATCTTTTAAGGTAAAACAAACCCACTTAATTGGACTATATTCTTCTCAAGCACACATCTCTCCTGGAAATAACAACCAGAATGCTCTTTAGAAGCAAGGACGGTGAGACTTCGCCTCGTGTACTTTGGACACGGACACGTTTTCCCCGGAAAAGAACATCAGCTTGTGAAGTAGAGGGGCAATGAAAGAAAACAACAACAAAAAAGAATTACAGTTGTTTTTTGTTTGTTTTTTCATATTAGGGTTTATCTCAGAGGTGTTATATCATTAGGGCTCACCCTCTTGAAAGTGTGTTATATGTCTCTCTGTCTTTTTTATATGAAACCCAAGATTAATGAGCCTGTAGGGACAGCAAGTAGAATAAGGATTTGTTTTGGGGGGATTGGGGGGATGGGCGGTACCGTGGTGGCGGGGGAAGGGTTGTAAAATGGAGACAATTTGGAAAGTGATTGTGGTAGCAATTGTACAATTCTGCTTGATGTGATTGAGCTATGGAATGTTATAATAGATGTATTAACTCCCAGTCAATGATAAATTAAAATAAATATTCTTAAAAAGAATTGTAATCTGGTAAACACACAGTAGCAGTTCTACTCTGTTTTATAGGGTTGCTGTGAGTTGGCATCAATCTGATGTCTGTGAGATTGGATTTTTATTGAGACAATGAAATATGACCTAGGATTGAAACGAAACACGTGATTAATATTGATATTTGGCAAGAAAAACTGACGATTGGCAACTGGCTCCTGTATAGGGTAACAGTTACTCTGTGAATGTTAGGGTTCCATAGCTCTCACTTCAGATTGACATGAATCTAATGAATCTACCTGCTATGTTCTCAAGTTAATCAGTGATATCGTCCTAATTATTATGGATATTTTCCTCATGTAAATCTGTTAGTAACTCCCCATTTGTCTCTGCTCAGCATTCAAAGACCTTGCCTAATGACTTCAACGCATCTTGCTAGTTTATAAACCCATACTCCATGGCGTCTTCTTATTACATGTTTGGAATGGGTATCATGAAAAAGCTGCTTTAAAAAATATTTCCTTGGGGGTGGGGGAAGTGCTCTGCAGGTATAGGGGGTTTTGTGCTGGCTGCCACCTCCAAGTTCAGCTGTTTGGATCCAAAATCTCAGAGAAAACAAAGAGGCCGTTTGCTCTTTAAAATGCACAGACTTGGAAATCTTTGGGGGCAGCTCTATGATCTTCTGTACGGTCCCTGTGGTGGAATCTACTTGATGGCAATGTGTTTGGGTTCAGGGAACAGAAAACATGAATCCTGTATGGTATCCTTTATATTTTCCTGAAAATCTTTTCTATAATGTCTAAATCCCTAATGTGTGCCTTACAATCCTTTGTGCTCTTCCAACACTAAATCATTAGTAATATTCTCTAGGTATTGACAAGAGAGTTCAAGGTGAAACCACTGGCGGAACCACTGGCTCACTCCTCTTTGTATAAAGTAGTCTGGCTCTTTGTATTGCACGTATCACCTTTTGCCCTCCTTCCATCTGTCGGTTGGAGGCTGTGCTTGTCTTTGAAAACTGGCCTAAAATTCCTAGAGGTAAGAGAGGGTATGTTATTTATCCTTAATTCCACCACGGTGCTGTGAATCGTGCCTTGCAGAAAGCAGGCCATCAACAACAAACTTGAATTTGCTCCAAAAATATTGAATCAACTATTGCAATTATAAAAAAGAAGAGCTAGATGTGAAATATTGTACCTCGCTGAAGGCCATAGTAGAAAGTATGCTGTAGAATGAAAGACCATACAAATCATTTGGGACAAAGTAATAACAGCCAAAGTCTCTGAAAACTAATAACAAAAAAATAGGAATTTAATTAAAGTTAACTGAAATCCCTTGGTCAGATAAACAGAATTCTAGTTAAACAGACTTTCACAGCTAAGTTTCCAACTGAGGGATGAATATGAGATCAAACAGAGGCTGGTTTGCTAGCTTTGTTTACCATCCTATAGGCCATTGAGTACTTTATGCAGAGAGCACACCCTGAATGCCATCTTGATTCAATATTTGCCTATCATAAAATATGCCAGAGTTCACATAAAAAGACAAAACCCATGAAAAATATCTGAAAGAAAACTACTATCAATGAGTTTCACAGAACAGAGCCATGTTTGATACGAACATAAAGGTTGATTAAAGAAAAGTTCTTAAATCTCATTAAATGTCAAAAATGCGGTGAGCAACTTAGAAAATAATGAGATATGCGGAATTAAAAGTAATATTATATATAATATAGTAATCTAATGATAGAGAAAAACATAGGTTTTAGTATAAAAATCTAGTCAATTAAACAAAAAGTAGTCTATACTTTTGAAAACATATTGTTCCTGCTTGAAGAGCACAGTAAAGCAGGGACACGAAAATGTATGGGGGCCAATTTCTTTAAAATGAGCAAACGAATTATGAAAATTTCAAAACCAAACCAAACCAAACTCACTGCTGTCAAGGCAAGATGAGCTCATAGCTACCCTATAGGTCAGGGTAGAACTTCCCTGCGAGTTTCCCTGACTAACTACAGGAGTAGAAAGCCCTGTGTTTCTCCCTTGGAATGGCTCGTGGTTTTGAACTGCTGACCTTGCAGTTAGCAGATCAATGCCACCACGATAACTGCATTCTGTGGTGTGTATGCTTGCGATGGGGTGGAAATGACTGGATGGTACCTAACCACCAAAGCAACTCCCTTTCCAAATAGGAGCAAGCAATGGCCAAGATTTTTTAAACAGTTTTGGTGAAATAATTCACATGCCATACAATTCAGTGGTTTAAACATACTCAAAAGAGTTGTGGAATGATTACCACATCACTTTGAGAACATGTCTGCATTCTTGTACTCATTATGAGCTCCCTGTTTGCCCCTAACCTCCCCTGGTATTCCCTTCACTCTCACTCGCTGCTGTGTAGTTGATACCTACTCACAGTGACCCTATAGGATAGGGTAGAACTGCCCCTCTGAATTTCCAAAACTTTAACTTGTCAAAAGATTTTACCTATCCTGGAAGTCATATATATATGATTTCCATATATATAATAACAATAGTAACAACTGCAATAACAATCCAAAAGAAAGCAGAAAATTATAAAATCTAGAGCAAATTTAAATTGGATTAAAATGGATAATAAATGATAAGAGTTAGGATGCTAACTGCATCTGCATTATTCCATTTTCAATTCACTCTGTCTGATAGTAAGGCTATTAATGTACCTAGACAATGATCTGATGTGATTCTCTGGAGACTTAATCTAAGTGGAGACTTGGCAAATGAATTTTGGACTTTCACTGTCTTCCATAACCATCTGAAAACTGGGTGCTCAGAATTTAAACTCCAATACTGTTCCCTTCTCTGGTCTTGGATTTTATTATTTACAATCTTTGGATCACACAGGCTTGTGTGCTTCTTTCATGTGAATTTAGCTGACACCTCACTTAGTTGACTGCTTATTTTACGAAAAGTTTTTAAGACCCCAGATGCTATTTCTGATAGCCAGACACCATCTGATTTCTGGACACTATTTAGTAAGGCATAACTATGCCTCTTAGACTATGGCATGTCAAAAAAAGTCAAGAAGGTAATGAATATAACAAATACACAGTAGTCTAAGGTGGCATTTATTAGGCTTCCTCAAAGCAAGAGTTATGAACCAAAGTGCAATAATTTCCAAATCCATAACCTTGGAATAATAGTCATCTGCTTCTTCTCATCCTAGGGCATTTCAGCTTTAAGTTCAAGGGATCATTTCTGTTCCTTTAATCTGCTACAGATGAGTTTAAGGTAACGTCCACATTGCTAAATAGGATTCCAAATCAGATTCTTCTGGTGTGGCACATGAAGGATGTTGTGCATCTTGGAAGGACAAAGTAATTGAATTTCCATTAGGTTCACTGAGAATTCTTGTAGCAGTTTCTGTTGATTTGGGATGACCATGAAATATTATATTTCAGTAATTCATTGGTCATCTCCTTCTCTCCCCCTACCCCCCAAATAAACTGAGCCCAGCTGAAGTGTGTCCTTGTCAAACAAAGTGGATTTTCAGATATACACCTGATACGGACATACAGATCATGAGAATTAGGCTGGCACACCAACTCCTCCCTTAGAAGAATGAGTAAGAAGATCAGATTACCTGAGACCAGACACCTGTCTTAGTCTTGGTAGTGAACTTATACATTTGTCCATTTGTGATTGACTAACTTCAGTCCGCAAGGTTAATTAATGGTTTTCCCAGGTCCGTTCATGTCATAAAGTGTTTTGTGATTTCATCTTTTTTTTAAGGATGCACAGTATTCCACTGTGTATATGTACCAAAGTTGCTTTATCCATTCTTCTACTGATGAGCATTTGGGCTGTTTCTAGCTTCTTGCTATCTTGAACTGTGTTGCAATGAACATGAGAGAGCACACATCTGTTGGTGGTGTGTTTCTAACTTCTTTGGGGTTCATCTCGCATGGCAAGGTCTATGGTGTTTCTAGGCCTAGTGGTTTTAGGCAGTGGCATATCTCATTCCACAACAGTTGTACATGTATGCTAGCTCAACGGCAGTTTATCCAAGTTCCAATAGTTCTGCCTCGTCTCTAGGACTTAATACTCTGGTTTTTTTTTAACTGGGTGACTGTTGTGAGTGTAGCATGGTATCACATTGTCGTTTGATTTACATCTCCCAGATGGCTAGTCATCCTGAGTATTTTCTCATGTGCCTGT
Source organism: Echinops telfairi (assembly GCF_000313985.2). Taxonomy (NCBI): domain Eukaryota; kingdom Metazoa; phylum Chordata; class Mammalia; order Afrosoricida; family Tenrecidae; genus Echinops; species Echinops telfairi. The sequence goes on from NW_022103900.1 coordinate 37,792,622, forward strand.
TAGCCATTTGAGTGTCAATTTTGGTAAACTGCTTGTTCATGCATATTTCCCATTTTTAATTGGTTGTTTTTCTATGGCAGAGTTATATAGAATTTAGAAAACAGCCCCATATCCATTGTACCATCGCTAATGATTTTTTGTTCTCAGTCTGTGCTCTCTCATTTTACTCTTTTAATGAAATCTTTTAGTAGGTTACAGACATCTATTTGTCTTCTATTGTGTGTGATTCCTTTATTATATCTGATTGTATGAATATGTGGTAACTAGAGCTCCAAAGTTTGCTCTGGTTTCTCTCACTGGTTATCCTTACAGTTCTGGGCTTTTCATCTAGTCGGTCTCTTACTCACGATGCGTTTGTTTTTGTACATTAGGTGAACCGTTCTCTGCAGACGGAGATTTAATGTTCCCAGCATGATTTGTTGAAGGGGCTGTCTCTTTTCCATTTATAGATACGTGGCCTTTAGTCAAAAATCAGTTGCATGTAGGTATATGCATTTATTTCTGGGTTTTCTGCTCCATTGCAATGGTCTTCTTAGCATTTTATCAGTACCTGGCTGGGTGACTACTGTGGCTGTGTAATAAGCTTTGTGGTCAGGTAGTGTGAGGCCTTCCACTTTATTCACCTTTTAAAGGAGTCCTTTGCTTATTCTAGTTAGTTATTAGTTTCACCATTTCTTTAAAAAATAAAGTTGGGATTTGTATAATAATTGCATTTTATTTATAAAGCACTTTAGATAACATTAACATTTTCACAATATTGATTTTTCTTATGCTTGAACATTGGATATTATTCCGTTTTTATAGGTCTCTTTTAATAATGTTCTGTAGTTTAGTTTGCTCTAGTCTTTCATTTCTTATGTTAGGTTTACTCCTAAGTAGTTTATCTTTTGTAACTATGGTAAACAGTATTGGTCTCCTTAGGGCTGTTTTCAGAGCTCTGTTTGCTGGTATACGGGGACTCAATTGGTTTCTTCTTGCTTATTTTGTATCCTTCTACTTTACCAAATCTATCAATTGTTTCCAACAATCTTTTTGTGGAGTCTTTGGGATTTTCAACATATAAAATGATATCATCTGCAAATTTCACTTTTTTTTGCCCAAATGTAATCCCTTCAATTATGTCTGTTGTTTAATGGCTCTGGCTAAGACTTATTAAGGGTTGCTTTGTGGCCCAACAGATGTTCTATTCTAGACTATGTACCATGTGTGCTAGAGAAGAATGTATACTGTGTTGTCATAGCATGGAGTGCTCTATGAAGACCTAGGGGGTCAAGCTGGTTGATTCCATTGTTTAGCTCTTCTGTGCCTTTGTTGATGTTCTTACCTGATGATTTGCCTTTCCATGAGAGTGGTCAATTGAAATATCCTACTATCTTTGTCTATCTGTCTATTCATTTTTTTCAACTCTGCAGAATCTCTGTATTTTTTCAACATTGTAGAAGAGCAATGAATTATTTAATGTGGGCCTTCAAGCCAAAGTCTCTAATTCCCACAAAATAACAATTTTCTGCATGTGTATCATAAGAAGGTAGAGGAAGATGCTGATAGGAATCATCTGTAAGTATAATGAACTGGATTCCCTGGAATGACATCTTGCTTTGCATAAAAGGAGCCCTCTGAGAAACAGGAGGGGGAATCATATTACCAACAAGAGCCAGGGGTGGAGGTGAGTTCTCTGTCTCCAAGCTCTCTGTACCCTGAACCTCTTGATCTAGAAGACACCATAAAAACAGAGGAGCAGCAAAGCTTATCATGAACACCTGGTTTTCAGAGGCTATGGATGACAATGGCAGCCCCAAATCCATTTATTGGGTGGCCACATGGATTAAGCCTCCAGTGAATCACCTCTGAATGTAGTCCAGGAATATGAATAGCCTTGCTATCAGACATGGAGCATTGTAAAGCTGATTGTGGCAGATGTGGTTAGATTAAAATGTAAAAACAGAACAGAAACACAGATCATAGCAATATTTTGTTTTAATTTCAAAGTTTTATTAGTATTGGCATAAAGATGAATGGAATTAATTGGCAAAATAGTTATTAAGTTAGATACATGAGGAACCCTATTAACAAAGTGGTTAAGTGATTGACTGTAAATGGTCCAAATTTTGAATCAAGCAGCTACTCCACTGAAGCTGGATATGGCCCTCTGCCTCCAGAAAGCTAACAGCATTGGAAACTCTATGGGGAAGTTCTATGCTATTGCATATTATCACAATCAGCTAGAAGAGACTCTACTGCATCAAGTTTAATAAATTTATTCCAAATTTAGCCTATATATGTTAATGACATATTTAGAAAAATCAATATTCTTGTTGTTAGAAAGAAATATATCAATCAATACATAATTTTTCTACTCTATCTTATCTGATAATAACAAACCTATAATTAATAGCATAATTATAACTACAAATCCCGAAGTACTTGAAAAAATTTACATTATAAAGCAGATTTAACCTTTAAACTTACACACAACTGTGCAGAATTTAATTTTGTTTCTTCTTTCTATATGAATTCATTATTCTTATCAACTTCTACTTCTGCTTATGGTAGACACATCTATTCTTAGTGGTAAATAACTTAGTTTATGAAATTTTATAACTCAGTGTACTTTTTTGTAACTATCCTCTTATATTGACATTTTTTTTCTTCCACCTTTCCTTCCCCTGTCTTGGAAGGATTAACTTGAGGCTTGTGCGTTGTGCTTCATCAGGGTAAGCATGGGTTGTCTTCACTGGGAAAGTCATCCATTGATCCCACCTAGACTTTGAGCATGGGCACCAGGTGTCAAGTTCTGCTGCTGCTGCTGCTGCTGCTGCTGCTGTCCCTAGAGTCTGTCATGGAATCTCCCAGTCTTCAAACTCAGCTACCTGTCCTTTACGTATTTATTGAGAGCCTCAGTTTTCTGTACCATCCACTTTTCTCTTGTACATGTGGAAGTTCTCAGCAGGTTGCCTTGCACTGTACTGGAGTGCAGGCACTTCTAACTTAGAGTCTCTCTTAGTTATTGCTCTTTGTTCTAGGGCCATATTTTATTTAGGCATCCTTAGTTGTCTTGAATCCACCAGAGTTATGGATAGCTCTCCATGTTTCCACAAATTAGTCATGGAGCTTCTATCCACACACTAGTGTTCCTGCATGGTGGAGCAAAAAGCCATGCACTTGACTACTGGCCAAAAGGTAGTGTTTGAAGCTAATAAAAGGTCCCTTGGATGACAGGCCTAGTCATCTGCTTCTATATAGTCACAGTCTTGAAACCTCTATGGAGTAGTTCTTATCTGCACACATCAGGTCTCCATGAGTTGGGATCAACTGGATGGTACTAACAATACTGATGCACACCTATCCGACGTGTCTGAGCGCACGGAGAGAACCAGAGAGCTAATAGCATATAACCACTGAGTTCTCCTCTTGTCCCCACCAAATCTCTCCAGAAAAACCCCTATCAAATCTAGAAGGAGCTCTTCCTGTCCTCTGGGTGAAGGAAAACCACTCTGTTCAATATAGAGTATCCTCTGCAAGATTAGGGAAAAGGAAGGGGCTTTCTATTTAAGTAAAGAGATACAGTCTCAGAAACTCACAGGGGCAGTTCTACCCAGTCCTGCAGGGTCGCTTTGAGATGGCATTGACTCAGTGGCAGCCAGTGTGCTTGTTTTGTTTTCTTTGGTTTGGTTCTGCACTATTGGGCTTATAGCAAAAAGTTTCTACATTAAATCCTTCAGATACTAAATTCTGCTATTTACAAGGGAAGTTTTGATTTTCCCCTTTCTCTCCCCTGCCCCAATATTATTGCTTTGAAACTAATATTTTTTCAAATTAAAACTGGTTGTAACATAAATTGAGAAAGTCTTCCAACACAAAAATAAAAATAAAATATCATTGTCATTATAAATTTTTAAATGTTTAAACTGAATACATGAACTGATTAATATATTGTATTTATATTTTATATATCTGAATTTATACAATTTACAAATTGCAAATGGAATTTGTTATAAATATAAATACTCAGAAAATATTTGAATACTGCAATCAATTTGAGTACACCAGTAAATCAGTGAAGATGGTTCTGTTATGTATCAGATAAATATATCTACAAAATATCTGTAGATGTAATAAGTCCATTGACACCTTATGTAGATGTTTTTAGAAACATTCATTAGTTTTACTGAATAATTTAAAAAATATATTTAAAGTCAAAATTAGTTTTCCTAAGGGACAGATCTATACTTAATCTAACTACTTGACAAAAGAAGAAAAATAGAGCTCAAATGTATTTAGTAACTGAAATATAAGCACATATCCTTCAAACCAATGCAATACAAGTCAAATTCAATAGATGAGGAGCTATTTGTTTATCATTTGTTAACCCAATGAAAAGGAGCCCTGGTGGCCCAGTGTCTATGCATCTGGTTGCTAAATGAAAGATCAGTGGTTATGACAGGGTGGGGATGCAGTCCCAGGCTAGCTCTATTCCTTGGGTCTTAGTCTCTTGGGTAGGAAAAATTCAGTCCACAGAAACAGCATGGAGCAAAGCACAGGGAAATTTTACTGAAAGTGAAAACACAGAGACACAGCTTTTAGTACACTTGACAGGTTCATCTGGGCAGGTTGGGACAGAGATCTAAGTGCCGTGCCTACCAGGTGGGCTTCCTTTTAACAGTCATTTCCCCCTATTTTAACCTTCTTTTATAGGTGCTGATTCAGCCTCTTCCGAGTTGTTTTGCTGTTTAATTTCTCATTCGAAGTATCCAGATTCCCCTCACCCCCAACTCCCACCTTCCCTTGGCTATAGACTGCTTAACAATTAGCTCCATGGGGGAATGATGGACAACCTGCTTCTCTAAAGGATCTCAGTCTTGGAATCTCTGTGGAGCAATTCTACTTTGTCCTAGAGACAAGATTTGAATTGGCTGAATAAAAGCAACTATAGCAATATCATTAAAATATCACTGTTAAATCCAGATATCATCTATTATGTCACATTAATTCTTGAAAAGACAACATGTATAATAATATTTAAATCTTAATTTTAAATAGTTAACTATCTGACTTGTGTGTAAAATGAGAGGAGAATAATATTTCCTTAATGTGATCTAAAGTCACAATCAGTTTACTAGGGGGGGACCCAAAAAAACCTGGAATTTTTTGGGAAGCTGTGTGTTTAAATTTTTTTATAGAACAACCTTATCACCTTCACAGTGCTTTCCATTACTCTTATTACATTGAACAAATCTGATTCCATTCCTGGAAACAATACTCAAACACATCTGCTTCGGGGCTAACAGCACCTCCCTCATTTTTGTATTCATCTATTTTATGATGTCAAATTGCTGTTTTTCATGGCTTCATTCGCAGAACAGAAAGAAGTCACATGGAGTCAGGCCAGGTGAGTTAGGTTTGTGGGGCAAGAGGAGCATGCTGTTTGGGGCCAAAAACTGGCACACTGAGATGGCTGAATGAGCAGGTGCATTGTCGTGGTGGCAAAACCAGTCCCCCATCCACCACAAAGGTGACCTTTTTTGTTGCACACTGTGTTACACAATCTTTTCAGAACCTCTAAGTTGAAAGCTTGATTAACAGTATGACCTAGAGGAAAGAACTACAAGTACATTATGAATTGACATTTTCATCCATTCAGGAAGTTGATGGACATCCAGCACGAGGTTTGTCATCAATCAACCTCTCACCTTTTTTGAAATGAGAAAAGCACTCATATACTCTTTTTTTCCCCATAGCACTGCCCATGTAAGCTGTACTCAACATCACAACAGTTCCTGGGGTTTTGTTCCTGAGTAGGAAAAAAAAAATTCACAGCCACATGCTGCTTTCTTAAATCGACCCTCCCAAAAAAAAAAAAAAAACGAGGTTCGAGTGAAACTGCTTTCACGAAAAAATTCACTGTGACCTGAGAGAACTTTCCCAGGCGATGCCACTGGGTGCACTAAGTCAGAGGAAGTTGCTGTTGCTCACATACCTGGAAAAATGTATACTGTGAAAGTTCTGCTCTGTCCAGCAAAACTCCTGTTTGGGTGGGTGGGGAGGTACCCTCTCTTATATGTACTTGGAAAATATATTAAAAGTATTTCCTTTCCTTTTGTTGCTCTTTGTTAGACAATTGTCTTTAACATAATTGTGATTTAGTTTTCTTCAGAAAATTTGTCTAAGGAGTAGGAAGTTTTGACTGAGGCAATGGCACAGGGGAAAATATTATTTAAATGAATATTAAATTGAAGATTTAATAGGAATTATGTGAAAACCTTTAGATGAAGAAATATGAACTTACACCAATAAAATGTGTATGTCAATTACACAATACATTGTCTAATGGATGAAAAAAGACCCTTTAATATGGAAAATATTTGAAGCATGCAACTCATAGGAGTTTAGTTCATAAAGTCTGCATAAATAGGAAAATGAATTGTTGACAGGTGATTGGCAGTTTCAGACAGAAAATAGAGTAGCCATCAGGTTCCTGTTTGAGAAGATAAAATATTGCAAAGATTCTTCCATCAAAATTCCAACAGGCTCCTTAAAAGATATTTTATTCTGAAATTACATTTAAAAATTAGCAACACTATGAGAGAATTCTTTTAAAAATGCAAATTAATGTTAGGAAAAGATTAGGCAACAGTATTAATACTTATTTCCAGAATATTAAGGAATAGATATTTTAGGACTGGCTTGAAATTTGTGAATAAATGCCTCTACAGGTATCCTGGATATTCATATAGCTAGCCATATAAATAAAAGAAATTTCTAATTGGGAAGCACAGCCTTCTGAAACATCCTAAAGCATCAAAATAATTTAAATACATGCTGAAATGGAGATATTTCAATAGAGGGAACATTTTTGTTACTGGTGAAGTGGAGGTGGGAAAAATAAAATTGCAGAAACAACCCTGTGGTTCCTACTTAATAGAAAAATGATGCATATTGTTTTATAGCGGCATAATTTATCTAACTTTTAAAGTAGTGGAAAGTAAAGAAATCTATATTGTACATACAATTTTTATTGCTGACACACTTTTACTTGTATTTTCAAGAGTTGCAATATTATGATAATTTCCCATTATGGCATAAGTATGCATAATTGTTGATAACTAAATAAGATTCCATCATATTGGTTGTTTATTATTCGCTTTACAAAAACAAATTGGTCACTGGATGAAGTCTTAAGTTTCCTCTTCACAAATAACAATTTGGAAACAACACAACTTTGTGCAAAGGCACTTCTCAGCACAAGAAAGAATGTTAAGTTAGGTCTCCCTGTAGGTGAATCTTGATGAGAGGACTTCAAAAAGTTTTTGGAAAAATGAAATTAAAAGATAAAAAAACTTTTAATGTAAATTTTACTTCTCAACATAAATTCCATCACACTCAAGACACTTTTGTAAATTCTAGACCATGCCTAAAAACAGAAGTTCCAGGGAGCTAAACCTTGTAATGGAATCCTTTGTACATTAGTAACTCAACAACAACAAAAAGATGCCCTTAACTTTTTTATTTTTAATGAGGAAAGAAAGAGTAGTGAGAAGGAGTTAAATTAAGACTGTAAGGTGGGTACTTGACGATTTTCCAACAACTTCTTCCAAATTTGCCCTTGTTTGATGAGAGGTCTGTGCAGGATCGTTACTGCGGTGGATTCCAGGGTGAATCTTTCCCTGGCATTTTTCTCCTAAAATCCTGACTTTCAGAAAATACTCTCACAATAAGCAAATGTTACTGATTTTAGCCCTCCAGGAACTCAACAAACAAAATACCTTCACCACCAACAAAAATTGTTCCCACAGCCTTAGTCTTGACTCATCTGCTTTTTCTTTTTCTGGACCATTCCCACTGCTGGCTAGCCATATTTTAATTACACTTTATCCTCAAAATCTGGGCTAGCGATGTTACATCAGTTACCACTCTTCCAAGGATTCCTTCAGAATACTGACTCTCCCTGTTTAAACTCTCCATCGAAAGTTCTGCTCTTCTCCTAGCTGATCTAGGCACAATAGTTTTGGCACATATGGAGTGTAAAATTTCCTCAACTTTAACTTCTTCTGTAAGCTGAACTATTGTTTCTGCTGTTAATTGTTGGTCCTAGTCAATTAGGACATAAAGAAAATTAATTTTGCCCTTCCAAAATGATGTTAGCTTCATTGACATCTTCTTGTCATCTTGTAAACTGCTAATTTGGGTGAAGGGTCATTGTCCCCATAAACTTTAATTAGTATCAATGGTTTCACCATTCTTCCACCCAAGGTTCACCATAAATCTTTACTTGCTTCAATTTCAAGATAATGTGCATACTTACTTTGATTTCAGCAGAACTCAGCACTCTCATAGAGACTCAAGGAGCCCTGGTAGCATAGTGGTTATACACTGGGCTGCGACCTTCAAGGTCAGCAGTTTGAAACCAACAGCTGCTCCATGGAAAAAAGATGGAGCTTTCTACTCCCATAAACAGTTACCTCTAGGAAACTCACAGGGACAGTTCTGCCCAGTCCTACAGTGTCGCTATGAGTCAGCATCTACTCAATGACAGTGAGTTTGGTTTCTTGGTTTGACAGCATCAAATCTTCAAATTGATCTCTTATCCTTGTTAGTGCCTCAAACTAAATCAGACCTGTTACAAGAATTAAACATTTTGAAAAACATGCATTTCTCAAAATATGCATTTTCAGTAACTTCTTCAAGGCCCCTTTTATTTGTACACACATATATACATTTACACATGGGAGTTCTAAAAATGCTTACAGGGGAAAATTAGGATTTTAAAGTAGTGTATTTTTCACGAATATTTTGAATTATATATATGTATATATATATATTGGACTTTAGTTTGGCCATATTCATTAAGATATATGCATATGAGAGAAACATTAAAAGATACTGATTTTCTTTTCAGTTTTTCTCTACTTATAAATGATTGCTTAATTTAGTATTTAAAAAGGTCCAGAAAGGAAGTAAAATGTTTTTATAAATTAATCCTTTAAACAGCAAGCAATTATAGTTATTTTTATGTGAGCTAATCAGTATCCTTTCAAATGTGCGATCAAGTGGCATCTATAATTATTAGAGCCAGTTGGCTCATGCATAGAACTGAATCAATTGAAATACACTATTTCCCTTTCCTACTGCTCTAGAGCTAATAACTAAGAATGGACTTCTTTTTTTCTCTCCATAAAGCTTAGCTTTGGTGGAATTCCAGTACCAGGCAAACCTGGGACATTTTTGAAGAAAAATTTCCATGGATGCATTGAAAACCTTTACTACAACGGAGTAAACATAATTGACCTGGCTAAAAGAAGAAAGCATCAGATTTACACAGTGGTAAGTTAACCAACCTTTTTCAGCCTCGTGGCGTCTAACATTTTGCTATCTATGAAGTGCTTTTATAACCTGATTATCTTAATTCAGAAAGACTCCATCAGCCTCCTCAGGTAAAAATGGCGAAAAGGAGAATAGTTAGGGACTGTGTCGACATAAATAAAATGATTGAGACGCACAGAATAATTAGAGATATTCAGAAGGGGTCATTGTTCTGGTTGTGGGTTGTGTACCATGTGGGACAGGAGTTAGCAGTGTACATTGTATTAATGCCAATTTCGTTACTATCTCTAAAAATCCATCAAGAGAATCATGTGTCCTACTAAATTCTATAGCTTGGGAAACGCTTAATTTCCACTTGTTGATATTTTTAAAACGTGTTTTTAACAGAGGGTTAAACTTTGGGTAGGGTTGAGATTTCATTTGTAGCACCTATCACAATGTCACATTTAGTGAGTTCCTAATCAATGTCACACACACACACCCAACACCCCCATCCTGATTGTATAGTGGGTACGATTGGGCTGCTAAATGCAAGATAAGAAGCTTAAACTGCCAGATGCTCCATGGGGGAAAGACAGGGCTTTCTATCCCCTTAATGAGTTCTAGTCTTGGAAACTCACAGGCTCAGTTCTGGTTGCTCCTAGAGAGTTGCCTTGAGTCGGCATTGGCTCAATGGCATTGAGTGTGCTTGTTTGTTTGTTTTCATACTTGTTCTCTTTCTTCATTGAATTCCTAGTACCTAGCTAATGTCTTGCACACAGTCAGCTTAATGCACATTTGTGAGCAAGTGATTGCTGTTCTAATTCTTGGATTATTGAAGATAGGACAACAAACCCAGACCCCTCCAACACACATCAACAAGTTTTCTTAGCACCTTGTCTGGGCTCAGCACCAGACAGCGTTGGACCGAAATAGCACCCTGGAAACGTCTGCCTGCTACGATCTCACAACCATTGCTTCTGCTTTTGAATATGTGTCCACCTATGATTCCTAACATTCTTTCTCCAGACATATGGAAAATATATACACCCGCTCCTCTGGTATCACTTGTTTTTATACAAAAAATTGCATTATGTAGAAATGTAGGACGAACACCCCAGAACCCAAAATAAAGAATTAATGCATCATTACATAAATGCCAACCCTCATCATTGCATAAATGCTAAAACATTGAGAATCATGGCCCAAGAAGTTTGGCTTATATCATTAGCTAACAGTCAATATTACCCTTGATTCACAGACTGTGCATCATTAATGAGTGAGCTAGTGGCATAGTACAATTTTTACAATTGTTATAAAGGTGAAAGGTCAGCGAGCTAGATCAGTGATGAGAAAAAGGTATGCATAAATATAAATATAATTTGTATTATCTGTTGCATTATAATTAAATAACTCTTAGTGGACATAAATAGTATATGGCATGCTGTTTCTGAAATAATCTTCAATATTTTTAGCTAAATAATAATCTGCATTAAACAACAGAATATCTTATTTAGAGTAGAGCTCTAAATGTCTACTATCTGCAATATTAATTTCTGATTTGTCTCTTATTTTAAACACAACCTCATTCTTTGAGATGTATTTTTCATAGATTTTGTGAAACGTGTTCATTTTGTTTTGTGTCCAGTTAGAATTTAAGGAAAATTTAATGTATTTCTCCATGTTTAAATATGAACCCCACAAAACGGAAAGATGTTTTCACATGTTTTATTGACAATGCAAAAGCATTTGACTATGTGGGTCATAACAAACTACACATAGCTTTAAGAAGAATGGGAACTCCAGAACACTTCACTGTGCTTGTGCGTAACTTGTACATGGATCAAGAGGCAGTTGTGTGAACTGAACGAGGGACTACTGTGTGGTTTAAAATCATGAAAGGTGTGTGTCAGGGTTGAATAATCTCATCAGACTTGTTCATTCTGTATCCTGAACAAGTAATCAGAGTTGGTGAATTAGACAAAGAAATAGATGGCATCATAATTGGAGAAAGGCTTATTAAAACCCATAAATGTAGATGGCACAAGTTTGTTTGCTAAAAGTGAGGAAGAATTGAAGCACTGGCTTATTAAGATCAAGGATTGTAGCCTTCAATATGGACTACAAGTCAAGTAAATAAGACCAAAATCTTGATAACTGGACTATCATTATCAATGGAGAAAAGATTGGCGTTGTCAAGGATTTTATCTTGCTTGGCTCCACAATCAATGCTCCTTCAAGCAAAGGTCAAGAAATAAAAGACACATTGCATTAGGAACATCTGCTGCATCTTCTTTAAAGTGCAAAAGTTGGGAGATTACTTTGAGGACAAAGGTGTAGCTTATTTAAGCCATGATATCTTCAATAGCCTCATATGCATATGAAAGTTGGACACTGAATAAGGAAGACCGATGAAGAATGGATAAATTTTCAATTGAAGTGCTGGAGATTTGAAGTACCATGAACTGCCAAAAGGAAAAGCAAATCTGTTTGGGAAAAAGTGAGACTAGAGTGCTACTTCCAAGCAAGGATGGTGAGACGTGGTCTTAGACAAGTTGTCTGGAGAGACGTGTTCCTGGAGAAGGACATTATGCTCAGTAAAGTAGAGGGCAAACGACGGAGGGGCAGGCCCTCAACAAGATGGATTAACACTACGGCCACAACAATAGGCTGAAGCAAGGAACAATTGTCGGAAGGACACAGGACCGGGGCAGTGTTTCAGCCTCTTGTGCATAGGTTTGTTATAGGTTGGAACTGAATTGATGGCACCTAATGACAAGATATTATACTACACTAATATTATATTATATTGTATGATAGTGTATCGTGCCATATCATATCATACAGGATTAGATTATAGTATAGTATAGTATAATCTATATTTACTCAGTCTTTTTCCTTTAGATATTACATGTATGAAGAATAGTTGGCACTCTTAGTTTTTGGAAAATGACTTCTTTTATTTCCGTTATCAAATTTAAGTTCATTCCAAAGACATCACATACACCAAAAAATTAGCTCTGCTTTCAGTCACTCAGTCCCTGCAGTGCTCAGTGTGACTTTTGGAAGAAATGATGGCATCTTCCTTTCATTTTCAAGGTTTATAGACTCTCTCACAGTTAACTGAGTTTGGGGAAGTTTAGGGTCAGGCAGGAAAGTTGAAGGATTGATAAACCTCGGGTGAGCAGCCCGCCGCATCACCCCTCTGCCATGAGGGCTCTCCCAAAGTTTTATCATTCGCTCTCCAGAATTTTTTTTTTTTAATGGAAATCTGACGTAGATTCAGACTCGTGTTCTATTTTGTAGTGATAACAACGGCTATTCTCGGTATGACTTTTAATGCTTTGTTGAGTACTTTTGTGACGTAGTAAAGCCAGACGCTGTGAGGTACTTTATAAATCATATCTTCAGTCATATTGCTTGTCTTAGAGCCCAAGTATCCTTGTGCCCCACCAACTCTCTAAGAGTCTAGATAACCGAGGCCCGTTCAAGAGCACCAGCTGCTCTTCTCCCATAAAAGGAGGCTCTCCGTTTCCCTGCAGACTGAGTTTCAGTGAAGCAACATCACCTGATGGCCATGAAAGTTATGAACCTTTACCTGTACCACGCGTGAGCCTGGAGAAACTCGGTGGGGCCCACCTACCATTACAAAGATGTTGATCCAAGATTTCACAGAAGACCGATGAAAAGATGGGGAGAGTGCAGAAGAGGATTTCAAATTCCCTTGGGCTCTAGACTTTCTGGAGTCTTGGAAGAAGGATGAATCCCTAAAACTATTGTATTGAGATAATCTTTAAACCGTAAATCGGGCTCAAGTAGAAAGCAAATGTTTTGAGAATGATGATGGCAACAAATGTTCAAATGTGCTTGACACAATAGATGGGTGTAGGGATTGTGATAAAGAGTTGTACAAGACCCCAATGAAATGATTTTTTTAAAAACTCAAAAAAAAAAAGGATTGATAAACCAGGCACCTGTAATATAGTAATGTAAATAAATTGCACAATTTGTTTCAGGGCTCAAGGAAGTCGAGCCCTGGCATCCTGTACTATAAGCCTCTCCAGCACATTGTATTCAAGCAACACCTCTTGGCAATCTGTCGTTCCTTTCTTGTGAAACCTGTTCCATTCCCTAGAGCTTGAACCACTGTCCCTGAGGGATAATTCTGTTTAGTCTTTAGCGCTGAATTTGAGTAAAAGATGATTTCCACAACCCGAAAGGAGGTCAAATTAATAACTTAAAATAGGCATAAACATGCCATGCTATTCTCGCTCAGACACTCTAGCCTGTGCCGATACAGAACCAAATAACAAACAGTCCAAAAATAAATGGCTCATTGAAGTACGTGAACAACACCTGTAATATGGGTGAGAATATGACAAATATAACAAATACATCACCCTACTATGTTCCTGACATGACTAACTCAGTCCTTTCCGTGCCCTGTGACATGCTGCTTCCCTTTGTGCTCTCCCTCCAAGCGTTCCCTCTTCCCAACTCAGCACTCCTAACATTGTGCTTGGGAAATGGTAATGTGCTCCTCAATTACAGGTTTTATAAATGACTTTTTAATTAAAAAAGAAAAAACGTTTTACAAATGCTTATGCAACTTTACTGTGTCTTCAATAAAATGCAGGGAAAATCATATAGCTAGTAGCAGGACTACGGTTAAAGAATGGCTTTGAATCTATTGATCATGTCAAATCATTTATTTGTCTGTTTTCCAATAATTGAAATTAAAAAAAATCAAATGGCAGTGACCAAAATTTAGAACATATGATGATACTCCCAACTACATAGTTGAAATTGCTTAATAAGCGAAACGCATTGCCCCTCAGCTTGTGGAAACCTAAGGGTGTAAAACGTAATGGTTTAGAGATTACCTGGGTCCCCAATGCTGCTCTTAACGCTTGCTTGTCTGTGAGACCGTAAGCAAGTTACCAAATTCTGAGTCCTCATATATAGTGAAAATATATAAGAAACAGCATAGTCCTTAGTATAAAATTTCAATAATGTATTATGGCCTAGCCCATTGTGTTGGCACATGGTAAGCACCCAAATAGTTGAAACTACTGCTATCCCAAAAGTAATCACTTCTAAGCCCCCCGCCAGCCGCTCCCTAGGACAAAAGTGAGGCTTACTACACTTCTAAAGAGTTACAGTCTGAGAACCTATTGGGGCAGTTCCACCCAATCCTGGAAGGTCTCTCTATTAAGTGGAATGACTCTATGGTAGTGGGTTTGGGATCCATTTTCTGAATTTGTTATGCAAAATCTCTAACCATCTATTCAATTGAAATTGGCATGTAAATCAATATTGATTTGCCATCTTTACGAATTATCATTGAAATCACATTCAGTTAATGTATTTCATTAGTTCAACAAATAATAAAAGTATACTCACATTTTAACACAGAAATTTCATTTTTTTCCCAAGCTGTTCAAATTACAAAGTAGATTTGGGGTAAATATGAGAAGGTGTCAAAAATTTCATGGAAAAATGGATTTAAAGAATGATGAAAGGTTTTCATGAATTTTTTGAAGCTTCCCTCATTTGTGACATCCTAAAATGTCTCCTCCATTTGAGGAAATATTTAATGATCAGTTCTAATCTAGATTTCATCAAATTGTGCACTCTTTTAAAATGGGCCTCTTGAAAATATGTTGTCCAATGTGCAGTAATACTGATAAGTAACCATAATAATTTTTGGAAGTTTTTGTATTCTACTTGCATTTCTACTGCTATTCAAGTCATTGAAACATGATTGTTTATTTTTTGCTGCTCTAGACACAAGAAAACATCTTAGGAGTGATCACCTGAGAGTATGTACACGTTTAGATCTGCATATGCACATGTGTACACATGCATGGTACAAACACAGTGGCTGCATTATTCATCTTTCCATCTGTTGGCATAAAATCTAACTACCACAGACGACAAAATAGTGTTCTCTCCACCCATTTTAGGTGAACAGTTTTATTAGCTCATCTAATAAAATTCTTGCTTGAAGTTATTAAAATTCTTTAACACATTAAAATATTATATAGCTATAGATGATGAAATGTATCTATAATTTACCCAACCATCCACAGCAGAAAACCTATTATTACCTACATATATTACATTTTCACATTTTAAAGAAATCTTATGTAATATTATACTATTACTACAGAGTCAATTCCAACTCAGAAAAGAACTACGGGATAGGGTTTCCGACACTGAATTGTAGAAGACTGCTTCACAAAGTACCTGATCATCTGGCACAGTGGTTCTCAAGCTTCCTAATGCCGCGACCCTTTAGTACAGTTCCACATGTTGTGATGACCTCCCCAACCATAAAATTATTTCTGTTGCTTCTTCATAACTAATTTTGCTACTGTTATTAATTGGACAACCCCTGTGAAAAGGTTGTTTGACCCCCCAAACAACCCCCAAAAGGTTGTTTGACCCCCAATTCATGTCCGTTGAAGGACTTTCATTGGGTGCGTATATGTTGATTAAAGTTATTTGTTTCTGGCATATCATTCCTTTAATCATTATGTAGCTGTCCATTCTTTTCTCTCATTTTTATCTTTGAGTTGAAGGTGTGTCTCTTGTAGGCAGCATGCAGATTAGTCTTGTTTTCCAATTCAGTCGGCCACCCTCTGTGTTATGATTGCTTTATTTAATACATTGATGTTCAGTGTCATTATTGATAGATCAAGTTTGTTGCTGTCTTTTTGTATGTTTGTGTTTGATTTATTTTCTTTGCTTGTTGTTTGTGTGTTTTTATTTGTGTCTTTGTTTCTTCTATGTTTCTGTGTGGTTTTGAGTGATGCGCTCATTGGCTTTGTTTCTGGGCGATGTCCCTGTGATACTCTCAGAGTTGTCCGATACTGGTGTGGAGTGTCCATTGTGATCCAGTTTTGGAATGCTGGTCTTGTCCTTAGGAATTCCTGTTACTTTCCCTTGTTGGAAAATGCCTTCTGTCTTACACGTCAGAGTGCTGAATTCTGTATGGAAAGGGTTAGAAAGATAAGAACACTGGCTTTAGAAGTGTGGACCTTAATGTGGAGATGCTGAAAAATAATTGTTAGACCTGAAAAGTAGATACATTAAGAAACAATAGCATCATATTTTGCTACTTTAATAAAACTTCCTATTATTTTGTGCCAATAGTTTTTACGTAGTCACACTTCTTTTTTAGATATCTGTTATTTTTTATCTTGTCTCATTTCTCTAGCATGGACTTCTAATACAATAATGAATGGAATGTTGACAAAGGGCATCCTTATCTTATTTCTAATTTCAAGGGGAAAACATTATAGAAAGCATTTTTGGGAACAATTTAAAGACTTTTGTCAAGTCTGTAAGTTTGTGGTAAAATTCCCCAGTGAAGTGACATGATTTTGGAACACGTTTTTTCCTTGGGAGATTTTAATACTAGGCAACATCTCCTTACCTGTTAGGGGTCTTTCAAAATGAAACTTTTGATTTCTTCTTGAGTAAGTTGAGTAGGTTGTGTGTTTCTAAGAATGGTCCATTTTATCTAAGCTACTCAGTTGTTGTGTTACAATTATTCACAATATTCTGTCACAATTTCTATTTATTTCTATCGTAGAAGTTGCAATTGTCTTATCTTTAATCCCTATTAAATTTTAAATGAAAGCATCTTACAGGTAAGAACCAAGCCCAGCACACTGCTTTGGAGCCAATGCTGACTTACAGCAGCTCCTCAGTGTGTGTTTACAAGGCTGGAACTCTTAACTGGAGTAAAAATCCCAGGCTCTCTCTGGAGGAGCTGCTGTGGTTCCCCACGTCCCACCATGAAATCACAGCCCGATTCATAACCACCCCACCTCCAGAGGAAAGAAACCGTTTTCATTGGACTTCACAGATCATCAGTACTTTTCTACATCTGCTCCTGGATGATTCAAAAGGACCCCTAATAAATAGGCATGCAACACTGAAGTTGTTCCATGTGTTAGCCTGAGTAAACTCGGGAAATAAACGCACAGAAACGCACATGGATAAGAGAGAGTTTTATATAAAGAGTAAGTGTACACTAAGAAAGCATCCCAACCCAGTGCTGTCTAAGCCCCAAAGTCCAACATTACCATATGTCCGACACCAATCCACAAAGTCCTCCTCCATCTCACAAAGCAGACGCAATGACGCCGACTGCAGGAGGAAAGCCGAGTCAGTGAACGTGTAAGCATCTCAGCACTGGCAGGGTTTCCACATGGCTGCTTCAGCACCCAGGGCTGCATCGGGGTAGGTCCATGTGGCTTCTCCTCAGGGATGTCTTGCAGCAAGTAATCCTTGCCAGCTGAAGCAGGAACTGGCTAAGGCAGCTGCACCCTGCTCTGACCATCAGAAAGCAAGGGGCCTGAGAACTAGAAAGGCGAGGTTTATCTCTTCACCTTTCAATTAACCCCACATATGTTTATTGGCCAGGTTAGCACAATAAACCTTAACTATCTCACTCCATATGGGATTGCTGAGCTATATTCTTAGTAATGCTTTATTTGTTAATCAAATATTTAGAATATATCTTTGTTAAGGTCCACAACAGGGAGAACTAAATGCAAATAATTGATATAAAAAGTTCTTAAGTATTATAATGTGGTTCACTACTAAATGGGCAAAGAACGGCTCACAGAGGTCCAGCAATAGCAGGTCAATAAGGTGAGATGAGGGAGAGTGGACAGCGAAAGAACTACGGACCAAGAGAGTCACCCGTGCCAGCCCCTAATCCGAGATCCAGGCCTCTTCAGAGACAGCATGGCGAGCATGGGACTGTGCTGTGAGGCTTGCCTGAGTGCCTGGGTTCAACCTGGCCTGTAAACTGTGCCAGCTGTGGAAAGTGTGCAGTCTGTGTAAAAGGCTGGAGAGCAACCGCACAGTTATGGGACTCTACATTAAGCAATAACATGCAAGCAGAAACTTGGATGCACAATGTGTCCCCATTGCTGTCACCTTCCTGTGGCCCTCCAGTGCACTCTAGTGACAAAATCCAACACTTCGCTAACTCACGAGGGAGAAATCTTACCCACGTGTGTTTGGAGCTTACACTGAGAAATGCCGTGACATTGCTGCTTTAAGTAACTTGGTTCAAGCATAATGGATGTTATCATTGTCACTAAAATCATGCATGGGGAAAAAACTGAACTGGTAAAGATTTTGCTACATGTATTTTCATTACTATTAAACACACTAAAAATAGTCTAAATTGAAAACTAAGGGTTTTGTTAGTGAGATTTGGAAGACCAAGTGTAACACAGATTTAGTAGACTGAGTTCATGGTTTAGTTGAGCATAATCTTGGATAGTAGCTCATCTTAAAAATGCATAAAAGACTAGATCTCAAACACAGGTGGAAGGCTCTTATTATTAAAAATATATCAATTTATTTAAGTTTGTCATTGCATATTGGCCCCATAAGGTATAGTGAAACTACAACCATTGCTGTTTATGGGTGTACAATATTCATTATAATAAAATAACTTCCATATTTAAAAAATCAAGGCGCACTATAGATGAAGCACACACTCTTCCCCTCTGAGGAGGATTTGCTGTGCTATACTTGTCACAGAAACCTTGTTCTCATAGTTCACTTCATGCCTCTGCCATTTCCCTACTTTTCCTCTATGAGCCTCGTCCGGTTCATCTTGCCAGACTCCACATCCATCCACAGAATTAGCTGTGGCCCTCACAGAAGGTTAATCTTTCTGGCCCCTCCCCCATGTTACAGCAAGTTCCAAACTATCCCTAGCTTTAGCGAAGGACGTAAGCCCTTTGAAAGATCCTTCTCTTTCTCTGTATTGTATCTATGCAACCGTCTAACAAATATCTCACTTAAAAATAGTAACAATTTATTTTTTTAAATGAAAATTTGCCAGATTCTTTAACAAATATCTCTGAAATGAAGAACCGTAGATGCTGGCCATACAGGGATGATGGCATCCCCCAAGGGCCACACAAGAAGGACTTGACACGGAAGCCCAACTGAACAAACGAGGCCCTACCTCAAAACTTTCCATACCCTTGGGTTTAAGACTGCAATGTCCTGATGGGAGAAGAATCAAAGGATGGCTTTCCTCCAAGACTGGGATGGCAGTTGTTGGACCTTTTGTGGGACTACTGGCTTAGTTGGTGTCCAAGGAAGGGAGACTCAGAACCACTATTTCTTAGTACCGCAATGCTCCCCTTGCATTAATCCAACACATTTTAATCTGAGAAGCAAGAATCTGTCTTTGGAAGAAATGATACAGGAAATTTACCACTCGTACCAACCTCCAACTGTCAAAGCAAACCAGAGTTATTCATAACCTGTGGACAAGCAGATGGATTCTGAGCTGCCACTAAATTCTAGCCTCAATCCAAGAACAGTTACTTCTCATAATATGACCTTGCTCGATACTTGCCTTCATGAAGAGATCACTGACAAAAAGTGTGATACAGCACAGTGTGGTGAAGAAAGCAGAAGGTGCCCAGCTAGCCTTTGGAATAGTGGCTGGGATCCTGAAAGCTTGGATTCAAACAAATGGCCATCTAAGCAAGGTACCAACTAAGTTCCCATGAAAGAAGTACACCAGCCATGTGATCCAAAGGTGACAATGACAAAATCCAAATCTCATGAGAGGAAAATGATCAGAGTTTACGTTGTGAACACCCAATTTGCAGAGGGCTATGAAGGAGAGTGGGAGCCCAAAATCCATCTGCAGAGTATCTAGTCAGAGGAAGCCTCTGGCAGATCCCCTCTGCCCACAGGCAAGGGACTTGTACAGCTTTACTATCAGACAGAGATTATTGTAGACTTGATTATGGTGGATTGAGTCATGCTATACTAAAATACTTGGTCAGTTGACCTTCCTCTTTTTTATTAAATCATTTGTTTTATTATTTATAGATATTATAGCAATCCATAAATCAATTATATTCAGCGAACTTGTACAAATGTTGCCATCATCATTTATAAAACTTTATCTTTCTACTTGAGCCCTGTGTTATCAGCTCCTCTTTTATTTCCTCCCTCCCCCACCTTACCACCCTCATGAATACTTAATAAAGTATATATATTTTTTCATATCTTACACAGATCACTGTATCCCTTCACCCACATTTCTATTATTCATCCCCCTCAAGGGGGATTATCCATCCATCATTGCTATCATCCCCACACCCCCACCCCACCCCCGCCTTGCTCCTCTTCTTCCCCTCCCCTCCCCATACCCTTATGGAATCTCTACTCCCATTACTGTTTCTGAGGGGTTTATCTGTCCCGGATTCTGTGTGTCGGCAGGTCTTATCTGTACCAATGTACATACTCCAGTCTAGCAGGATTTGTGAGGTAGACTGGAGTCATGATAGAGCGGGGAGGAAGCATTAAAGAACTGGAGGAATATTGTGTTTCATCAGTGTCATGCTGAACCCTGATGAATCATCCCTCCATGTGTCCCCTCTGTGAGGGAAGGTGCAATTTGCAACAGATGGGCTTTGGGTCTCCACTCTGACCCCTCTCCTTCACATCAATATAATTGCTTATTTTTTGGTTTATCACACTCTTGACCCAACCTAAATTTGCTGTAGGCTCAAAGATTTCTCATATATGCCATGATGGAAATTTCTTCTCTGGTTTATTAAATATTATTGGTGGTCTTTTCTTTTTAATGCTTTCCTTTTTTATATTTGGCTTTATATTGTTATTATTTTATTCTTTCTGTTTCATTTTGCTTTTATTTTTTATTTTCTCTGCTAAGTTTCCCAGTTTATTAAACCCAGAAGGAGTGGAAGCACGGAGAAAATCACTGTTGCCACTGTTTTAGTTGAACTGGGACTGGAAGTGAGGGGTTAGGGAATTGCTCTGGTAAACTATGAAGCAACCGAAGTTTATCATTTTAAAATTGGTGTGATTATCACATTTTAATATGTCAAGAACGAATTAGATAATTCTGATACAGTGTATTTAACTATAAAATTGAATACATATGCTAAGATATAAAAGATATATTTCATATGTGCAGGATTTCATTGGCATATGACAGATATCCTCACAAACCTCATATCTATTGAGGGAAGAGAGCATGAAGATTGGGTGATCATTAGGATTGGCAAAAAAGAACCACACTGCTGCCACCAAAGCAATTAAACAAGCAGAATATAAACCAATACTACCTCCCACCGATTGCCATCAAGTTGACTCGGATGCATCATGAGTCTGTAGGACAAGGCAGAGCTACTGCAGAGGGGGTTGTAGACTGTACATCTCTAGAGCAGCAGAGCACATTATCTTTCTCCTGTGGTGTAGCTGGTCACTTAAATTGCTGACCTTACAGATGGCAGCACAATGCTGATCCGTGCTGATAAAGAATATATATTCTTTAAAATCATATTTAGCTCCTTACTTTCCATAAAATGTTAACGTGGATTATAGTAGACTTGGAAAGCACATACAAGTAAAACAAAACAATGATATACAATTTTATTAAAGAACAACAAAAAAGAGCGGCTATCCAATTGATTCAAAACCAGCTGCTCTGCAGGAGACAGACGGGGCTTCCTACTCCCATGAAGAGTTACCGTCCAGACACTCCCAGGGGCAATTCTGCTCTGCCTTAAAGGGTCACTTTAAATCAGAGTGGACTTGAGGGCAGTGAGCTGGGGCTGCATCCAGCTGATTCTGACTAAACTTGGAGGCCTGATCCTGACTTCGGCAAGGAGCAGCCTTGAACACCCTGTAAGGCTGCGGTTCTGCTCTGCAGAATATGGGGCCCCTGAGTCACCAAACAAAGGCCACCGGCAAGGCTATCTATATCGAGAGTTTGCAAATTTTCTTTTACACTAAATACTTGTTTGGTTCATTTATTTTTTTTGTTTTCAATATATTCTGTAGCAAAATAATCCCTGGCATCTATCAACTATTTAAGATACACCCAAATACTGTCAAGAGAATTTCTTATTTATTTGTTTTTGTCCTTAAAGCAAACCTATGAAAAATCCAAAAAATCAAACCCTCTGCCATCTAGTCGATGCTGACTCATAGGGACTGTGCTGTGGATTTCTGAGACTTTAGCTTTCTACAGGAGTAGAAAGCCCCATCTTTATGCCGTGTAATTGCTGGTGGTTTCAAACTGCCAACCATGCAGATTGCACCCCAACACATAACCCCAACACTAGGGTCTCCTTGAAAAATGTGCTAATAAATTTTTAGGTATAAAAAAATAAGGCTTAACAATATTAAAGTAGTTTTCCAAAATAAGTAGTTAAGTGACAGAATCTGGTTCCCACCCCTGCTTTTCTCATGTGACATTCCTGCTCAACTGCCGTTGTATGCATATGCAAATTTCATCAACTATATATTTTCATATGCTACAGCATTTTCATATGTTGCAAGTATAATATGCATAATAGTCTAACTTTTTAAATATCTATCATTTATATAATCAATCCCCTTGAATTTGATATTTAATTCTACTTCGATATTTTATCAAAAATAGAATTACATTATGAAAATGGTAATCGATAACTAGTGAATAAGTGAGCACACTTTTATAAGAAATAATTGAAGGGAGTGATTTGAATTTTTAGTTAAGATGCTATCACCCTACAAATAGAAGGTGCTTCAAAATCTGTTTATGTTTATGCTGTGATGATTACACTGGTATAAACTTGGATTTGGAGAGTAGCTGTCTATTTAACAGTGGATTATCTTCTGAAAGGGAGCTGATCCTAGATATTTGTATGTAAAATTAGGGTACTGTACGCCATTTGATTCTTAGCTTTCTAGAGATAGAGAAGGTTAAAGGATGATTTCCATTCTTCCATAGAAGTGGGGTGGCCTCAAAGAAAGAACATTGTATAATGGGAAATATGACTTCTCCTTCCAGTTGGGTGACTAAGTACCTAGGTAAATGTTACAATTAACTTCTTGTATTCTGTGATTTAAAACCTTGTCTCTAAAGTATTTCTAAAATACAGTCCAACTCAAAGATCTGAAATGTGATGAAAAGCCTTCTATCACTTAAGATTTGATTATCTGGTGACCACTTAAAGTGTCTGAGTGAGCTCTTTACAATACTCCCCTGCCCCTAAAACAAAACAAAATAAGACATGACAAGGCAAGGCAAGACAAAACAAAACTGTATTGCTGTCAAGTGCCCTTGTTAGGTGCTCATGGAGTCCCTAAGCACAACGTAAACACTGCCGATTCCTGTTCTCACAGT
>NW_022103900.1:37816229-37825337 GCF_000313985.2 Echinops telfairi
AAAGCTCACTGACAAGGAGTGGATTTTGACTCGCAGTGACAATACGGGTCAAGGTAGAAGTGCCGCTGTAGGTTTCTGAGAATAAAACATTTTACACAAGTAGAAAGCCTTATTTTTCCCCAGATTGGGTAGAATCCAATGGCTGATCTTCTAGTAGTAGTCCAGCCCCGAACCATCGGACAGTGTCCCTTCTCAGGAACTTGTCTCTCCTAATGGCATGTCCAAAGTACCTGATAGGAAGTCTCACCAGCCTTGCATCTAAAGTGCAGTCTGGCTCTACTTCTACCAGGATGTATTTTTCTGTTTGTTCATGGTATAGTAAATATTATTTATCTACATCAAAATATAAATGCTTAAATATTTCTCTGATCTTCCTTTTTAATTGCTCATATGAAGTGATTGAAAATACTAGCTTAAGCCAGGTGCACATTAGTTCTCAAAGTGATATGTTTGCTATTTAATACTTCAGAGAGATCTTTTTCAGCAGATCTTGCAATATATCATTTGATTTCCTGACTGCTACTTCTGTGGACCTTGATTATGGATATAAGTAAAATGAAATCTTTCATAATTTTAGTATTTTCTCTATTCATCATGGTGTTGTTCATTGGTTCATTGTGAGGATTATTGTTTTCTATCTACTGAGGTCTAATAAACACACAAAACATAAAAGTCCAGAGAGGAGATTACAAAAGTCCTCTGGCAGCCCCATGAAAGCATTGGAATCCAAATCAATCTTCTTTTCTGTGTAGCCATTTGTATCCTGTGGTTTCCGTCCTGAAGGTCCCAGAAGTCTACTAGAACTTGAGGTATATTGATATACCAAGCAGAAGGAAGACGTAAAATGGCTTCTTTTCCCAGCTGAGTTACCCCATTTAAGCACTTCCATCGTAGTCTAGCCCTGTGTCTCCACCACACCTCCTGGGCCAGAAGTTGGTAACATGCCAAGTGTATTCTCAAATGAAGTAGGAAAATATTTCCATCCAGATGAGGACAGTATTTCTGCTATGTGATTGAAGTTGTAGTACCTGGTAAGACAGGGGGAATCAATTTTGAGTAAGCAACCTGGGGGTGGGGGCATTCTGATATAGTCTTTATGTACATGAAGGTCCATATATAGGAGTTCTCTGATAAGAAATGCTACAACGTTGATCTCAGTGTCAAAGCAGAAAAAGCACATGTCTATAATCACCATAATCATGGAGACTTAGACTTAGGCTTTCCTATATGGTAGCCAATAACTAGATGCTGAGGATTTGAAACATGGCTAATAAAAATAGAGATATGCTATAAAGATAAAATTCATGCCAACTTATGAAGATTTATTAAAAATAAATTATATATACAGTAGTTCATTAGAAAGGTTTACTTCTGATTGCATATATAAAATGTACTTAGATAGGAAGCCAAAATTTTATTTAAGCTTATATCTTTCACATAATTTTATATGGCTGTCTTAGTCTGGGTTGACTAGAGAAACAAACTCATATGTGTATAAGCGCTTTATATAAACAGTAATTATATATTAAGAAAACATCCCGGCCCAGTCCAGATGACGTCCATAAGTCCGATTTTTAGCCCATATGCCCAATACCAGTCTACAAATTCCTCTTCAGATGTACACAACACATGCAATGAAGCTGAATGCAGGAGGATCACAAGCCAATGGATGGAAAGTCTGGTGGATCCAGTGGCAGTGGAAGCATCTCAGTGATTGCAGGAGACCCCATATGACTCCTCCAGCTCCAGGACTCTATAGCTCCAATGTGGCTTGTCAACAGGAAAGTCTCACAGAGTTTGTGTTCACCTCCAGGGAGAAAAACAGGAGTTCCCAGAATCCTCTGGAGCAGGCCATGCCCACACAGAGGTATTATTGGCTATGACCTGATTCACTGGCTAGACTTCACCCCTTTTCAAGTTGACAGGAGATTATGTAACTGCCACAATAGCTACCAAAACTTTTTAACTACCTATGTGGCTCACATTATAATGGTATTAAATAGTACGTATCGGTCATCTCAAATGTAAATCTTCTGGTTGTAGGTTCTTTAAAACAGGTACTTCTTATTTTACGTTTTGTTTCATTTTATATGTTCCTTCATTGTGATTTTGATAAAAGTTTACAGAGTAGCTTGGCTTCTCATTTACTACTTCGTGCATCTTTTTAACGACATTAAGTGCAATAATGTAAGAGTATTGTTTTCATTTCCATCATGGTTTACAATTTCCTTTTATCCTTCTCTATACCATCCTTCCTTCTGACCTTTGTTTCATGGGGGGGAAAAAACCTGCTTTTTTACTTCATCTTATTCTAACATTCTAATTGATTGTTCTTATCAATTAGTTCATATCTCCCTGGTGCTTTTGTTCATCTCATAAACTTTTGATCATTCTCTAAAAAGTTAAGCCATCGCGGTGAGATTAGTTCCAGGATTGAAGATTTTATAAGGGGCATGATTTGGGGTGTGGGATTTTTACCAGTTTTTTTATTTTACACTTTACACACACACACACACACACACCGTCAACAAACTCTATTCCACATCCATATCATGATCCCTTTCAAAGCAGGTCTGCAGTGGAATGTGTGTACCATCTAGTTCTGGTGTCAGGATTAGGGAGACTGAGTCCCACATGATAAACCAGACCTTTGGATTAATTGTTCCCTTTCATCTGTGATTTTCTTCCCTCTCTTTTTCTCCTGTGGGCAGAAACCAATAGTTTCTACCATAGAAGACTGCTTGCAAGCTATTAAGACCTCAGTTAATATTTACTAAAGTAGGTTATAAAGCACCGTCAATATGGATTGTTACTCCAACAATGCACCTTGGAGATATTATGGTTCTGAACTTTTAGACCCACCCCATTTCTATATTCCTCTGAGGTGTTTAATTTGCGGTAAGGAGTTTAATAGCTTTGCATCCTGTAGCTCTACTGCATTCATGGATCTATTTGCAGCACATATACCCACATATGGTGAAATGTCCTGTATCCTACGTACATAGATTTGTGAGCCTGCCCCATTGCCTTTCCACTCCTCTTGACCTGGAACGACATTTATGTGTCTGTTCATAAGGTTCCTGCTCACAAGGTTTTCAGATCCCAGTGACTGTTCACTGATCATTAGGGTGAGTGCAGCATTGTGTAAATAATACTTTTGTTGCCTTTAATGCATGTGTTCCTCCCAATGTGCCCCTTGGATCACTTTGTGCTAATCTCCCTCTTACTGTATGTGGCCTGTTTCCTCACCCATAATCTGTGTTTATCCTCTAACAATTCATCCTCCCTTCCTCTCACTCCCCTGGCAAGCTTTAAAGTATATTTGTATTTCTCTGTGTAAATTTTTCCTTGATTTTTTATAGTAGTGAAACCATACAATATTTTTCCTTTTGTGATTGACTAATATCACTGGGCTTAATATCCTCTAGGTTCATCCACGTTATAAATTGTTTGCCAACTCAGTATTCTTCTTTATTGTTGGATAGTATTTCTCTGTGTGTTTGTGTCATAGATTATCCATTCATCTATTGATGGAAATTTAGGTTGTTTTCATACTTTTGCTATTGTAAATACTTTTTCAATTAATATGGGTATCCATATACCTGTTTGTTTCATAGTTCTATTTCTCAATATATACCTAGTGATGAGGTTGCTAGATCATATGGTATTTCCATTTTCAGCTTTTGCATGAAGTTCCATGCCACTCTTTTTTATAGCAGTGGCACCAATGTATAGTCTCATCATCAGTATATCAAAGTTCCAGTCTGTTCACGTGCTTACCATCGTTTGTTATCTGTCTGTTTGCTTTTTGTTTTATTTTAACTTTGCTGTTAATCTGTTAATGCTGGGTAAAATTATATCTTATTTTTGTTTTGAATTACGTATTTACAAGGGTAATGATCCCAAGCATTTCTTCATATGTTTTTTATTCATCTTAATGTCTTCTTTGAGGAAATCCCTGTCCATGTCCTACGTTCATCTTTTAAAAAGTATATTGCTTGCTCTTCCTGTTAGCTGTTGAAGTTTTCTGCAAATTTTAGAGTTTAGTCCCCTTCCTGATTTTTGGTGCAAAAAAAGGCCTTTTTCTCAATTTGTAGGTTCTCCTTTTACTTTTACTTTTCATGAATGTTCACTTTTAGGAGGTCTTAAGTCATCTAGTTTGTCTTCTGTTTATATATTTTATGTTTGATTATGCATCTATGCCATATAATGGGGATCCTAATTCTGCACCCTTTCTTTTCTTTGATTACTTTGAGAGTTTCAGGTTTTATGTTTAGGTCCCTGATATATCCTGAATTCATTTTTTGTGTATGATGAAAGATGCTGATCCTGTTTTACTCTTTTGGAAATAGATATCCAATTTTGCTAGTACCACTTGTTAAAAGAGATTATTTCTGCCCCCATTCAGAGGGTTGCATTTCTTTGTCAAACATAAGCTGTCCATAAGTGGATGAGTTTATTAATTGATTCTCAATTTTGTTCTATAAGTCAGTGTACTTATTATTGTATTGAAATCAAGCTGTTTTGAATACCTTGGCTGGGTTCAGGGAATGTGAAACATCCTATTTTGTTTGATTGAGGGCTTTCTTCTTCTTTTGTGCCTTACTTATCTGAAGCTTCTTTTCTTCCCATCTAAAGTTGATGAAATTTTTCTGTCTCTAAAAATGAGGATGGTATTTGAATAGGGATTGCATTATACCTATACATCACTTTGAGTACTATTGACATTTTCACAAGTTAGCTCTTCCTATCCACCAGCATGATATTTTCTTCCATTTATATAGCCCTCTTGGTTTCTTCTAGTAGTGTTCTGTGGTGTTCTTTGTGCAGATTTTTTGTTACTCTAGTGAGATTTATTCTTAAGTACTTCATCTCTCAGTTAGTTACTGTAAATGGCTCTGGTTTCCTGACTTACTTTCAAAATTATCGTTGTTAGTATTTTTGTGTGTTAATCATGTATCCTACCCCCGTGTGAAATCCTTTTATTCATTCCAGTAGTTTTTTCATTGAATCTACAGGATTTTCTCTGTATAGAATCATCTCATCAGAAAATAGAGGTAATTTGTCTTCTTGGCTAATTTCAAACTCTCACTGCCGTCGAATCAGCGCTGACCCCTATTGACCCTAGAGGACAGGGTAGAACTGTCCCTGTGCGTTTCTGGGACTAAGTCTGTGTGGGAGCAGAAAGCCATCTTTCCCCTCTGAGCAGCTGGTGGCTTCCAACTGCTGACTTTGCAGTTAGCGACCCAATGCATCATCACTACACCACCAGGGTTTCTCTTTGCCAATTTGGATGTCTTTATTTTTTCTTTCTCACCTTATTTCCCTATTCTTTTCATAGCCTATTGAATAGGACTGGTAATAGAGGGCACTCTTTTCTGGTTCTGGTTGCAAGGGAAATGCTTCTCTCTATTGAGCATAATGTTGGCCATTGTTTTTGTGTGTATATCTTCTCTTAGTTAGCTCGTGCTGAAATAGCAGAAATTCAATCGGGTGGCTTTAATAATCAGAAATATATTCTCTCACTGGTTAGGAGGATAGAGGTCCACATATAGAGTGCCAGGTCTTTGTTGTCTGTGGGGAAAAGTCCTTGTCTCCTCTTAGCATTTGTAGTCCCAGCATTCCTTCGGGATCTCCATGTATCTTGCCAATGATCTTTTCCTTGTTCCAAGAATTTCTCAGAGCAGGGACCATATGCCCCCCAAATTCACTCCAACCCCAGCTCTTCTTTCTTGGTGGTAGAAACTTCCTCTGATCTCTGCTTCTTCATATTCCCTTCATCTCCTAAAGAGGGGTGGGAGGGCAGAGTGTGGGGGCGGGGAGGGGAATGTGCTGCAAGGCCATGCACCTCAGAAAAAATACCTCATATATGAGATCAGTGCTACCCTGGGTTTAAGAGTGTTACATCCCACCCTTAGTCTTCTTGTTGGTTTATGACATGAGATCCAGTGGGGAAATAATCACATTACTGCCAAACGACAAGGAATCATGATTCAGCCAAATTGACACATATTTTAGGGGATATAATTCAATTTATCCTATACCCTTAATTATACGAATTCCCTTTACATCCCTATTGCTGCGTATTTTTATTAGGAATATGTGATGTATTTTTCTTAATAAATTTTCAGCATAAGCTGATAGAATTGTGCAGTTATTTTCCTTTCTTTTATGAATTATGTCGCTTGATTTTCCGATGTAGAACCTGCAGACCTAGTAAGAATCTCACTTGCTCATGGTAGAGTGTTGCTTTTATATGTTGTTATATTCTATTGTCTACAATGTTGTTGACAATCTTTTCATCAATGTTAAAGTGTTAATTTTAGCTCTTTTTTGATGTGTGCATTTATAACTGTAAATTATCCTCTGCACATTGCTTTTACTATGTTCTAAAGGTTTTTGGTATGCTATGTTTCATTCTGATCTGACTCAAGGAATTTTAAAAATTTCTTCTATTAATCAGGTGTTTGTCAGTTTTCATATATTTAATTAATTTTCCCTAATCTTCTGATCTGAAAAAGATCTTTTGTAGTATTTTGATGTTTCAAAATTCATTAGATTTTTATGCAGCCAAACATATGGATTATTCTAGAGAATGTTCCATGTGTTCTTAAAATAATGTATATTGGGCTGTGGTTGGGTGCAGTGTGTTGTAGACATCTATGAGATCTAAGTTGTTTCGTTTTTGTTATTTTTCATCATTGTTAAGTTCTTCCTAGTTGTTCTTTCTTTCATAGAAATGTAAACTAAGTCTCCTATTGTTATTCTGGAATTGTCTATTTTTCTTTTTAATTCTGTTAAAATTTGGTTTGTGTAGATTGGAGCACATCCGTTTTGTGTGTAGGCATTTATTATATCTGCTTGTTAAATTCACACTTTTATCATTATATAATATTCTTTCTTGTCGCTTTTGTTGTTTTCTAAAACTGTATTTTATCAAAAGTTAGTATTGCCATCTCTGCTATTTTTGGTTGCCATTTGTTTGAAAAATGGTTTTTCCATTCTTTTATATTTAGCTTATCTTTTCTTTATGTCTATTTAGCTTGTCTTTGTGTCTAAAATATACTTTGTGTCTAAAGTATGCCTAAAGCACATTGATGGATTATACGTATTGACTCATTCTACTCTGCATGCTCTTATTTAACCTATGTATATTCAGTGTAATTAATGGTGTAGATGAATTTGCTACTGTTATTTTACTATTTTGGTGGTACTGTTGATTGAGGGTGTTTTTGATTTTTTTCTGTGCTGAGCTCATTTTGTTTAAATATTTTCTGATTATATCCTTCAGTGCTGTTGTTTTAGTGTTTACTGAGTCTTTATAATTTTATTCCTTCTCATTTTGGTAAAATGGTTTATTTATATTCTTTTATATTGCACTGTATTTTACAATATCTTCTGAAATAAAAAAACATCTATTCTATCTTTGTATAACTTTGACTTCCTCTCACTTTGACTTCCTCTCTGTAACTATAACAATTATTCGTAAATCTTACTTAGCTGTTCTCCTCTTTTATAAATTACTGTTTCTGGTTCCTATTTTCAGTCTTGTTGATTTATTTTATTTATGATGCTTGTATATCTGAGTTGATTTCCTAGTGGATGTCGTCATCGCTTCAATTTCTGCTTGTAGTCTGCTTTCATTAGTTTTATGTTCAAAGGATTCCTTTTAGCATTTTTGGTAAAGTTGGTCTGTTATTTTACTTTTTTATTTGTTTTTACAAACTTCCTTAATTTTTATCGGTAAACGTCCTACTTTTATCATAGTATTTGCGGGGTAATGTTGTTGTATATTTAATTTTTGATGGGCCTTTTGGTTCTTTTTTTTTCTTCCAGGACTTTTTACATGTTACCCCATCCTTTCTTGCTTGCATGATTTCTTCTGAGAAATCACAAGTAAGTCTTATTGATCCTCCAATATAGGTAATTTTTCACTTCACCCAAGCTGCTTTCACAATGGGTTATTTGTCTCGGTTTTAAAAAGCTTAATTATGATAAGTCTTCATGATTTTCTTGTAAGGATATCCTATTTGAGGCCTCTCAAGGTTCTTGAATATTTATCTTCTCATCTTCCATGAGATTAACACAATTTTCCTTCCCCAGTAAATCTTGGACAGATATCCCTGAGCTTTCTTTGGAATATTCCTGTTTTGGAATTTGGATCACATAAAAAGTGTTGCTCTGGATAATGTCTCACATAGTAATTGGCCTTTTATTATTATCATTTCGTTCTTTTTTCTGATTATTCCTCTAAGAGAATCCTGTTAAGAGATCTGTCTTCAATAACAGCAAATCTGAATTCTGTTGATTAAGTGTTACTCCCTGGACATTCAATGCATTACCTATTTCTGAGATTTTAGTACCAATATTCTGGATTTCTATAAGCTATTTCTCTATGGTTTCTAGTTCTCTATTTATTTTCTCAATTTGTTTTATATTGTTTTGGATTCTAGTAAATTGCCTGTATTTTACTTGATTTTTCTGAGATTTCTTTAAATTTTCTTAAAATGAAAGTACTTTATATTAAAGACACCATAATAAAGTTCTTTTAAATTCCTTCCCAGGTAATTTCAATAACATTTCATTTTCCTGAATTTTTCCTGGCTCTTTATTCGGTCACTTTTGGGGGATTGTCTATCTTGTCCTATTTCTTATCTTATCTGAACTTATCTGGTTATCTTATCTTATCTGAACTGATTTGAACTTATCTGTTATCTCTAAGCTTGAGCTCTAAGTGGCATAGTGATTATGTGTTAGGCTGCAAACTACAAGACTGGCTATTCAAAACCACTGACTTCCCCACTGGATAAACATGAGGCTTTCTATTCCCATAAATAATTAGAGTTTCAGAAACTGAAAGGGGCAGTACTATCCTGACCATTAGGGTCACTGTGAGTCAGCATCGACTCAATGGAAGTGAGTTTGGCTGTTTGAATTTGGTTGTCCCTAAGACACTGTAGTGAGATAGATAGATAGGTAGGTAGATAGATGATGATAGATAGATAGATAGATAGATAGATAGATAGATAGATAGATAGATAATAATGATGATGATGATGATGATGATGATGATGATAGATAGATAGATAGATAGATAGATAGATAGAT
>NW_022103900.1:37825437-37874220 GCF_000313985.2 Echinops telfairi
TAGATAGATAGATAGATAGATAGATAGATAGATAGATAGATGATAGATAAACAGGGTAAATGTGTTGTTAGTCTGGGCTCCAGTTTGATAGCATTGGAGTTCTCACCACCTATGAATTGACTATTGGGAAGGAGTGTGGATTTGGGCTGAGTCTCAGGCAGGGATCTTGAAGTAGCCTAGGGTAAGCTATGCAGCTGTGGGCAATAGTCTGACATCAGTCCAGTAGTGCTGGAGCAGGTGATAGCCCTTGCTCAGTAGGTGAGACTCTGGGAATGGTGGGTATGGCTGGATAGAATCCCTGGTTCTTGACTGAATGATTAGCCAAACTCCAAACACACTGCCATCAAGTCAATGCTGACTCATAGAGACCCTCTGAGGGTTCCAGCGATTATAACTCTTTATGGAAGTAGAAAGCCAGTCTTTCTCCTGTGAAGCTACTGGTGGTTTCAAACTTCCAACAATACCAATCGCAGCCTATTGCATGACCACAATTCCACTTAGGAAAGATAAAATGGGGAGAGGGGAGAGAGAGAGAAAATAAATGAAAAGAAATTGGGTGTGGGGGGGGGAGCTGGGGGGAAAGGGGGGAGACCTAAAAAAAGAAAGAAAAGGATGAAGAAATAAAAGATAAAAACAAGGAAGGATAAACTAGCTAAAACATGTGAAAGGATTATAGTACTGGTACAAGCAGTAGCCACCGACCATGGCTGTGATAGAGGGACAGTGTTGTCATGAAAACTGTCCAAGAAAGTGAGAACATACATGCAAAACTATTCAACTAAAATGTTTATTATGAAAGTTATATATCCTCATTTTAAATAAATTATAGGGAAATTTCTATTTATGAAAATGAAAAGTTGGTAAAATTCTACCCCCTAGTGATAGCTATTTTTAATAAATTCATCTCAGCCTCTGCTTCTTAACTGTATTCGTTTTACCCAATTCATACAGGCATGTTTATATTTTGTCCATTTTCTATCATCCTTTTTTGTTGTCAGCTTCCATATGATGCAAAATGATGCAAAATTTCTTATTTGTTCTATTATTATTCTTTTTTAACAATAAAAAGGACAAAGTTCATCCTATTTTTCCTTTTCCTTGTTTTTAAAAATTGGGAAAATATCATGTGAAATCTCTTTAAAAATTTAACCAGCAGACATGTCACTTATATGTGAAAGCGTATCTGATGGTCTTTAGTCCAATACATTACATCATTTGAATTTTTGACTTCTGTTTCCATGGGCACTTACTGTTGATCCCAGATGAACAGAATAGTTGACCAACAGTCAAATAGTTGACAGGCCTAGTCGCTCACTGATACATTTCATTCTGTTGCATGGAGTTTTACTCATTGTTTCTGTTGGCAGAGAAGCATCTGGAGTTAGTCACTCTATATGAATCATAACCCCTCTTTGGGTCAGTCCATCTGGTCCATTGTGTAGTCACATGATAAACCCCTGAACCATCATACTCCTGATCCATCAACAGACCATGGAAATTACATCATTGCTGCAAGGTGTCCTTTTTCATGAGCTATTCTACCATGGGTTAGGAATTTGTAGTTGAGTGGGATGTATTGGATTCAATCTGCATTGGCAAAGTTTTAGATTTTATGACAGAATGTATGGCATATGCTTGGTAGGCAGTCTCTTTCCCACTCGCTATAGGGCTTTCACCTCACTATTCTGTGGTTTTCTTTACAAAATTTCTAGCATATCCCCTTATTCCAGCAGCTGCATATAATTTCTCCCATTTCACCCGATTTAAGTTTCGGCTTCTGTAATTCCTAGTACAGTTCAGAATTAACCTAACATTCTTAATGGGGAAAAATTTAAATAAAAACAATATTCTTATCTCATGGGGGTTATAGAAGAATATTCATTCAACATGTTATTGTTATCTTTTAGTAAGGTTGGCTTTAAACATGTATTTTTTAAAATTCTTAAATATGAAATTTGTATTTTTGTGGGGGATAATCTCATCACTTACTTTTTTCTGCAGTTCAGCAGGAATTAGTAGGGAAGAAGTCTGAGCTTCCCTTATTTATGATCTGACTCATAAGCAAGTTGTATTTGAATATAAATAGATGGCTATACTTCTAATGCCAACAATAGAAATGATCCAAATAGATATATACCTAACAGATTGGCTAGAGAGATAAGAGGCCCAGAGATGGGTATGATCCTCCAGTACAACAACATTGTTTTAGAAAAAGAAACCCAAACTCCTGGCCTCCCTAGATTGTAAAGACAAATAAATACTTAGCAACTAACTGAAAGATTGGCTTTCTGGAAACACTCAAAGTACCTCAGAAGAAAGGCTTGCCAATCATAGGACCCAAACAGTCAGTCATTGTAAACCCTATGGAACACAGCTTTGCCCTAACACACAAGTTATTGTGAGTTAGAATTGTCTTGATGGCAACACAGACAACAACTATTGTTGGCCTTGCTATTTTCCAATTGAAGAGAGTCAAAGTGACTTATCTAACATCACATTGCTGGTAAGTAGTTGGATCACTATTCGAATCTGTTTCAAGATGACGCACATCAAAGTGCTTTGTAAAGTATAAGGATTTGTACAAATTCATGTAAGTTATCACTGAAAATGCAGTAGGATAATATTTTTCAATTCTAATGTTTCTTTCCTGTGGTCCTCACCCCTCTTCTCTTTGAATGCATAGCCTTTCTCTCAGTAAAGCTGAGACATAAAGGCAAGACTAACTTTCCTGAATAAGCGGAGGTAGATAGCTCCTATACCAAAGAAGTCACTGCTTATATTTGAGTCTCAAATAAAGTAATTTTATGCCAAGAAGACATATAATTCTCTACAAATCAAAAGTGATTTTTATCTTGTTTGGAAAATATAAACTATGGCTAGAGTGTTTTCATGTTGGATACCAAGTGACTTAATGTTGGGACTGGACATATTCATTAACTTTTGGGGACCCACTCTAAGAGATGAAAACACATACACCCCTCAAACAAATAGTTCATGCAAACATATGCTCAAAACAGCATGATTCATGAGCGACTAGTTACTAATGCATAACTGGCAGAAATTCAGGAAAGACAAAGATTGGGTTGCTTTTATGAATGCAAGACTTTTGGAAATGAACATGGATACTTTGTCTAGGGATGTTTTCAGAGGCTAGCGGGTTTTGGAAGTTGGTCCATTTACCTGTTCCAGGACTGAGAGCTATACTGGGTATATAGTACGTGGTCATTTCAGTGGAGTGCTGCATTGAACAATTCAAACTAGGATATTCCCCAGATAGAATTGTTTTTTTCATTTTGCATAAGTGGGAGCTGGCTAAACAAGCTACATTGTGTAAAATAGTCAGCCAGTGACATTAAAAAGTAATATTTGCAGGAAATGGAATGTGTCTCTAACTATTTTGATATGAGTGATGTGTTATCCTTCATTGAATGAGCTAACTACATTGTTGTGAAAATTATTATTTCTGAAGGAAGCAAAAGCAAAGAGTGGGAAATACAAAGTGCCCAGCTGTGTGGTTGATAGTCTACATTCCAAATAGCCTTCCTAAAACAATACATTTACATTTCATACGGAAGGTATTCCTGGCTTTCTCCTTACTCAGCTATTCGAAGACCCCTACGAGGCTCCATTGGGCACATGTATACATTTCTTTATTAACCTTTAAGTTCCTGCTGTAGAACCTTAGTCACTATCAGATACACTGGACCAGTTTTTCGTTCACTTATTCTCAAAATACCCTCCCTAACTCGTCATCCTGGTTCCATTCTGTGCACACTATAGTAAGCCAGGAAAGGCATCGTAAGGTCTTCTAACTTGTCTTGATTCCAGTTCTGTCTTGTCTCATCTCCCTCCAGGTCTTGGCCCTCCTACCCCTACTTTATGCTTACAAATGACGAGATGCCTGCCATCTCCCAGCATACTACTTTGCTAATTTCGCTGAGTTTTTATATATGTCTGTTGCTAGCCAGTTCGCACACTCCATTATCTTTCCTCACACCCTTATACCCATCAAATCCTGTATTTCCACACGTAGATCACCTTGCTTGTGACGCTTTGGCTGATACGCTTAAGGATGTTTGGCTGTTTCTTCTGCCAAAACCCCCTTAGGAGATGGTTCTCTTTTCCAGCACTTTCCCCATGACAACGCAGTCTCTTCAGGTTGATTTCTTGGGGAGGTCCCTCAGTCAGTGGGACCTAATTGACTTGCCACATGTATTTACTGAATGAATGCAAT
Organism: Echinops telfairi; assembly: GCF_000313985.2. NCBI lineage: Eukaryota > Metazoa > Chordata > Mammalia > Afrosoricida > Tenrecidae > Echinops > Echinops telfairi. The sequence goes on from NW_022103900.1 coordinate 37,829,672, forward strand.
TACTTTTATAACTAGAAAATGCTGATGTTTCCGTTCCACCTGGGGTCTCAGGTGGGCCCTTTACAGATAGCATTGTGATTGTTAAAACAGGCATAGAAGGCAAACTGTCAGGTGTCTCTGAGTGAAGCTGACAGGTTTTTCTTAAGTATCTTATCCTGGAAATTCAGATCTGCTCCCAGCGATAGTTTCTATCAGCCATGAAGTTGCAAAATAATAATAATAATAATAAAATAACTATTAACTGTTTAATTTTTACTGTTTTTCAGGGCAATGTCACTTTTTCCTGCTCTGAACCACAGATTGTTCCCATCACATTTCTCAACTCCAGAAGCAGTTATTTGCTGATGCCCGGCACCCCTCACATCGATGGGCTCTCAGTGAGCTTCCAATTCCGAACCTGGAGCCAGGAGGGTCTGCTTTTGTTCACAGAGCTGTCTGAGGGCTCGGGGACGCTGCTGTTGGTCCTGGAGGGTGGAGCCCTGAGACTGGTGATTCCGAAATTGGCAGGACATGCAGCTGAAATCCTCACAGGTACAACTTCTCACACCTGTTCAATCCATTTATTGTTCAAACAAGTCAGCAGAGATTCAGGGTCTGAACTAAACATCCAGAACTCAGTTCAGAAGGAAACACTATGGGCCAGTACTCACGTGTTTACACCAAATGTGTACAGGACACGTTTTGCTTCCTTATTCAATACAATTACAAGGAGGTCATAAGACAGAGTAGAATTTCCCCTATGAGTTCCCTAATTTTAACTGTTTTAGAGCCTCATCTTTCTTCTTTGGAACACCTGACAGTTTCAAACTACTGACCTCGTGGTTAGCAGCCCAACAGTAACCATGACCCAACCAGATCTCTATGACTTCAAATAGACTCCATGAAAGTGAGTTTATTTTTTTAAATGACAGGGCTTTCAGAATTAACTATGTAACCTGTGGCAAATCGCTTACTTTCATAATGCCTCCACATGAGAGTAAGAATTCTAATCCAGTACTATGTAACATCATATAGACCATTGATACAGCACTCTCCTAGATTCTTGGCAACTATGAGAGAGACTCATGACCTATGCAGTTTTCATCGGACTCATTCAAACAATGTAGCATTTTCTATTGTAGAATGAATACGTGGAGAGGAAGTGAGGCTAAAACCACATCCACAAAGGGCTGGGATTTCCTATGGAATATGTTTGCCTTCACAGTGTACACTTTTCAGCTACAGCATTGCCTGGAACTCTTCATTGTGCCCGCAGCTTATTCCAAGTCACGGCTTATTGTCCTTTGAGGATGTCATTGAGTGGATTCCAAATCATAGAGACCCCCTGTGATAGCGTAGAACTGTACCTTGGACCTCTCTTTCTGTCGTCTTTATGAAACAGAGGCGCCTTAGTACAATTTAGATCTTTTAAAATATAGTTTAATGCAATTTAAGCTATGCATTAATTCTCCGTACAAATGGCACACGAGTATAATAAAACTGTCAAAAAATGGTCCTCAGATAACTGAAGTTGGAGAACTGAGCATCATGATGCAGATAGTGGATAGAAATCAAAAACCTACCTGTGAATGCATCATGTGCATTTCAGTAGTGGTAGCAGTGGTAGGCATGTCTAGATTCCTTAGGGATAAGAAATAGAATCAATGATGAAACATACAACTTTCCTCTAGTTCCTAAATGCTCCTTCCCCGCCCACTATCGTGATCCCAATTCTACCTTACAAATCTGGATAGATCTGAGCACATACACTGGGACAGATGGGAACTGGAAACACAGGGAATCCAGGACAGATGATCCCTTCAGGACCAGTGGTGAGAGTGGCAATACCGGGAGGGTAGAGGGAGGGTGGGGTAGAGAAAGGGAACCAATTATAAGGATCTACATATAACCTCCTTTCTGGGGGACAGCCAACAGAAAAAGTGGGTGAAGGGAGACATCAGACAATGTAAGCTATGACAAAATAATGATTTATAAATTATCAAGGGTTCATGAGGGAGGGGGGAACTGGGAGGGAGGGGGAAAATGAGGAGCTAATGCCAGGGGCTTCCATGGAGAGCAATTGTTTTGAGAATGATGAGGGTAATGAATGTTCAAATGTGCTTTCTACAATTGATGTACATATGAGTTGTATGAGCCCATGATAAAATGATTTTAAAAAAGAAAGAAACAGAATCAACTCCAAGCTGGCTCCTATGCATCGGAAGTCAGACATACAGCTATGTCTGCTGTTCAGCCTTTGTAACAATCTACACCAACCATCCTCCAAATGGCGCTCTTTACATCTCGATTGGGTTTGACAACTTTTTTGCAATAGCTACACAGAACTCATGAACTGCACTTATACTTAAGTGATTTATTTAATAAGTTACAGAGCATAAATCAGGGTTGGGACTAGAAAGCATATAGGCAAAGCCAACATGGATCCCCAAAAGTAGAAAGACCATGCCTCCCCTTCAATACAGCACCCTCTCTCAGTTGGTGCCTGCCTTGGAAACATGTTAACCCTTCTGTGTGTGTGCATCTCCCCTTCTCAGCAATGCAGGCCTTCTCTCAGCCCCCTCAGGACAGAGATCCACTCAGTCACACCGGACTGGGCCTCCTTTGGCCATGAATTCTCTCTCAGCCACTTAACCCTCTCTGCCTTCACACTCTCCACAGCTAACTGGACCAGCTCATAACCACTGTTGCAGATTTGTCAACTGTTCAGCTTTATTCTCATCAGCAGCATCTACTGATGCCACCACCTCTGCTCCAAGGCCTCTTCTGGGCCTTTTGTTGCCAGCTGTGCTGCAGAACCTCTTCTAGACCTCTGTTACAGCCCTCAACCTGTATAAGAAATCTTTCAGAAGGCTTCTCGCTTCCTCTATCTCTGCGGAGTCCCTCTTCTTGCTTCTCTTGCTTCTGTTTCCCTTTCTGACACTGTATGTCTGGCAGCTTACACAGGCATACTCCTTGTTAATTTGAAAACAAAGCCCTCTAAGCAAGGCCTGAAACTGATCCCTCCTTGAGGTGTAGCATAGTATCTACATTTGTATAGTGAATAACCACTTTCGAAGGAAGCCTCATGGTGCAGTGAGTAAACATTTGGCTGGAAACTGAAAGGCTGTTGATTTGAATCCATCAGCCACTTTGTTGGGAAAAAGCAGTGTGCTTCCATATAGACTATAGCTGTGGAAACCCACTGGGAACATTTGACATTATTTGGTAGGGTTACAACCCAGGATCAACTCAATTTTAAGACATTATAAGGTCATTTTATTTGAACAGTATATTGACCAATTCTTACAAGGTATTTATCAATCACAGAACAAGCTGCAGGTCAGGGTCAGACACAAAAAAAATGAAGGAAGATAGTTGTTTACAGTTTACCTAGAAATTGGGGGGGAAATAAATGGGAATAGAGTAGCAAAATCTCTAAGGTAGAAAGTTAGGGACAAGGAAATTCTTCAGGGGTTAGGAGGGCAATAACGCCTATGGATTTTTGCAGAGAACCAAAACACATAAATGAACTCATTTCAACACATCACATTTTTGGCTCTTCCACTTGTTATTTACTTAACCTGAAACAGTGGAATCTTCTCACTTTTTTCCCCTCTATCATCATAATTAATGTCTTCTGGTCCTTGAAGAAGCAATATGTTCAGTTACTTGGCACATACTCATTTGGGTCAGACAGCGTGCTGGCATGGTGCTAGAGAAGGATTCAGGATGCGAGGTCCCTGAATCCTTCGAGAAACTGCCTTCATTCCACAGCCTGAATCAAAGTCCCACCTTTTTGGACCCTGACCTAACACCCTTCATGATTCATTACATTGCATTTTCCTTTAATATAAATGTTTGTCTTTCCCACTGGGTTATGAGTTTTGTTAGAGAAAAATTGAGTTAAATAATAATGGATATGACTAAATCATCGAAATCTGATCAGACAATGGGAGAGTCTCAGCTGTCAATCCATGAACAACTCCTTGACCCTCTAGGAAAGGCAGAAGGGCTTTGGCAGAAGTGGGGGTAGGCAAGCAGGTTCAAAAGGCATCTCTTCTCTTTTTGTGAATTGAGTAAATTATGTGGCAGTGGAGTCTTCGGAATCTTCATTTGCTAATTGGGCTTGACACAAGGTAGAGAAAAACAGGTGCAAGCATATGCTAATTATCTCAACTTGGAATGTGCTAAGTATGAATCTAGAAAATTGGAAATGGTCAAAAATGAAATGGAATGCATAAAGATTGATATCCTAGGGCTGAGTAACTGCTATTGGCCATTTTGAATTGGAAAGTCAAATGATTTACTATGACAGGAGTAACACCTTCATTGTCTTAAAGGACAGCGTAAATCAATCATGACGTACAACACTGTCTGTCACTGGATGATATCTATCAGCCTTCAAGGAGATTCAATCAATAGAACTAGTATTCAAATTGGTGGCACTGGCCACAAAAGCTAGTGATAAAGAAACTGAAGAATTTTACCAATTATGTTAGTCAGATATTGATCAAACATGCAATCAATACATTGTTAATTATTGGTGATGGGATGCCAAAGTTGGAAATGAAGAAGAAGCAGTTGTAAAGTAGGGACTTGATAAAAGCAAAGCTGGAGATCGCATGACAGACTCTTCCAACACCGATGACTTGTTCATAGCAAATCCCTTTTTCAAAAAGACAAAAGATGACTATACATATGGACTTCTCCGGGTGGAATACACCGAAATCAAACTGAGCCCCCTGTGGGAAGAGATGCTGAAGAAGCTGAATACATGCCGCTGAAACCAGACCAGTGCTAACCGTGAAACAGACCATCAATATCTCATATGTAAGTTTGAGTTAAAGCTGAAGAAAATTAAATTAAATACATGAGTCAAAATACAGCCTCGAGTCTATCCCACCAGACTTTTGAGGCCATTTCAAGAAAATATTTGACTCAATGAACACTAATAACAGAAAATCTGGTGAGCTGTGAGAGGGCATCAAGAAAACCATACATGGAGACAGCAAAGGGCATGAGAGAGAGAGAGAGAAAGAAAACATCAAAGTGAATGTCAGAGAGACTCTGAAACTTAGTCTTAATCACAGAGAAGCTAAACAAATGAAAGAAAGGATGAAGTCCTGAACAGAAAACTTCAAAGGGCAGCTCATGAAGACAAAGTCAAATATTACAATTACATGCGAAAAGACCCAGAGTTAGAAAACCAAAAAGGAACAACATGTTCAGCATATCTTAGAATGAAAGAACTCAAAAATAAATTTAAACCTAGTGTTGCAATGTTGAAAGATTGTATGGGCAAAATTCTGAATGATGCAGGAACCCTCAAGAGAAGATCGAAAGGCTACATAGCTCTGCTGTCCCAATAGAAATAATGGACATTCATCCATTTCAGGAGGTAGCATATGAGCAAGAACCACTGGTAAGGAAGGAAGAAATTCAAACTGCACTAAAAGCATTAGACAAAAACAAGGTTCCAAGATAGAATACCAATGTAAATGTTTCAACAAGCTGATAAAGCACTGGAATTATTCACTGGTCTAGCACATGTAATTTGGAAATCGGGCCAACTAACTGGAAGAGACCCATATTTATTTATCACATTCAAAATAAAGGATATACCAACAGAATGCTTAAACTATAGAACAATATCACTGATACCACATGCAAATAAAATATTTCTGAATATAAGTCACCAATGATTGCAGCAGTACACGGAGCTGCTAGAAGTTCAGACTGGATTTACAAGAGGACATGGAACAAGGGATATCATTGCTGATGTCAGACAGATCTTAGCTGAAAGCAGAAAATACCAGAAAGGGATTGTATTTTATTGACTATGCCAAGGAATTCCACTATGTGGATCATAACAAATTAGGGATAACTTAGAGAAGTGTGGTAGTTCCAGAACACTTCGTTGTGCTCGTGCAGAACTGGTATAGAGGTTAAGAGGCAGTTGTGTGAACAGAACAAGGGAATGCTGCATGGTGTAAAATCAAGAGAGGTGTTTGCCAGGGTTGTGTTATTTCATCATATTCATTCACTATGTATGTTGAGGAAATTACCAGAGACGCTGGATTACATGAAGAAGAATGTGGTATCAGGAGTGCGAGAAGACTTCGTAACACCGACAGTAGGCACCTGATACAACCCTGATTTCTGAGCGTGAGGCGGGCATGACGAACTTGCTAGTGAAAGTCAAAGATTGCAGCCTTTTTCATGGATTACGGCTCAGCGTAAAAAAGACCAAAAACCTTAAAACTGGACCAATAGGTAACATCATAACAAACAGAGAAAAGATTGAGGCTGTCAAGGATTGGGTCAATGCTTGTGGAAGCAGCAGTCAAGAGATCAGTTTACACTGCATTACGTAATGTGCTGCACCAGACTGCTTTCAAGTCTGGAAAGCATGAAGGTTACTTTGCGGACTAAGATGAGCCGTACTGAGCCTTAGTTTCGATCATTTCATATTCATGTGAAAGTTGGACATTGAGTAAAGAAGACTGATAAAGACTCGAGGCATTTGACTTCTGACTCATGGACTTTGGCCAGGTCGAGAGACACCAGGCCTTGGAGAAGGACATGTAGAGGGGCAGTGAAAAACCAAAGGCCCGCAACAAGTCGAACTGGCCTAGTGGCTGAGACAATGGGCGCCAAGGTAGGAAGAATTGTAAAGATGACAGGGCCAGGTGGTGTTTGGTTCTGCTGTACACAGGGTCACTGTGAGCCAGGGTCACTGTGATTGGCACCTAACAGCAACATCCATGTTAGCAATAAAAATAAATAAAATTCTGATGTGTAGTATGACTTGGAAGAACATTGCAAACACTTTCAGGAGTGATTGAATCACTCACAGAAGACTATAGCTTGCGTTGCTCTGTATGTAGCGCAGTTTCAGATTAGGAAAAGCCATAGAAACAGAAGCTAGTTTAATGGCTACCCAGGGTGAGTGAAGTGAGTGGGCTGAGAAATTGTAAGTGGATTAGATAAAACGCAAGCTAAAGGACATGGGATTTCTTTTGGAGGGGATAAAAATGTCATACTATTGCTTGTGGTGATAGTTGCATATAGTAAAAACAAAAATCACTCATTTTTATATGTTAGATATGTATGGTATAAGAATGTTATCTCAATAAAGTTGTTATAAACTGTAATAATCAAGTCAAAACAACGCTGAATTCGGTGACATAAAACAGCACTTTGCAGAGGGCCTAACCATCCCCCAGCAGGATCTGGGAGCAGGGAAAGCTGGCTTTGAAGGAGGTGTGAGCAGAGGGAACCACCGGCATCCCTGACACCTGCCTCGGATTCTGCCTCTACCTCTTAGAAGCCCAGAGCTGTTGTACAACCCTCGGATATTGAATGCCACCATCGGCTAACCTTAGGGCAATAGACTTGACCTTCAGGACTATTGTGAGAATTAGATCTTATATACTTAAAATGCTTAGCACATTGTAGGTATTCAGTACTGGTAGTTTACTTGTGGGGAAAAATAAACTTGAAAGATAATTGGCTTTCTCCAGTAATTTTTTGACATCCCCTCATATTACTAACTATTGTTACAATTTGACTGTGTTTCCACAGTTTATTTGTAACCTTACTTGCAACTATGAAAACTCCTCTCTCTTTCCCCCTTCATCCAGAAAATGGTTTAAGTCTTGATTTCATTCCTATAAGGATATTCACCTTCTCTGCAAGGTGCCCCGTATACCATTGTGCTGGCTTGAATTCTGTGTTGGGAAATGCTTTACACCATAGAGGCATATGAAGATGATATATCTATCTCAACTTCGATAGTTTTGCTAGTTTATTTGTTAAAATATAAAGTTTATGTGTTTTATTTTTCTCACTGCCAATTTATAATGACCCTATAGGACAGGGTAGAACTTGCCCTTTGAGTTTCTAAGACTGTAACAGTTTATGGAAATAGAAGATCTGTCTCCCTCCCATGGATTCGCTGGTAGCTTTGAACTGCCCATCTTGGAGTTAGCAGTCCAATACATAGCCACTACAACACTGGGGATCCTTAGAAAGGCTGATATCACAGCATTATATATAAGATAATTTAGAAGCAATTTGAAGCCAACCATTTGAAGTCAACAGTTATTACTATATGTCAGTATTTTCACTTTGTGTTAACTTTTATTGAAATTGGAATCGTAATATATAGTCTATTGTAGCAAAACATTCACTTGCCAGGATGCATTCTTGGATTTTTTTTTTGTAACTTTTATTGTGGATTAGATGAAAGTTTACAGAGCAGATCAATTTCTATTCAACAATTCATTCACAATTTTATCGTGTAATTGCTCTAATCATCACAGTGTAATCTCACTTAACTAACTCCCCAACTTTTTATTCCTCCCACTTTTCTGAATCTTGTGAATTTTGTCCTTGAGTAAATGCTCACTTCTTCATCTCAACTGATTGTTATTGTAGAGTACTTCTCTCCCAGGTGTTATTGTTCCCCTTAAAGACCTATTATTTGACTGACAATTGAGTCATGAGTGTGTGTGCGTTTCCAGACTGGAAGAGTGTCTAACGGTCATAATGCTGGGCTTCTCAGCAAGTCTCTTCCCTACAATGAAATCTAGGTTATGGTTGTGTGATTTTGAGTTTTATTCCACCCTTTCCAAATTTGGAATTCCAAAACTGAATATGCGTGGAAACAATTAGTCCAACGGACTAATGAACCACGTGAACATCGGTCTCTACGGCACTGAGATGAGCTCAAGAAAGCTAGACGGTGCAGAGCTGTCCCCAGCAACTGCTCTACAAGGGATCGCTGTGCGTCAGGATTGGTTGTCATAAAATAATTGATGAGATGGGGACATGAAGGTGTATGGTTCCTGTATTCTATCAGCCTATTGTAACCTGGAAAGAGTTCAAACACATGGCATCAGGGTTATTTTTGTTTGTTTGTTGCTGATCTGTGAGATAGTAAATATCTTTTAAGTGTTTCCCTAATGTTCATAAGTTTCTGTTTTCATCATTGAACTATTTCCAGAATCAGCTTCCCAGTTTTAAAGCCTTGGTTCCCCAAATCCAGGTGTTTAGTGTTCCAAACAATTGCTGCTGAGTTGTTCTGACTCATGCTACCTCCAGTGTCTCAGAGCCCAACCGGGCTTATTCGATCTTTCAGTGGATATTTTTCTCAAGTAGACCACCAGGCATCTTTGGGTCTAGGTGAAACACCAGCCCGTCAGGTAACAACCCAACATATTAACTCTTGCGCTACCCAGGGGCTCCCAGACCTTCCAAAGGCTCCACATTATGTACTTTTTAATAGTTGGAGCCATTCCTCCTCCAGGCGTTCCTACCCTCAAGCACATTTGCTTTCTTTGAAAATGTCTATCCTAGATTAACTATTTAGCTCAAGTTGTAATGGTTGAAAAACAACAACAACCAAATAGCAGATAGAATTGATTTTCCATAATTTGCAAATAATTAATAAGATACTTAATTTGTATCTTTAAATTAGTGTCCATAATAACTAATCCTGGGACCCTAGGGCTGTGTTTTTGGGTTCATTAACAACATGAAGTGGAAAAGTGTGGTCAGGTAGAAAGCAAAAATTTTAGAGGTGAGCACATCATTTCACATGTCTTAAAATCTATTCTTGTTCAGCTCCCCTTAATTAGCCTTGTTGTATCTAGCTTCTTTTCACCTTCTTCTGAAACCCTCAATGGCGTCTTTTTAAAATCTGGCTGCACAATTTGATCCCTGTGGTTCTTTTAAAATTCCAAGGCTTGAGACCACCCTCCGAAATCTGATTTAATAGACCTGGCAGAGACCTCAAGGATCTGAAATGTTTAAAGCCGCCCCAGTGATTCTTTTGTGTGGTTAGCAACAAGAACCACTATTCTATTAATTTCCTTGTAGAGATCTAAGACCTCACTAAACTCTCCCTGCAGGGACTTGGGACTGTGGAGAATAAAGATCAAACCAGAAGGAAGAGCAGCCCAGAAAAGAAAAGAAAAGAAAACTAAGCTATCAAGCCATACATTATTATGAGATAACTTTAAAGACAGAGCTACAGGGAGTGAGATGGCAAGAAGCCAGGCCTCAGAATTAGAACACAGACAGTCACGGGGTAGTCTTTTCTTGAAGTCAGTACCTTCTGTTAAAGGAGTAGATGATGAGCCCCTGAACCATCTTCCTTACTGTCACCCTGGTGCCTAGGAGGGTGTCTAGCCCTTTGGGACTATTGAGAACTTGTATGTTGAGTGCATTGCCTGCTCCTTTTCAGTCTGAGTAGTCTATAGTGCTAGCCTTACAAATATAGGCCATATGTTATGTAGATGTACACAAATTAGCATGCAAATAAGAGTAAAATGATACAGCTGCTGTGTCCCCATGATGCCCCTGACAGAAGTTGAATGTTGATTGCCTAAAAACACCTGACAGAGCCTCTCCCTTATTAGCAGAGTCCCTGTGTACAGAGCCCAGTTAGTCCCTTTGGGAGAATGCTAGGTCACCATGTGGAAAGGCCTTGGATTCTGTCCCTCCAACCCAAGCAGATGTGTGAGACTGCTGGTGGCCAGCAGAGAAGAATCTGCCTGGGACACCTGAGGGTCTTCAAGTTGGGGGCATTCTCACCAGATGGGCCCCAAACAGCTGAGCCAGGGTCTGCAGCTACACTTCTCCAGGGGTAGTTTGTTGGCTGTTTGGCTGCTCAGAGACCCAGGGGAGCTCCGCAGTCTCTGCAATTAGTGTCTAAACCACATTGTCTTTTGGGTTTCTTGGTGAGAGAGAGAGAGAGAGAGAGAGAGAGAGAGACAGAGACCTGATGCTTCTCTTTCCAAGCCTTTGGGTGGGGGTAGGGGTGATGACAAGGCTTTATTTTTATGCGTTGTTCCCACTCTTAGAATGCTTGCTCATTTTTTCAGAATATTCCTTAGTTCCCGCATTTCCTCTGGGAAGCCCTCTTTGGCTCCTCTCATGGGTGTATGACCCTTTTCCTGTTTCCATGTGGCTGTTCCGCACATTGTTGCAGGTTCCCCGTTACGGGTTCCTTCTCTGTGGGTGCCATCAATGTGAACTCGCAAGACTATCGCTTATTACTTTTTCAAATGTCTCTTCTTCTAACTATTCCCTACCCCATTATAAAAATTATATAATGTTAAGATCCAAAGGATAACTATGCCAAAGACACTATGGTGTTCTCTTTTACCTTCCATGGTTGCAAATGTGCGATGTGGGATGAAATGTTCAAATATAACAGAACAAAATGCCACCAGTCCGGCGCCGTCCTCACAAGTGTTCTTTTCTTTCTGAGCCCATTGTTGTACCCACCGTGTCAGTTCAAATGGAGGAGGGCCTTCCTCCTTCTTCACTGCCCCTCCACGTCACTGAGCACAATGTTCTTCTCCAGGGACTGCTCTCTCCGGACAACGTGCCCAAAGTATATGAGATGAATTTCACCATCCTTGCTTCTAAGAAGCGTTCTGAATGTACTTCTTCCAAGATAGGTTTGTTTGGTCTTTTGGCAGTCCATGGCACTTTCAGTATTTTATGCCAGCACCATAATTCAAATGCATCAATTCTAATTTAGCTGCTGGAGTTACCAGTGCTATCTCTACAATGGCATATGAGCACAATCTTTGACATCATTTTTCAAGTTAAGAAACAGATATATAAAAAGTGTGATAGCTCACTTCATAGGGCTTAATAAATGTGTATTGAAAAAGATGCATACCTATGTGTTATCACAGCCAAATCCTTTTCAACTTATTGATTAATATCAATGTTTTTCCTTTACACTGACAGATCCTAAATGGATTTATAAAATTTTAAGATAAAATAATTGAAACCGTCATGGCTACTTGCTGATATAGTTTTTTAAAATAAGATCTGTCAGGAGCAGAGTCAGTACCAAAGACATCTGAGGTGGGAAACAAATGAGAATACTACAGCCAGATAAGGAGCACAGGAAGATCACCAACTCAGCAATTACCAGAGAGGTTCCACTAGGAAGGATGTCCCATACTTCCTGGCAGCAGGCTACTTCAATCTAAGTAGACACACATTTCTTAAAGTGGGTGAGCAGCAATGCCTGCTGAAAGACTCCTCTCTACTAGTGACCAGCAGAACAAGCGACTTCAGTAACCTGTGCTCCTTCCCAATACAAGTGATTTGCCTGGCCCCTGAGGCAACTCAATCAGCCAAGTGCCTGACCTTGATAGCCTCTGGAGGCCCTGCGTGTACAGCAGACCAGATGAGCAGATTGGTGCAGTACACAGTTACACTTGTTGCCATTTTTAAGGCAATTTTCATTTTTGCTAAAAGAAAAAAGTTGCCTTCTTTGGTTTTCTTTTTCTGTTTTCTACATTTAAAATAGCTTTATTGCGATATAATTTAGATATCATACACTTCCATATTTCAGACTTATTAAAATGTTATCTAATCATCACTATAATAATTCTACAACATTTTCCCCTTCTGTTCACTATTAGCTTCTAACACTCCTCCAACCTCCTCTCCCATATCCCCAATAAAAGATTATACCAGTTACTGTCTCTAAAATTTACCTAACCTGGATTTCATATATTGCAAAATATATATATATATTTATATATATATATAAAACCAACAATAATGTCAAAATAAACCATAGGAAAAAAACCCAATCAAGAAAAAAATCTGGAAAGATTAAATATAGGAACAAATTAAAATATGTTAAAAGGGAACTCAAATGATTAGGTATTACATTTCAACTCAATTAAATTTTCCATAATCAAGTTTACAATGCTATATCGCCAATAACAAGGTTATCAACCTTAGTCTGAGGGATCCACCAGAGGCTTAATCCATGTAAGTATCCTGCAAATGAATTTGGGGTTCCTACTGTCCTCCTCAGCCTTTTGCAAATAAATTCACAATTTAAGCTCAGATACCATTTTTACCATTTTTTATTCCTACTTTTTCTCTGGCACCTTGATTTCCCCCAAAATGCTCCCCCTCCCCAATACAGCACAGGTTTCAGCATCACATAGCACAAGTCACCCAGAAAGCTATACAATGAAAACAGCACTCAACACAGAATTTGAAGTGGAACAAAGGAAATAATATAAACACAAAAAAAGAAAAGAAAAGGAAGAACAAAGTACAAGAAGCAATATGACAACAACAGATCCGAATTTGTCAATAATGACACTGAATGTCAATGGATTAAATGCTCTAATCAAAATACTGTGAGTAGCAGACTAGATTAGAAAACGACTTGGCCCAACTGTAGGCAACTGGGCATCCTCTTACAGAAGGGGTGTGGGGAGGAGATGAGCCAGTCAGGGTGCAGTATAGCAATGATGAAACATGCCACTTTCTTCTATCTAGTTCTTTAATGCTTCCTCCACCCCCAGTATCATGATCCCAATTCTATCTTACAATGTGGCTAGACCAGAGGATGTACACTGGTGTAGATAGGAACTGGAAACACAGTGAATCCAAAACAGAGAAACCCCTCAGGACCAATAATGAGAGCAGCAATACTAGGAGGGGAAGGGGAAGGTGGGGTAGAAAAGGGGAACCAATCACAAGGATCTACATATAACCCCCTCCCTGGGGGACAGACAACAGAAAAGTGGTTGAAGGAAGATGTCAGACAGTGTAAGACATGAAAAAATAATAATAATTTATAAATTAGCAAGGGTTCATGAGGGAGGTGGGGAGGGTAGGTAGGGGAGATATGAGGAGTTGATATGAAGGGCTCAAATAGAAAGCACATTTTTTGAGAATGATGATGGATGGGAAAAATAATCTATAACTGATCAAGGGTTTGTGAAGAAGGGTGGTAAGGGGAGGGAGGGAGGGGGAAGAACGGGGAGCTGATATCAGGGGCTCAAGTGGAAAGAGAATGCTTTGAAAATGATAATGGTGGTATATGTGTAAATGTGCTTGACACATTGGAGAAATGTATGGATTGTGATAAGAGATATAAGAGCCCCCAATAAAAGTATAACAACAAAAAAAAAAGAAAATGATGATGGCAACAAATGTACAAATGTGTTGACACAATTGATGGATGTGTGGATTATGATAAAGAGTTGTACAAGCCCCCAATTCAAAAATGAATTTTTTAATTAAAAATAAATAAAAAGAAACAACAGCAAAAAGAAAAAGAAAACAAGACATGGAGCCTATAAGAGATGCACTTTAAACTCAAAGACAAAAACAGACTAAAAATTAAAGGACAGGAAAAAAATCTAAACCAAGGGCAACCATAAAAAGACAGGAATGGATACATTAAGCTCTGATAAAATAAACTTCAAAATGGACTATACAGTGAGAGACAATACTGAGCACTATGCAATAATTAAACGAACAACACACTGGGAACATAAAATTTTAATACACATACAGGCACCCAATGAAAGACCCTCAAAATTGATCAATCAAATTCTCACAGAGTTGAAGACAGAAATAAACACTAATAGTAGGAAACATCAACATACCACTCTCAAGGAAAGACAGGTAGATCCTCAGAAAAAAACCTCCACACAGTAAAATAGGAATAGAAGGGAAGTCTTCAACATAATAAAGGCCATATATGACAAGGAAAGATGTGGGGGGAAAGTCTCCAATAACACAACATTGGGGAAAAGTGAAAAACTTTTCCCTAAGAATGGGAAAAAATACAAAGGTGCCCCTTATCACCACTTTTATTCAACATTATTCTGGAAGCCTTAGCAAGAACCATTACACAACAAAAAGAAATCCAGGGAATGCAATTTGGCAAAGAGGAAATTAAGCTCTCACTATTTGCAGGTCATATAATTTTCTATAGAGAGAAGTCCAAGGACTCCACATAAAGACTGTTGGAAACAATTGAGGGAGTTAGTAAAGTAGTAGGAAAATAGATTAATGAGCAAAAATCAATCAGATTCCTATATGCCAGCAAAGATCATTCTAAAATAGACTTCAAGAAAACAGTACCATTCACAATAGTCACAAAAGAGGAATAACCTAGGAATAAACTTAAGCAAAGAAACAAAAGAACCATTAAAAAAATCTACAGAACATTGTCACAAAAAGCTAAAAGAGACAAATGGAAAAATTTCCCATGTTCACGAATAAGAAGCCATAATATTATGAAAATGTCAATGTTACTTAAAACAATCTACAAATACAACAAAATTCTGATCTGAATCTCAACTTCATTATTGAAAGAAAGAAAAACTAATTACCAACTTAATAGGAAAAGAGAGGAGGCTCAGGAAAATGAAGAGGCTCAAAAGGAGACCAAAGTAGGAGGCCTTCCACTGCCCAAACCCACAACCTACTAGAGTCACAGTAGTCAATACAGCCCGCTACTGGTACAGTGACAGACACATTGGCCAGTGGATAGAACACCCAGAATAAAATCACCACTTACAGACAACTGATTTTTAACAAAGAACCAAAAAGAATTAAATGGGAAAGGGACACCCACTTCCACAAAGGGTGCTGGAAAAATCGTGTGTCCATCTGCAAAAGAATGAAACAGAGTCCATACCTCACTTCATGCACAAAAGTGAACTCAAGATGCATTCGAAACCTAAATGTTAACCCCAGAGCTATAAGGATCATCAGTGAGAAAATTAGGAAAAACTTAAAGGTTGTATTGCAGGACGTACACAGACTTAGCAAATAGAATAAAGGAATAGCACACAGTGGAAGACAAAATAGATGGCTGAGACTGATTAAAAATAAAATACTTGTGCACATCAAAAGACTCCATCAAGAGTAAAATGAGAGCCCACAGACTAGGAAAAACATCGTTAGCAACGACACAATGGACAAGGGACTAAAAAGGCTTTAGAACTCTGCAATATCTCAATAAGAATATAACAAATAATTCAATTAAAAGGTGGACAAAAGTCTTGAGCAGACAATTTACAGGAGAAAACATTGGAACAGATAACAAAACATAAGGAAATGCTCATGATTATTAGCTATCTGGGAGTTGTGTCACTTTACAGCTATAACTAAATTCAGAGAAATAGAAAACAAAAATGCTGGAGAAGATTTGGAGCATTCGGAGCTCATACACTGCTGGGGGGCTTGTAAACATGTGCAATCATTGTGGAAATTGTTACAGCCATACATAAAATGACTGCGAAAAAATAGCATATGACCCAGTAATACCTTGAACTGGGCATATATCCCAAAGAATTAAGAGAACACAAACATGTATGCTTTCCCATGTTCACTGAAGCACAATTCACAATAGCAAAAAGCTGAAACAGCCCCAAGGCCCAGTATTAGAAAAATGGAGAAAGAGACTGTGGTTTATAGGAGGGGGTTACCCAAAACAACCAGAATTGTGCTGGGCAGAGTGGAGCAATTGTAGTATGCATATTTCCCACTAGACAAGCATCAAGCAACTCGCTCTGAGTGCACTCAGTGGCATCACTTGAGAAGATTCTCTGCAGTTACACTGAATGCTTCCATAAAAGCAGTTTAGTATGAATTTCATTTTTTGTGATGGCCAATTTAAGAGAATAGTGTGTGGCTATAAAATTTTGTTTCTTGATCCAGAAAAATGCCAAAGAAACTGTTGTGATGTTGAAGAGTTTACAAGGACAGTGCTATGGGAAAAATCTGTGTACAAGTAGTTTTCTCTTTTCGAAAAATGTGAAATATCCATTAATATCAAATTTCTTTCTAGATGTCCCTCAACTTCCCAAACAGGTGAAAATATCAACTCATAGTGCATTTGGAGTTCTTTCCATCATGTCAGACTGTTAATCAAGCTTTCTATTTAGAGGTTCTGAAAAGATAGCATAACAGTGTGTGACAAAAACGGTTTAATTTAATATGCACAAAAACAAAACAGAGCAAAACAAAGCAGCAAAAGAAAACAAAACAACAAACCAATGATAAGAAATAGAAGCCAGTAAATAGTTCCAGGTCTGTTTGTTTACCTTTAGGAGTGTTTTCTGGGCATGTCTGATGGGGTGCCACACCCTGGCCTCAAAGTCTATTTTTGGTACTCCCTCAGGACTTCCTTGCTCTGCTCCCCTTGCTGTTCTGTTGCACACCCTTAGTGTTGTAGGTCTACCTGGATAAGATAGACTGGATAAACAATGTAGATGAGAAAACAATAGGACCAAGGGTTCCAGGGGGACATGGGAGAGGGGGAGGTGGGAGAAAGGAAGTGGTGTTAACAGACCCAGGGACAAGGGAACAGCAAGTGATCCAAAATCAGTGGTGAGGAATGTGTAAGAGGCCTGATAAGGCTTGATCTAAGTGCATATATTTATAGATTTAGTATTAAGGTAGCAGATGGACATCGGGCCTCCACTTAAGTACCCCCTTAATGCAAGAACACTTTGTTCTATTAAACTGGCATTCCATGATACTCACATTCCCGACATGATTGCTGAAGACAAAGCAGTGCATAAGTAAATGTGGTGAAGAAAGCTGATAGTGCCCAGATATCCAAACATATAACATCTGGGGTCTTAAAGGCCTGAGGTAAACAAACAGCCATCTAGCTCAGAAGTAACAAAGCCCACATGGAAGAAGCACATCAGCCTGTGAGATCACAAGTTGTCAAAGGGATCAGGGATCAAGCATCAAAGAACAAAAAATCATATCATTGTGAATGAGGGGGAGTGCGGAGTGGGGACCCAAAGCCCATCTGTTGGCAACTGGACATCCCCTTACTGAAGGGTCACAGGGAGGAGAAGAGCCAGTCAGGGTGCAATGTAGCAATGATGAAACACACAACTTTCCTCTAGTTCCTAAATGCTTCCTTCCTCCCACTATCATGATCCCAATTCTAGTTTACAAATCCAGCTAGACCAGAGGATGTACACTGGTACAAATAGGAACTGGAAACACAGGGAATCCAGGACAGATGAACCCTTCAAAACCAGTGGTTAGAGTGGCTATACCAGGGGGTGTAGGAAAAGGGGGGATAGAAAGGGGGAATAAATTACAAGGATCTACCTATAACACCCTCTCTTGGGGATGGATAACAGAAAAGTGGGTGAAGGGAGACATTGGATAGTGTAAGACATGACATAATAATAATAATTTATAAATTATCAAGTCTCTTGTGGGGGCAGGGATAAAAATGAAGAGCTGAGACCAAGGGCTCAAATAGAAAGCAAATGTTTTGAGAATACTGTTGGTACAAATGTGCAAATGTGCTTGACACATGGATGTGTATATGGATTGTGATAAGAACTGCACAAACCCCCAATACAATTATTTTAAAAAAACAATGGCCTGACTTGTGGTAGGTAGAGACTAATTCTGCCACCCCGACAATGCACCTGCTCACGCAGCCATCTCAGTGCTCCAAAATTTGGCAAAAAACAGCATGCTTATCTCATCCCACACACCTGACTCACCTGACCTCACTGTGACTTCTTTTGTCTCTGCAAACGCAGAGGAACATGAAAGGACAGCGATTTGATGATGTGGAAGAGGTCAGGAAACAAAAGAGGGAGGTGCTGTCATCCATCCAAACAGATGAATTTGAAATTTGCTTCCAAGAATGGAATTGCAGATTTGGCAAGTGTATTAAGTGTAAGGGAGAGTACTTTGAAGATAATGAGGAATTTTTTGTACAAAAATTTAAATACATAGCTTTGAAAAAAAATACCGGGTTTTTGGGGTACCCCCTCACACATACAATGGAATACTATGCATTCCTAAAATATAGTGAATAAACCATGAAATGCCTGACAAAGTTGGGCCTGGAAACCATTATGATGAGTGAAGTTAATCAATCACTAAAGGACAAATATTGTGCGAGTCCACTCTTATAACTATAAACTGCACATAAAAGTCAGGTTACTACTCTCAGGTCATGTGATCTTCAAACCTGGTTTTGCAACCATGAGGAAGAGAGATTCCCTAGTACCTCTGAACCATAGCTGACCCCCTTTATATGTACATGTAAAAACAACACTTTGACAGTGGAGACCTCACTTTACCTGTGGTCAGTTTATGATGATGGGGGTGAGAGAGAGGACCATTCAGTTGCTGCCATACAACATTGTGCTAAGGTCACCCAAAATCAACAGGCACTCCTATAAGATTGGTAAGCGACCCTTACTGGAAATTCAAGTCAAGATTGGGGCAGAGGGAGGGAAATATATATCTTAAAGGTGATTAGACTTTTGTTGGAGAGTAAACTGAGTGAAGCAATCTCTCATGGGAAAAAAAATTAACATTTCTTAAATAGAATCCAAGTTAAGAGTATGCCTGGTACTATATTCTTAATTAGACAGGTTTGACCTAGTTTCTCTCCAGCCTTTGGTGACCCAGGCCACAGACTGTAGACTACTGGGATGTTAAAATCTGTCTGTTCAAGGTGCACAACATCCTTCATAGGCCACACCAGGAAGAGTCAATGTGGAACCACACTAAGTGAACCAGGCTTTACCTCAAACTCACCTGTCTTAGATTTAAGGAACTGATAAGTGCTCTTGAACTTAAGGCTGAAATTTCCTAGTGTGAAGATTAGCAAATGACTGCTTTCCCAATGATATGGAATGGTGGTGATTGAAATTTGGTTAAGATCTCTTGCTTTGAGGGTACCCAATGAATGGTAGCCCTGTAATACCATATACGAGGCTTTTCTTGGTTTCTTATGACATGTATTAATCTGATACAAATCATTCTGCCTCTGTAAATGAATGTTATTGAAAGTTTTACCCTATTACTAGCCCGCATTTTTGTGTAAATAATGTGCAGTCACTTAAGCATTTAATGTGTACAAGTCAAAATTTCGTGTATTGCTGTCTGAAAAACTGCCTATATTTATAAAATTTCCTTTTCTCAACAGTGTTTGAAATTCTATACCATTGGCAAATTTTTTTTTTTAAACATTTTATTAGGGGCTCATACAACTGTTATCCCAATCCATACACACATCAGTTGTGTAAAGCGTATTTGTACATCATTTCTCAAAACATTTTCTCTCCATTTAAACCCCCGACATTAGGTCCTCATTTTTCCCCTCCCTCCCCGCTCCCCCCTCCCACATGAGCCCTTGATAGTTTATAAATGGGTATTTTGTCATATCTTGCCCTGTCCGACTTCTCCCTTCATCCACTTTTCGGTTGTCTGTCCCCCAGGGAGGAGGTCACACACAGTTCCATGTAATCGGTTCCCTCTTTCCTACCCATTCTCCCTTTACCCTCCCTGTTTTGCCACTCACACCACTGGTCCTATAGGGCTCATCCATCCTGGATTCCCTGTATTTTCAGTTCCTATCTGTACCAGTGTACCTCCTCTGGTCTAGCCAGTCTTGCAAGATAGAATTCGAGTCATGGTAGTGGGAGCGGGGAGGAAACCTTTAGGAACTAGAGGAAGGTTGTA
Source organism: Echinops telfairi (assembly GCF_000313985.2). Classification (NCBI taxonomy): domain Eukaryota; kingdom Metazoa; phylum Chordata; class Mammalia; order Afrosoricida; family Tenrecidae; genus Echinops; species Echinops telfairi. The sequence goes on from NW_022103900.1 coordinate 37,849,970, forward strand.
TTTCTCATCATTGTTACATCGCACCCTGACTGGCTAATCTCCTCCCCGAGACCCCTCTGCAAGGGGATCTCCAGTGGCCTACTAATGGGCTTTGGATCTCCACTCTGCACTGCCCCCATCATTCACTATGGTGAGATTTTTTGTTCTGATGATGCCTTACACCTGATCCCTTCGACACCATTGGCAAATTTATGACACTGTCGATAGAATCACCTTATACCACAGGGGAATGATTCATAATGTTCTCTACCCATAAATGATAAAATCTCTAAAGTGAACCAGAGACATATATAAATCTCAGATATATAAATAGAATTGTGGCTTGCATTTAATTCTTGCCTCAATCTAAGAACAATTAATTCTAAGATTTGGTGCCCTTGATACTTGTCCTCATGAAGGAATCACTGAAGATATAGGTGCTGAAGGAAAGTGGTGAAGAAACTAGATGGTGCCCGGCAATCAGAAAGAATAAGTCTTAAAAGCATGTCTTAAAGGCTTGTCTTCAAGCAAGCAGCCATCTAAGTGAGGCATCTACTCAGTTCACATGGGAGAAGCACACCAGCCTGTGTGATCCAAAGATTGTAAATAATAAAATCCACATCTGAAGGTGGGAATGTTATCAGGGATTAAGTTATAAACACCTATTTTGGAGATGGCTATGAGTTACAGTGAAAGCTCCAAATCCATTTGTAGTGCCTCCACATGGATAAAGCCTCCGGTGACTCCTCTCTGAATATAGTCCAGGGATGTCAATAGCCTTGCTATTATATTATAAAGTCAATAATGGCAGATGTAGTTAGGTTAACATATAATAACCTCCCTTTTGACCTCCCTTTTGACTCATTTTACAGTTGTTTCAGTTTTTAATATTTTCTAATTTCTTTATGATTGAGATGTTCTCTGTTTTGTCATTGTTGTTTTGCTTTGTTATTGCTGTGTGTGTGTGTGTGTGTGTGTGTGTGTGTGTTTGCTATGATTTTCTCTATATGAAATCCAGGATAGGTGATCTGATAGGGAGAGTAACTGGATCCACTTACCTTGAGGCACAGCAGAGGAGGCTGTAGAGAAATGGTGTGCTAACAATGAGCACAGAAATGTTCTGAAGGTAATGGTGTTGATGATTGCACAATGCTTCTTAACTTGATTAAGCAATTAAATTGTATGTTATTTGAGCTGTATACCAAATTTACTATTTTGAAAAGATATCTGAGGTGGAATAAAAGGCATCGACTTTTATTAAATACTTATTAGGCTCATAGATACCCCAGGACCTTTTCATAGCTGAAGTCGGTTGGTTCCTGTAACAATGATACAAAGCAGCTATTAATGTATTTACAGATAATAAAATCTAAATGCAGTTAAGATTGATAATGTATCCAATGTAACGAATTTGGTATAAAAAAGTATATTTGTGAACCAGCCGGTGAGCTCTCTGTAACAGGGGATTGCCTGTGCCTGGCAGGCCATTGTTTAGCTTCCCCCACCTGCTTTTCCCTTCAAAAAAGTAAATTTTAGCTCTTAAAAGGTGTTTATGGCAAAGCATGTGGAATATAAGAGAACCTATAATCCCTCTACCCAAAGATAGAACCAGTGATGTTAATTTGATGTGAAATTTTACCCTTTTCTTTAGCATTTATGTATACATCGATAGGTTAATTAATATAGTATGTACTTTTATTTTAAGTGCATATGATCTTTTGCCTTTTACCCTTATATTTTTAAACCATCTCTGACCAAAGTGGGTTAGACACTTTTAAAGGAGAACAGAGAGAGGTGTTGAAGAGACGGGGTTTGACTTAAGAAGACGGGGTGCTACGTGCAGGTTGAGACTGCAAGTAGACCACAGTCTCAGGAAACCAGGCACCACGCTCTGGGAACCTTCTGGAATCAATCATCCCAACAGCCAGCCTTCCTGTTTCTTTTACAGGCAGCAACCTGAGTGATGGCTTGTGGCATTCAGTGAGCATCCGAGCCAGAAGGAACCGCATCACTCTCACTCTTGATAATGATGCAGCATCCCCAACTCAGGATACCATCACCGTGCTGATTTATTCTGGAAACAGCTACTACTTTGGAGGTAAATTCGCAGCCTCTGAAATGGAAAATAAATGGGAGTAAAGGGAGAGTATATTGGACATTTATTTCACTGAGATGATCCTTGTGTTGTCAATTACAACATTCTTTCAACACACACATATACACGCACATACACACACACACCACTGCTAAACCCCAAATAGGAGAGGCAGACCCTCTCACTGCTATAGAGATACAAGGTTAGAGTGCTGAAAAAGAAAAGGGCTTTTTAGCTCTAAGTGCTAGTGTTATGTAACAGATCCAAATGGGATGTTTGTTCCGATGTCTAGTTCTGTGATCACATTCCCAAGGAGAAACTTAGCCACTCAGCTGGAAACTTGACTAAAGCATACTAACGTTAGCAATATCTGAGAGAGGAAAGAGGCACCTGGGAAGGCATCATTAGCATGCTCCGTCATGAGATCACATTTTCTGAAAAACCAAAGTCACTGCTGATTCACAGTGATCCCCTGTGGGTTTTGAAAACGGTAGCTATTTAAGGGAATAGAAGCCCAGTCTTTCTCCTCTGGAGTTGCTGGTAGTTTCAAACTGCCAACCATGCAAGTCACAGCCCAAAGAGTAACCACGACACCACATCACTTCCTCGCCACTTCCCTTTCTTTAATCCTCCTGCCTTACCTTCCTCGGGTCCATCGCAGGATGTGCCCAGTTTGAGGGGCAGCTAGAAATGGAGAGGACCTAGGAGACCTGCAAGGAGCAGCCATTAAAGATCCCACCATCATGGATGTTAGGCGAATCCTGGGGGCTTTGCTCTGGCAAGATAACAAGTTAATAAAGTACAAGCTGACACAGATAAAAAACATATTTAGACATCTACAGATTAAAATTGTGTATTCTTATTTAATCCTTTCAGTCTCTTTTTATTGAAGACATGGTATCTGCTTGCTTAGGTGACTGCATAGTTTCTTTGTGCAAAATTATACAACAACACCTCTTAAATATAATTTACAAAATATGTCTCGCATACGGATGGTATGTGGATAAATAAGTACCCAGAAAAGAATCCCCAGGTTCACCACACTCACTGGATTTCCTCTGAGAAGGAAGCAGAGTGCAACCATGTGTTTCTGCTCTGTTGGTAGAACCACAGGAGAGGCCTCCATCCTTGGAACGTTCCCCACATAGGCAGGGACAACACTGTCCCTTTCTCAGTGAATGTGGTATGTGTCTGTAACTGAATTCATGAAGCAATTTTACGAAGTAGATAATATTACCCCATTTCAAGATCATGAGACTATTCATTGCTGAGATAATCCCTGAAAGGCCATAGAGCTCATAAGCAGTAGAGCCAGTATTCAAACCAAGATATATGTGTTTTTTATTAACTCCAATGAAAATCAAAGGATGATAACAAAAGTGGTGTAAATGGTGTGAGGGAAGGATGTTGGGACCCAAAAGTAAATCTCACTGATGATGTGCTCTTTCAAAGAGACAGAAAATCAATCTTCAATTTATTTCTGGGGAATAAGAGGTCTTTTGGATTATTTGGGTATTTGTGATAACAATAAATTTTGGAACACCTAAAAGGCAAAATTGACTCATCCCGTGATGTGAGAAGTATTCTGAGATGTGCATTACGGGGCACTGGGCTTAGGATGTGAAGATTTTATGTGCCATTTACAATGGTTACACAAATGCCCCACATATAAACTGTGACCTTAAGGTAGGTGAAAAATATAATAGTCAACTTAAGTTTTTTTCTACAGCTTCAATTAGAAGTTGTGACATGTCTCTTCATTTTATAGTGTGATTTGGCCCAACAATAACTACCTACTAGAGATAGCTGACATAATTTTAAATTATATATGGATTGTTTCCATGTTCTCCGAACTTATTAAATCCATTTGGATGGACTTTGTAAGGCATGAAAGCACTAGTACAGCTAAGCGGCTGTGTGCCTATCATTAAGAAGCACCCATGCCTGGTTTGCATGCTATGGTATATTGCGATAAGACACTCTAAAAAATAACACCCTTTAAAAGGTATGTTTCCAAACTGTTCACGTATTCTGCCCTATAAGAATGTGCAGTATGTGACCTCCTCCCTGGGGGACGGACAACAGAAAGTGGGTGAAGGGAGACGTCGGACAGGGCAAGATGTGACAAAATAACAATTTATAAACTATCAAGGGCTCATGAGGGAAGGGGGAGTGAGGAAGGAGGGGAAAAATGAGGACCTAATGCCGGGGGTTTAAATGGAGAGAAAATGTTTTGAGAATGATGAGGGCAATCAATGTACAAATGCGCTTTACACAATTGATGTGTGTATGGATTGTGATAAGAGTTGTATGAGCCCCTAATAAAATGATTTTTAAAAAATAATGTTGGAAAATATTTTTTTAAAAAAATGGGCAGTTAACTCCATAGAGTCTTGATTTGCATTGTACAGCACATCAAAATCTAGCTATATTCCTGTGTGTATCTTTCTCAGGAAGTACACCTGTTAATGCTAACAATTAACTAGGCCATTACACTGCTGTCATCCATACCCAAATAACATTTCCTTTGAGAGTGTAATTCTGAATTGAATTGTGAATTTAGTAGTTAAAATATGCTACAACTTTGGGGTGAATGAAGTATACTATGCAAAAAGAATGGCAAATAGTTTACTAAAAGGGTGGGGTGGTGAGTGTTACAGTATTAGTATTCCCTTTAACACACTGTTTTCTTCCTACACAATGATTGAGGATGCCCCATTGTATGCCAATTCTGTCCCCTTTCTGAGATTCCTAGAATTTGAAATGAAACCGTGTGCACTCTGCTGTAAATGAAAAAGCGTGAAAATAATTAGACTTCTAGGTCTTCTATCAATAGATCACCAAAGCAATAACTTGTCATTTCAGTATTCGTGTTCATCTTTTTTATTTCTTATTCCACAGGGTGCCCCAACAATCACTCTGATTCTCGATGTTTAAATCCCACCAAGGCTTTTCAAGGCTGTATGAGGCTCATCTTTATTGATAACCAGCCCAAGGACCTCATTTCAGTTCAGCAAGGTTCCCTGGGGAATTTTAGTGATCTACACATCGATCTGTGTAGCATCAAAGACAGGTAATTATGGATTCTGCTCTGTTCTCTCACCCCCTTCCCATTCTCAGTGTTCTGAATATGAGTTTCTTTAAGCCAAATTCTAATTCACCAACATTAGCCATATTAGATATAATTGTCATGCCTAATGGAACATATTTCTGAAAGGATGTCAGACCCAGAGAAAAAATGGTTTAAATTAGTAGTCTCTCTTCATGTTGACTTGCAGTAAATGGGATATGCAAATTAAATCAAAATACAAGTTTGTGAACGGATTCAAATTTTATGCATAAACAACATTTGATTACTTTGAAGTTAGGAGTAGAGCAAAAGGAGGGAGAAATTATATCTGCCCTAAACTATTTCCTTCTTCGTTGTGATGAGTTTCCTTTCTAACACAGGCAGAGAACTGGTAGGCCTCGAATGCCCAGTCACAATTGCTCCCCAGGTATAGCTGGGGTTTACCACCCCCCCACACACACAGAAGCACACACACACACACACACACACACACACACACATCTCTGTGTTTCTTTGGCTCAGAGGTGTGCAGGCTCTGCTGGAAAGAGTCAGCACTTTTACTCTGACCCCAGGAATCTAGAAAACTCAATTTCTCTATTGCTCCTGGGAATTTGCTCTTCTTATATTGGAAGTTTCTAGATTCAAAGTCCTCCCCCCCCACACACACACACACAATACACACACGCACAGACTCACTCCGTACCCTTTCCTTTGCAGAGGAGCAAAGAAATGTGAGCCTGATTTTTCAAGGCTTCCTATTGATTCTGCAGGTACTATATCCTTTCAAAATATGGCTGAAGAATGTGTCAACTGCTTGCCTTTGTGGTGATAACGAGGCCTTTTGGAATTTCATCAGGGAATAACTTAGTCATTACACTGAAGTGATATAAGTGACCAAGAAGTATGCCCCCATTTCTGAGACACTTGGCAGCAAAAACTTCGTGTGACTGCAGAAGAATGAGGTCCAAGATCTCAGGGGAGGATGTGGAGTTAAATGATAAAGGAAGCATAGGTTTGGTAGAAGTAGAATTAGTGGAGATGTTGGTGTCCCGTGAACTAGCAATATATAGATTATCAGAAGGCACAGAAGCAACATAGTATAGCTTTAAAATATTTCATTCATTTAAGGTACTTTTTAAATTTTACAAAAATCTAATATTGGGGTGTATTTTATAGTTAATAGTGTATAAATTTAATTGGTGGCATTGTCTCCCTTAGGTAAGTTTGTTTTGTTTATTTATTTTACATAAAATAATGGAATGTCCTACAATGGGTAGTACTTAGATCCAGTAAAATGTAGCTCAATAGGATGATAATTCAGTATGAGTGGAGCCTCTGATAAAAATGTGACTGGAAATGCGGAGAGCCATCTGTGCTCATGGACTTGGGCTTTCATGCTCTGGGCAGAAGTCAGGGAAGAAAGTGATGGGTTTTACCTCGCAGAGTTCTCAGAAAGAAGTGAGAAAGAAGTACCTTGTGATGTAATGGAAAATAACAAGGCAGCTTCACAGAACATATTCATCAGGAATGCTCAACGTGACTAATACAAGTTGGTGAAGTGTTCCATGCGTCTCTGTTATTAACACCACTCATTGGGCCATCAACAAACCACACACCTCCGGGCTCTTCTGCTTCTGCCTCCCTGCCCCCTCTTTTACCACCTGGTAAAGTGTGTAACGAAATGTGTGCATCATCAAACTGTTAGAGTTCAGAGACCTCAGAATAAAAGATACAGAATTTTTGCACTCTTTACACTCTTTATTAATGGTTAGGAGAAAGCATATAACTTAATCAGCTGCAGCCCTCGGCAAAGTGTGGGCATTACAGAAAGAACATTTGTCAATAGGGGTTTCTTATGATACCTTAATTTCTAATCAAGGAAGCTCTCATTATTTTTGATTACAAGAAAGTAATTGCCATCTACATTGCATCATTACTTTTATGTAATTGTACTCTATATAATTGCATTACATACAATTGTGTTTTGTTAATTGAATAATAAGGGATTGTTTTTAGTTTAGCGAGGAAATGGTACATCTTTCTTGATTTACCAGCGTGTCCCCCAACAGAAAGAAAACTTGTGGCAAAGACTTTGCTCGATTAATTATCTTTTTAAATTTATATTTGATACATCTGGGAGAGTGGTAGGGGTTGGAAAACCAGGTATCTGAATTTCAGGTTTCCTTTCAAATGTGCTAATCAATTGGAACTTGATTTCAGACAAAGCAATAAATCTTCATCTTTAAGGAGCTTTCTCCTTTAGAGGGGAGAACATTTTAGCTGTGATTTTTCTTTTTATTGTTGTTGCCTTAGCTCCTTACTCCTGACGATCCCCTGCACAATGAAAAGCAGTATTCTTAGTTCTGGCTCCATTCCCCTGGCTCGTTTGGGAGTCAGACTTTTATAATCCAGTGGTTTTTCATTGTTGTTTTTTTTATGTTTTTCTTTTAAGTAGATTGCCAGCTATTTTTGATTTTCCTAGTTCATGTCAACCTAGACGCTCCTCTGAAGCACACGGAGCATCAAAGACATACACAGTCTCCACTGACAAATGGGTGTTGGATGTGCATGAGGTGCATTGGCCAGGAATCCAACCTAGGTCCCCTGCAAGGACTGTGAGAACTCTACAAAGGAGCCACCACTATCTCCTGGGGATAGTGGAGGGAAATGAATTGGATGACAGCTTCCTATCTGGTCAGTGTCTGTTCTTACTTCCACCTTCACTCCATGGGGACCCAGACCTCCTTCCTGACCTCTTAATTGACTTCTCCCTGGAAATCGGCACACTCACCTACAAAACGGGGCACAGTCCTCCAAGTTTACCTTCCTGGCCAGCTCAGATCAGAAGTCCTACACAGTGAAATAGTCACAGGATTAATCTCTCTGGGAAAACCACGCCTGGAAACACCACAGTGGCATTCAGAGAAGAAGCACAATTTCCTCAAACGTTTAGGAGCTTCCCCCCGGTGGGCTTTCTTTAAGATAGTGATGTTCCTAAAGCACCTTCGAGTCAGAAATTACCTCCAGCAAAACTTGGGAGGATGAAATTGAATACAGCATTTCATGCCAAGGAACCTTAGCGGGTCAATTTGCAGCTCAGGGATAGGTAAATTACCAAGCACTCTGGCTTCTGAAGAGATAGAGAGAGAGAGAGGGAGAGAGAGAGAGAGACTGAGAGACTGAGAGAAATGAGATGGAATCACTAGCTGGCTCCAGAGCCTTTGGCTGCAGGGTGAGTGATTGGTTTCAGGGGCTCCACCTCCAGACGTCCCAGTGAAACCCAAGCATAGGATTGGGAGTGAGATCAATGTTTCTTAGGTGGGATCATGTAGGATCAAAAGGGACCATTCTCTGTAGACCCCCTTCTCTTTTCATATTCTTCTGATACTGTACAGGAAGTAATGGAAAAACAGGTCGGGAGTAGGTTCTTGGCTGCTGTATCCATTGGCACCCCTTGACTCTAATCCTTTCTACAAATAAGCCAGTTAGATGTTGCAATCTTTTAATGACACACAGAAAACTGCTTTCAATTTCTTGCAGTCAAATACCTTATGAAATGTGGCTTCTCCTTCCATAACCACTTCCCTCTTCCTCAACGCAGCCTTTTAAGTAAAGTAGCTGCTAAATCATCTCGTCAAGATTCTTATTTTCTTCTTTGAGGTTTTGGACTGTTGTCAACAGAAGAATAGGAAAGCATTATATAGGATAAACTCCTACAAACTAAAACTCAACTGTGTGTGGGACTTCGTTTAAAAAAAAAAGTGGGTTGATAAAGAAAAGGCACGTTGCAGATGAATGCTTATGCCTCAGTTCTCTAAAACGGAACAGCTTCGCGCTGGGTACCAGGAAAGCCATGTGAGTGCAAGGCCCACACAATCTGGGCTTCTTCTAACTCTAAAGTGAGAAATGTCACAAAACAATGCTGTTCCTTTACTCATGAGATAATGAAAACAGGATTTTTCACTTTATTTACAGAGAAACTGGAAAGAGTCTGTGTAACAACGGATGAATGGGCGTGTTGTAAATACCATTTCATTTCCTTTTCTCAATAATCTTGTTTGATCTGCCAGCCATTCACAAAGTCTGGCGTGCAGCTGAGCAGCAGCAGTAGCATGTGGAAACGTGACCCAAGTGAAAAATTGGGGCCCAACACATACCTTCAAACTCCGAAATTCTGGGGGCAGTGGTGAGAGAAGGAGCAATGGGGTGGTAAAAAGTGTTAGCACATTCTGCTGCTAATCTAAAGATTGGAAGTCGGAGTCCACCCGCAGGTCCCTCAGTCGATCTCTGAAAAAGCAGCCATCCAGAACCCTGTAGTACACAGTTTCCCCCTGCTGCGCACAGATCTATCTTGATGTACAGAGTGTCATCACTGAGGCCTTTGGATTATGGTGCAGCTGAAGAATATTGAAAGGACCAAGGACTGCCAAAAAGAACAAACAAATCTGTCTTGGAAAAAGTACAGCCAGAATGCCCTTGAACCCAGGGCTGGCGAGGATTGATCTCGTGTACTTGGACAGGTTCTCAGGAGAGACCAGTTCCTGGAAAAGCACTTCATGCTCGGTGAAGTAGCGGGGGAGGAAAAACGAGGGAGCCCCTCGACAAGTTGAATTGACACCATTCCTGCAACAATGGGCTCAGCCAGAAGAACAGGGGTGAGGGTGGCACGGGATCCATCATGTTGGCTTCTGTTGTGCATCAGATCACTATGAGCACAAACCATCTTAGTGTCACCTAACCCAATTGACAATCTAACGTATCTATTTGTATTCCACCTATCAATCAATGTATCATTCTAATCCTAATAACCGATGAAGGTGGGTTGGTAGGTGCCTTCTGGCTCACAGTGACCACATGTCCAACACAACAAAATATTGTCCGGTCTGCACCGTCCTCAGGATTGCTACGTTCGAGCTCCTTGTGGCAACCACAGTGTGGTCCTCTGGTTTGGTATCTCTCCACTTGACCAAGCCTGATATCCTTCTCTGGGGACTGATCTCTCCTGTTAAAATACTAAAAAGGGTATGTCATCCTCACTTCCAAAGAGGGTTCTTGTCTTACTTTTTCCAAGTCAGATTTGTTTGTTTTTTGAGCAATCTATGCTATACTCAGTTTTCTTTTCCAACACCAGAATTCAAGCACATCAGTTATTCTTTGGTCTTCCTTATTCACTGTCCATCATCCGTAGGCATAAGAAGTTGGAAATATGGGTCAAGTACACCTCGGTCCTCAAAATGGCATATTTCCTTAAAACAAAAGATACTTTTTGCAGCAGATTTGCCCAATAAAATACATCGTTTGATTTGTTGACTCTTCCCACTATTTTCCTGATTGTGAGTCATGATGCTGCTTATTGTACTAGTTCTGAGGATTCCTGTTTTCTTCCTGTCCAGTTGTCATCCACACGGAACGCTGTAGGCTTTGACCTTAATCAGTAAGTTTTCAAGTTCCCTTCACTTTCAGCAAGCAAGGTTGCATCGTCTGCACACTCCCAGCTGTTCATGAGTCTTCCTCCTGTCCTGATGCCACATTCTTCTTTACATAGTACAAGGAGTTGGTTCCTTTGCTCGGCATACAGATTAAACAAGTATGGTGAAAAGATACAGCCCTGGTGTACACTTTTCCATTCGCTGAACTACTCATAATGCCTACGACTCAGTATCTCCTTTTCCTGGGCCTTTTGGCCCATGTACAGGTTCCACAGGAGCACGGTGGAATGTTATGGAATTCCCATGCTGCACAATGTTATGTACAATTTGTGTGACCAACAAAGTCACATGCTTTTGCCGTCTCTACAACACAGAGCAGGGATTAGAGGAGCATCCGATTTGGGCAAGAATGACTGTCTTGAGGTAATTTGATCTGATTTAGGAGTGTTTTTCCACCTGAAATTAATGAGAATAAGCACTTATGTCTGTGCTTCCTAAAATTAAGATGTATATGTCTTTAAATGTCCTAGGGAGAAGGAACTTTAAAGAGCCCCAAACTGGCTTCTAATTCAGTAAGTAACATTAAAGGAGTGCATTTTGTGTTCTGTGACCAATTAAAATCAAATTCATCAATTGTTCATCAGTCTTCCTTATACCTTGTCCAGCTTCCACATGAATATCATATTTATGTGGTCCTTGGTCCTAGACCTTGGTCCGATATACCTTACTGACATCTCTCCTTTACAATACATTAAAGACTTCTTTTGTAGCAGGCACACATGTTTGTGTAAGAAAAAGCACATCATTATCGTGATGAAAACAGGTCTTTCTGGCCAAGGGGAAGGGCACTGAATAAATGTTGGTTCATGGGAAAGAAGAATTTAGGCACAACCAAGGTCACACTTCATCCTGCCACATCAGAAGATGGTGAACCTCTTTATTCACCTGGCAGCTGTCTGAAAGATTGACACTTTATTCACCTGGCAATGTCTGAAAGATTGACACTGAAACGAAGTCAGAAGAGTGTGCTGGGCTGAATTACCGTACACATCTCTGGAAATGAGTTGTAATAATGAGGCCGGGAAGAGATGTGCACAGTCAAAAATCAGTGAGCTCACTCAGACTCAGCCTGTGCCAGGGCCATCTTTTCTGAGATGTGAGGCTAAGAAATTTAAACATTTTAGGTGACACAGAATGCAATGAAACATTTGTTCTGCATGGAAATATGGCAAGAAATAGTATTTTAAATTTTAAATGTTCCAGTTGTTTCTGTGAAGCTATGTTTAGATGTAACTATGTAAATATCTTCATATAATAATTACAACCAAGAAATTATTCCTTTATACATCCTACATCTCAAGAAGCCGTCATCTGACACATTAACAAGGGCTGAAAATCAGTTTTTCACATTGCTTGAAGTGCTTTCTCATATAGCCAATATCACATTCTGTTTTCCTCATCTACATTGATGCCCCACATCAATGTGAGGCAAACGACTCACATTTTTATTTATAATTTTTGTAAAAATATAGCATACCATTTACTGATTCAACATTCATCCTTTGTACAATCCCATGAAATCAATTAGATAAATCATGCTGTACCGCCAACATCATCCTTTGCCTTATTTTCTTTTCCCACAAATAGAAACTCATCCACGATTCCCCACTTTCTCCCACTCATAACAACTACAGGTACAATTTGATCTCTCTATATTTTCCTATTAGTTAAACCATATGCTTGTCTTTCCATGATTTATCTTTCAGTATGATGTTTTCAAGGCTCATCCCTACGGTGAAATGCATCAGGACTTTATTTCTTTTTATTACAGGGTCATTTTCCATTGTATTCATACAACATGTTGTCTTTCACCAGTGTTTTCTCTAGTCCTAAAGCTTTCACATGTAGCCCATTTTATGTAACATGTACAACCATAGTGGAAGACCACAAGTTACTGTCAAGTCAATTTTGACTCATGAAAGTTCTACATGTGTCTCTGTCAGATTGCACTCCACAGCATTTTCAGTGAGGTGTCTTAGTGGATTCACACTTTCATTCTGTAGGGACAAACAATAATCATTTACACAATGCAGGGAATCCTATGAAGGAAGAAATGACTTTTATATATAGATAGGTATAGATATAACAAAAGGACTTTATATAGATCTATCTATCTATCTATCTATATAACAAAATACCCATGCCCATGCCTCTTTCTTGGAGTTGTGACAAAGATAATGTGTAAGGAGAATAATATAAGCTCTTAAAGGTAAGAGCTAGAGAGACAGAAGTGGAAGGTGCTTTATGTATCTCAGCAGGCCCTACTTTTAGAATAATCATATACAAGCAGAAAAAGATGACATTTTCTAATAATATACCTACATGTATGACACTCATCTCTTGGCTGCCAGTTTGTCATACTCTGGTGGCTTGTGTTGCTGTGACACTGAAAGCTATGTCACTGGTATTTTGAAGGTCAGCAGAGTCACTCAAAGTGTATGGGATTCAGTGGAACTTCCAGATTAAGAACAGGATGCAAAGAAGGGATTGGCTGTCCACTTCAGAGGAAGTAGCTGCTGAAATCATCAAGAATGAAATTCAAAGCATAAAAATCAATGTCCTAGGTGTTAGTGAGCTAAAAGGACTGGTGAAGGCCATTTTGAATCTGGAAATCATATGGCTTATTATGCTGGGAATAACACAATCAATAGGATTAATGATGTGCTCATTGTCACAAAGGATATTCCATGACCTATCCGGAAGTACAATCCTGTCTGTGATAGGATTATATCTATCCATGTCAAGGGAATCCAATCAGTACAACTATTATTCACACTTAAGCACTAACCACAAAGGAAGTGATGAAACAAGTGAAGAATTCTACTAATGTCTTCAGTCTGAAATTGATCAAACATGCAATCAAGACTTATTGATAATTATTGGTGATTGGAATGCAAACGTTGAAAACAAAGAGAAAGGAACAGTAGTTGGGAAATATGATCTTGGAGATAGAAACAAAGCATGATAGAATTTTACAAGACCAACCACTTGCTTATAGTAAATATGATTTTTTCAACAATAAAAATGACAACTGTACACATGGACTTCTTCATATGGGATGCACAAAAATCAAATTGACTACATATGTGGGACGAGATGTTGAAGAAGCTCAATATCTGTAGCTAAACTGTCCATGGACTCACTGTTCAGGAACAGACAATCCATTGATCATACGTAAGTTCAGGTTGAAACAGAAGAAAATGAAAACAAGTCTCCAAGAGTCAAAACAATCTTGAGTCTATTCTACCTGAATTGTGAGAACATCTCAGAAGAGATTTGGTATATTGAACACTGACTGATGACAGAACTCCTGATGAGCTGTGGAAGAATGTCAAGGTGAAGAAAGAAAAAGTCATTAAAAAGACAGGAAAGAAAGAAAATATCAAAGGGGATGTCAGAAGAGACCTTGAAGCTTGCTCTTAATCATAGAAGAGCTAAGGCAAATGGAAGAAATGATAAAGTTTTACTGAATTGCTGAATAGAAAGTTTCAAAAGGCAGCTCGAGAAGACCAACTAAAATATTATAATGAAATATACTGAGACTTAGTTAGAAAACATAAAGGGAAGAACATGCTCAGTATATCGTAAACTGAAAGAACTAAAGAAAAAAAATTCAAGCCTTGAGTTGAAATATTGAAAGAGTCTCTGGTCAAACTATTGAATGATACAGGAAGCATCCAAAGAAGATGGAAAGAATAGAGTCACAATAGCAAAAGCAACTGGTTGATACGCAGTCATTTCAGGAGGTAGCATATGAGTATGAACCAATGGTGCTAAAGGATGTAGTTCAAGCTGCACTGAAAACAATAGTCAACAGCAAGGCTCCAGGAGTTGTTGGGATACCAATTGGGATGTTTCAATAAACCGATGATGCCCTGCTATCACTCACTTGTCTATGCCAGGAAATTTGGAACATAGTTACTTGACTGATTGGAAGAGATTCATATTTGTAGCCATTCCAAATAAAGGGGAACCAATGCTCAAATTCTAGAATAATATCACTGATATTACATGGAGGTAAAATTTTGCTGAAGCTCATTCAACAACAATTGCAGTAATAGTATCTTTACAGGGAGCTACTAGGGGTTCAGGCCACATTCAGAAGTGGACAGGGAACAAGAAATTTTATTGCTGATGTCAGATGAATGTTGGCTCAAAGGAGAGAACACCAGAGAGGTGTTTATTTACATTTTATTTACTATGTCAAAGCATTGGAGTGTGTGTAAAACAAAAACTATGGCTAGCCTTGAGAAAAATGGAAATTCCAGAACACTTCAATGTGCACATTCAGAACTTCTCTGTGGATCCAGAGGCAATTGTGTGAACCCAACAAGGGAGTACTGCATGGATTAAAATCAGGAAAGATGTGGTCAGGGTTGTGCCCTCTCACTGTACTCATACAATATGTATTCTAAGAAAATAATCAGAGAAACTGAACTACATGAAGAAGAATGCATCATCAGGTTTGGAGGAAGGCTTATTAGAAACCTAAGATATGACACAGACATAAACTTAATTGCTGGAAATGAGGAGGACTTAAAGTACTTGCTGATGAAGATCAGAGTTTGTAGCTTTCCGTATGAATTACAACACAATTCAAAGAAGATCAAAATCCAGACAACTGGACCAGTAGTTATTATCATGATACATGAAGAAAAGATTGAATTGGCCAAGAATTTTGACTTGATTACATGCAAAATCAGTGTTCATGCCTTAGGTACATCTGCTGCACTAGACTTCCTGTATTGAAAAGCAAGGGTGTTAGTTTGAGGACTCGGGTGTGTTTGACTCAAATAAGTATATATTTCAATGGCCTCACATGCATCTCACAGTTACACGCTGACTAAGGAAAACAGAACAAGAATTGATGCTTTTGAATTGTGGTGCTAGAGAAGAATACTGAAAATACCATGGCCTATTAAAAAGACAAGACAATCTGTCTTGGAAGGAGTAAGGGCAGAGTGCTCCACAGAGGCATGGATGGCAAAGCTTCCTCTTATGTACTTTGACCATGTCTGGAGCAACCAGTCCTTGGGAAAGGACACCATGTTTGGTAAAGCAGGGGACAGCGAAGAGAGGACACACGGTGTCTGAATGGGCTCAAGCGTAGGAACACTTATGAGCATCACTCAGAACCGAACAGGGTTTCCTTCTGTTGTGCATAGGGCAGCTTTTGGTAGCAACTAATCATTCAAAGTTTATTTTATTTTGGGACAAGTGATTAATGTGTTTTTTTTGCTTTGAGTTACAGATGTCAAATGATCCCTTCTGATTTAGATTCATCTTGAAGGGATAGCTTTCACGTGAATTACCAAGCCTACTGCAGAACCCTTGTCTTTTTATCTTAGGATATGTTGTAAACTAAGTAGAATGTTTTGAAATAATTCACAAACACACAAGTCCAAAACACCTGGCTACATGAAAAACATGTATATTAAGTCAATATATATTTTCCAAACTTTTAAAACACAACTCTAAGTATGTGGGATTCCTACCACATCCAGAACAACCTTAACTATATTAAGGCAGCATTTTACAGTACCTGCTTCCTGGTTTTAACTTTGCTGAAAATCTTAAGTTTGTCTAAAAAATACTAGGGAGAGGACCTAGTTATTTTGTCTCTAATAACTTGATAAGTATTGAAATATTGCCTACTGTACTTCTGAAGCACTCTGGATTTATAAATATGAGAGAAGTTTTTTTTAGAATTACAGCATCCCTTACTTTGAAATTGGATTTATATGTACCAACTTTATCATGTGTATATGTACAAGTTATTGTTTTGGCAAGTATCATTAAGTTGCCCCCTTAACTCGTTAAAATGAGTTAAAACTTTATGCACAAGGGAACAAAACTGCACTCTCCTGTGCCTTCCCCTTGACCTGTTCAATGGATGGGGCCAGTGTGCTCTATGCAGTTCTCATTGGCTTCTTTTAAGAAATAGATGAATAGAAATAGAGTCTTAGTCTGTCTTAGTGTGGAAGCTGCATTGGAACATATTCAGCATCCTAACAATGCACAAGCCTCCACTGACATATGGATAGTGGTTATGCATGACGTACATTTGTCAGGACCTAAATTTGGGTGTCTTTCATGGAAGATAAGGATTCTGCTACTAAATATACTTGTTTATATATTCACAGGCTCAGCACAAACAAGATGACATTATTCAGTCCTGATACACACGCTCCCTACTTGTTAAGATACTGTCCATGTTCTTTTCATTTTTCCTGTGACCCAGGCATTATTTTTTTTTTCTGATTGCCATCTATGTGCTAGGACTTTTATTGGTCCTGAGGATTCAGAAGCCTCTGATCTTACAGAATTATATGGTTTGAATTACGTCCACTGTGTTAGACAAGTTTCTCTAGAGAGACAAAACCAGGACACTTAAGATTTTATATAGATAGATGTTAGATAGATGATAGATACAACATAAGATATAAACAGCTAATTAATCTATACGTAATACAAATGGTTCAGTGCAACTCACTTCTGTGAGACAGTCAATACACTGGGAGCCCTTTGAGGGCTGCTGGGTGCAAGTCATGGAAGCAGACATCTGAGTCTTCTGTAGAGCAATTCAGTAAATCAGGTCACAAGCAGAAAACAGCAGGGCAGGTCACCAACAGTCAGCCAGATGACAGGGTCTGACAGTCCCCAGCTCAAGTGATATATACACCAGCAGTGTGGCAAAGCAGGTCTTGAAGGAACCTCAAGCTCTAGTGATACAGTCCAAGGGTTTGGTGTCTCACAAGTAGTGTAGCTCACAAGTTGAGGCAGAGAACCAGTTAAGGCAACCGCACATTGGTCCAATCATCAAAGAGCAAGAGACAAGAAAGGTGAGGCTCGCCAAGCCATTTATCTCTTTGTCCTTCAATTAAACTGCAACCTTATTAATCCCAAGTGTGTTTATTGTCCAGGTTGGCACAATAAACCTACCTATCACATCCACCCAAAAGATATATTGGAGTTCTCACCCCAGTACTTGGGAATGCAATCTTGCTTTGAAAAAGGTTCTCAGAAGATTTTATCATCTAAATTAAAGGTCATACTGGAGTAAAGAGAGCCATGATTAATACAAGTGATGTCTTGTGAAAGAGGAGCTAGAGAGATAGACTTAGAGGGATGGTGACCCTGTGAAGATGGATCTGCAAGTCAATGAATGACTGAGGTGGCAGAAATTTGGAGAGACAAGAGAAGATGTTCCTCTCCATATCAGAGAGAACAAAGCCCTGCTGACACTTTGAACTCAGTCTTTTTGTCTGCAGAAATGTGAGGTAGACAATTTATGTTGTTATAAGTCACTCCGTTTATGACACATTGTCAAGGCAGCCCTGAAACTCATACCTAGAGCTTGGCATCCTTTTCCCTATCCCCTGCTCTGACATTCCCGTGTCCTTGGATTCAATGGTTTCTTTAGACCATCTTTGGATGGTAAATGAATCAATTCATCCAGTTTTTCTTTCTTCTGTTACTTTGCTTCTCATATTGTAGCATCTAGGCTAGGCCAGGTGCTAAGAAGCAGCTCAGTTCACAGTCTGACCACAGTGGTTCTTCCCTGATTTTATAAGCTTTATGTGGAACATAGAAATTGAGTAAGAAATCATGGAAATAAACATTTATTTTCTCAAGTGTTGTAAGTGGCATAACAGAATATTTGAAAGTAGGATGGAGAATCATCGGGGATGAGACAATGCATTCGGAAAGGGAGAGGTAGCAGTTACTATTCCATACCCTGGATCTGTCCCTTCAAATGTTCTACATTACAGTTCTTTCCAGCGCCTTCTATATCACTTTGGCTTACAAATCTATCCTATCCTTCTTCCTGTGTGTCTTCTGATTTAATTCTTGCTAGCTGTGGGGGCTAATAAGTGACAAAGTGACAAATTCTACTTGCCTTAATGGGTAGAAACTCTCTGAAGATTTATCTGAAAACAAAATACCCACATTCTCCAGACACTTGGGTGTGCTGGGAATTGCTCTGTCTTTAATACCACCACTTACCTGCCAGCTGGTTGTACTGTGGTGGCATGTGTGTTTCCATGATGCTGGAAGCTATGTCACGGTTATTTCAAATAATAGCAGGGCCACCCAAAATGAACAGGTTTCAGCAGAACTTCCAAATGAAGACCAGATGATGGAGGAATTAGCCACTGAAAACCTTCTGGATAGAATTGGAACATTGTTATATACTAAAAACCCCAGGCATAGAATCAGAACATTGTCAGAGCTAATGCCAGAGATATAGCCCCAAGGTCAGAATGCACTCAAAATGTGGCTGAGGAAAACTGCCTTCTCAGTTGACAATGATGTGTGGGGATGTTGGGACCTTCACTTACTGATAGGACATGACTCAAAATGAGAAGAAACAGCTACAAACATCAATTAATAATTGGGACTTGAGAAGTATGAAATTTGAATCTAGGAAAATTGGACGCTGTAAAAAAATGAAATAGAATGCATACAGATCTACATTATACACATCATTGTGCTGATATGGTCTGTTATTGGCCATTTTGAATCAGAAAATTATATGGTTTACACTACCAGGAATAACAGATTAAAGAGGAATGTCATTGCATTCATCATCAAAAAGGACATTTCAAGATAAATCTTGAAGTACAATGCTGTCTGTGATAAGAAAATATCTATCCATATACAAGAAAATCCAATCAATAGCACTATCATTAAAGTCTATGCAACAACCTATACAGCTAGTGATGAAGACACTTAAGAAGTCTACTAGTCTCTCCAGTCTGAAATTCATCAAGAATGCAATCAGGATGCATTGATAACTGTTGCCAATTGAAATGCAAAAGCTGGAAACAAAGCGGAAAAGCAGTAGTTTGAAAAACTTGGTGATAGAAACAAAGCTGGAGATTACATGGTAGAATTTCGCAAGACCAACTACTTCTTCATCATAAATATTTTTGCTCCACAACACGAACAGTGACTATCCATGTGGACTTCTCCAAATGGAATGCACAGCAATCAAACTGACTATCTCTATGGGAAGAGCTCGCGGAGAAGCTCAATATCGGCAGCTAACACAAGGTCAGGGTCAACTGTAGAACAGACCATTAACTGCTCACATATGAGTTCAGGTTGAAATTGGAGAAAATTAAAAGAAGTCCACAAAAGCTAATTGTGACCTTGAGCTTATATCCACCTGAATTCAAGACCATCTAAAGAACACACAATATGCATTGAACACCAATGACAGAAGGCCTGATGGGCTGGAACACAAGAACATCATACAGCAAGCGAGCAAAGGGTCATTAAAAAGACAGGAAAGAAAGAAGGAATCGAAGTGATGGCAGAAGAGACTCTGATACTTGCTCTGGATCATAGAGTAGTTAAAATAAATAGAGGACATGATAAAGTCAACGATCTGAACACAAATTTTAAAGAACTCAAGGAGACAAAGTAAAGTATTATAATGACATGTGCAAAAAAACTGTTAGCAAACCAAACCAAAGAACATGCTCAGCATATTTTAAGCTGAAAGAATTAAAGAAAAAAATTCAACCTGACTAGAGTTGACTGAGTGGCCAAATTGGGCCAAGAATAGTTCGATCCTGAGATAATTCGTTGTTATTACAGAGATACAAAGTTCATTTTATAATTGCATAAGCTCTAGGTCAGAGAACTCAGCAAATAGCTGTCATTCTCCCGTTCTTGGAGAAGAAGATGAACACGGAGAGAGAAGTAAGTTCCCAGAGAAAGGTAAAGGCCAGAAAAAAGTACACTTGGTTCTCAGGGCCAGTCATACCTGAGACCCATCCTCATCCCTCTCCGCCTAGCTGTTGTAACGTTGGAAAGCTTTTCTTTGCATTCTGTGAGCCAGTGTCTTTTTCTCTAGACAGTTTACTTGTTATTAACTGCCATTAGTAAACTCCGGACTCATGGTGGCCCCATGAATGACGGAAGGAAATCTTTCCTAGTCTTGAACCTGCCCTATGATTGGTGTGGGTCAGCTCATTGAGAGCCATAGGGATTTAACTGACTCTTTATCAGAAGCAGATTGCTCCACCTTTCTTTCCAGCCCATCTTTGTGTGGATGCTCTGCTGAAACCTGCTAAGCATCATAGCAACACAGGTTGTTGCCCATTCGGTGTATGGGCTAGAATTCCAATATGAATCTCCCTCCTTGAAGGTGAGACTGTTACTACTGAGTCACCAAAGCCTCTTTCCTATACCTACCAACTGCTATCAAATTAATTCTTGCTCATAGTAACCCTCTATAGTGTTTCCCAGACTGTAAATATTTATAGAAGCAGACTCATCTTTCTCCCACAGAGCAGTTGGTGGTATCAAACCACCCACCTTGCGGTTAGCAGCCCAATGCCTAACACTTGTGGGTGTTAGGTACCGTGGAGTAGGCACAATGGAACAAAACACTGACTAATCCTACACCATCCTCACAATTAGTAAGGTTTAAATTCTATTTTGTATATTTTCAACCAAAGAGCCTCATGAGTATAAACATGTTGAGCCATTTACACAACCAAACACCAAAGAAGACACTGAACCAAACCAATCTGGCTCCACTGAGTCCATCGTTATTCGTAGGGTACCTACAGGGCACGGTGCACCTGCCCTGTGGGTTCGGAGATGCTAACTATGAGATCAGAAAGCCTCATTTTCCTTCTGACAGAGTCCACTAAATACTATTTTAAAATTTAAAGGCAATTATATTGTGCTAGTTACACAATCGGGTGTCAATTTGGGACTTGAGAGGATTAAGAGTGAAGGGGTGGAGTCTAGTCTGTCAATCGGGTCATAGCCAATGAGGCCTCTGTGTGGGTATGACCTTCTCCTGAGGATTCTGGGAACTCTGGTATTTCCTCCTTGGAGGCAGAAGACACATTCTGTCTCTGCTCACTCCCTGAAAAGAAGCCCTACTGAAAAGACCTGACAAGACACATAGCACTACGCTGATAAACCCCTGTGCCCTGGGAACTGGTGAAGCCACATGGAGACTCCTGCCAGTGCTGAGATGCTTGCAACACCACTGGGTCCAAAGATTTTCTACCCACTGGCCTGTGATGATCCTGTATTTGGCGTCATTGCATGTGTTTCGTGAGTCAGAAGAGGGCTTTATAGATTGGTGTAAGACATGCAGGCTAATATCAGACTTATGGGCTTGGACGGAACTGAGTTGGGATGCTTTCTTAATGTACAATTACCCTTTGTATAAAACTCTCTTTATCCACATATGAGTATCCATGAATTTGTTTCAGTAATCTACCCAGACTAACACATATATGTTTATGTAATGAAGGATTTAGTTGTTTAGTTGTTTTTTTAGGTTAGTATTTTCATTATATAATTATATTCATTATATCGCTGAACACAATTCTTATCATTTTAGGTTACATTGAATTATCCCTCATAAGAGTTCAATGTTCAAGGCAAACTGTTGTTTCCAGAGATAGTTTCAGTTCAAGTTTACAAAATTATTACTGGGCAATAATCATGGGTTTTCCTACTCACAATGGATCCAGCAAATCTGGTTTCCACTAACAAATACTTATCAACAGATAAAGAGAAAAGCGAACAGTGTTTCCTACATATACTAGAATACTGACAAGCCTAAAAGGAAAATTAAGTCCATGCTAGAACATGAATGAACATCAAAACCATTTTGCTGAGCAAAGTAAGTCAATTACAAAAGGACAATTTAAAAAAATACTTGGTATAGGAATATTTACATGAAATTACAATAATAGGTAAGTTTATAGATACCAGTGGTTACTAGTGATTGTGGGGATGGGGAATTGGTGCAGTGGAGGTAAAATACTTCTCTCTAAAGAAAATATTTCATTTTTGTCTATGATAATAGAAAACTTGTCAACCTTTTTTGGTTGATAATACTTACACTACTAAATGAACGGTTGCACTACTAAGTGTTACAAAGTTAATGTTTGAACTACTAAACTAATGATACTAAGCTCACATCAGAAGGGGGAAAAGGAGCTAAATGGCAGATAAGTGTTTTCTATAAATTTACAAAAACAATATCAAGGACTGGGAGCTGAATCATTGAAACTACTTAGGTACAACAAAACACTTTACAGGGTTGTTTTTTTGTTTTTTGGTTCTGTGGACATGTTTCTGTAGACTGCAGCATTACTAAGAAGCAAGGATGGTGTGATTCCATTTCACCAACTTTGGACATGTTGTTAGGACAAACCCATCCATGAAAAAGAACAACATGCTTGGTAAAAGAGAATGGCAGAGAAAATCAGGAAGACCCTTGACAAGATGGGTTGATACAATGGCTACAACAGTGGTATAAACATAATGGCAATTGTGAGGATGGCCCAGAACATAATGCTATTTCCTTCGTTTGTACATGGGGCCACTATGACTCAGAACCAAATCTGTAGGACCTAACAACTATAACAATAGAAGAGAATATCACCTATATTACTGTGAGGCCAGACGTAACTGATGATGCATGGCAACCATGACTGGGCATTTTGATCAAGGACCCAGTAGATGGATTGTGATCAAAAAGAAGAAAATTCTGAAACAGAACTTCACATTCATATGCAACAGTACTTTTTTTTCCCCAGCAAAACAGATACAGGAGTTTTCAAAAGAGATATACTGTTAATTTTAAATGTATGAAATGTTTACACCCTTTTGAATTCAAGTGTCAGATAAATATTTTCCATGGTAACACTTTCTAGAATGCAACCCATGTGATATTTCTAGTCACTATTCTTAGTTTTATTATTGCATTGTGATAAAGGAATGTGGCAGGAAGATTTTTTATACAAGGCTTGCTTCTCATAGGTGAAGCTATGGCATAGCAGAGTTCTCCCTTCAATACCTCACTGCATGGACTCAGGAAGACCTACTGAGAGAAGGAGGGTCCAGTGTAGCATCCTTATGCTTTAATAACACACTTCCAAAATGCATGCATCAATATACAGAGAAGATAGGACAAGACCTACAACAAAGTTTCGGGCTAACCTCAAGCACAAGATTGTCAATTGAGTTTGTTAAATTTAATATACAACACAATTCAAATATATAATATAGAATTTAATACTTGAAAAAAATTGCAAATGTACATAAAAAGAGGCTAATAAAAGACAAAATGGTAAATAAAAATAACAATAAATAAGGAAAACTTCCCATAATTTTCAAACACATAAATCATCTCTACCAAACGATCCTCTTATTATAGATGGTCTCAAAACAACAACAATAACAACAATGAATCACTATTGAGTTGGTTGTGATCCAATCTTATATGAATAAAATTGGGATCTGTATGCTTTTCAACCAAGATCTGTGTCTGTACCAATTCCAAAGAAAGATGACCCAAAAGAATGAGCAAATTATAAAACAATATTATTGACATCAGATGCAAGTAAAATGTTGCTGAAGATCATGCAACTCCGGTACATATACAGAAATTCAGGCTGGATTCAGAAGTGGATGTGTAACATGAGATAGATGTCATTGCTGACATCAGAAGGATCTTGGCTGAAATCAGAAAATACCAGAATGAGGTTTACTTGTATTATACTGACTATGCATAGGTATTCAACTGTGTGGATCATAACAAACTGTAGATTGACTTCAGGATAACAAGAAC
>NW_022103900.1:37874911-37879162 GCF_000313985.2 Echinops telfairi
AAGAAGAATGTGGGTTGGAGGGAGGCATATTAGCAACCAGCGGTGTGTGGATGACACAACCTGGCTTGTTGAAAGTGAGGAGAAATTAAAGCACTTGCTGATAGAGATCAAGGATTTCATCCTTCAGTGTGGATTATTACTTGATGTAAAGAATATCATATTTCTCACATGTGAACCAATAGGGAGCATCATGTAAAAAGAAAAGACCAAATTTGTCAAATATTTTGTTTTGCTTGGATCCACAGTCACTGCTCATGGAAGCAACAGTCAAAAGATCAAATGATGAGTTGCATTAGGTAAATTGGCTGCACAAGACCTCTTTAAAGTGTCAAAAAGCAAGGATATTATGTTAAGGACTAACACATGGATAACCCAAGCCATGATATTTCCAGGCACCTCACTCACTGCCATGAAGTCAATTCTGAGGCATAAAGACCCTATGGGACAAAGTAGAACTGACCCCAGTGTTTGTAAGGATATACTCCTTTACAGAAGCAGAAAGCCTCTTTTTTTTCCCTACGCACCAAATAATGAGTTCAAACTGCTGATTTTATATTAAGTACCCCAACTCACAACCCACATACCACCAGGAGTCCTTTTTCACCTGGAAGCTAATGATAACTATGGAATGTCAGATGGTACGCAGACCTCCTGATTCACGATCTGCATTTTGACCAACATTTGAGAAGTTCTGAACCTGCAAATAGAATTGGCCTCATTCATAATCAAATTTGAATTATGGCCTAAAATATAATAAATGGTTAGACTATCATAATCTAGAGATCTCTACTACCACTAGGTTTCCTGATTAACCTGTCTTCCAACTTAGACTATCTACACAATGCTAACCAAACTCATTTGTTTTTATTCCAGAAAAAACAAACCATTTACTTAACTAGAAAGGATAGATAACAAAATCCGAATTTTTTTCCCATGAAACCAAAAATCATTCATAATTTTGTATATTAATGTGTATATTAATTCTCAAGAGCCTTTCTAGATGATTGAGATAAAATCACTTAGAAATATTTGATGTTACATTTTTTTTTCAGTCAAAAGGACCTACATCAGGCTGGTAGGGTCGAATTTCCTATGTTACATTAGTATTATGGAGCAGGATACAGTTCCGTGTTTTAAAATTAGTTAGTAATGATTTGTGGTTGGTTTCAGAGTCTCTATCTGCTTCTCCAGTTAACAAGATTGGGATGGGGAACACTGGCTTCTCCTTCTTGATTCTTGAATGTTCTTTGTCTTTGAACATTGGTCTTGAAAAGATCTGAGAACGTTTATGTCATAAATTTTGGATTTGCAGAGAAGCCTAAGAAAGGACCTTTTAATTTTCCTCTTCAGTCATTGTCACACACTAGTGCAGGGAGAACGAACACACACGTGGTGCAGGCCTCTTTAGCAACTCCCCAAATGGGTTCAGAATCACTGCTTTGAAAGGAAAGCATTTGATCCTCATTATCTGTGCATTACCTGGGAATCTTCTTAACAACAACAAAAAAATCAATTGATCTCCTGCTATGAAAATGTAGGAAGTTGATTTCTGACACTTGTATTTGTATTCTCTTAATTCTTTAATGTATGCATCTGCTGTAATTACAACAAACTTTAATTATAATGAAGATCCAACTGTGAGGGTAAAATGGGATTAAGTAGCTGGTAGAAAGGAGAGGAATAGAAATAGGTTTGAAAAGCTTTCAAAAAAGCTATCTGATCAATGCAGTTGGCTGCTAATTAAATAAAACAGAAAAAAAGGAATGCAACCTAGCTTTTTTTTAAAAAAAAAAAAGTGAACTTCATTAAAAGGCTTAGTCAGTTCACATTTTGAGACCTATTGAAATGCTTTGTTCTTTTGTCTCTAAGTAGAGGATAAAAATTGAAACTGACCTTCTTTGGAATAGAGAATGGATGAGAATGCTTACAAAAGGAAATGGCTGCATGGAGGTTAAATACATTCAGACTCATTTTCAGAAAAGCATTTATATGAACATTTGTGAATTTCAAAGGGTTGCCAATAGGTGTCCTATTTTATTAGTCTTTTATAGGGAACAGAGGAGAGCAAATTTTAGCGGTGAGGAAAAGAACATGTATTTCCATAATTTTTTATATAAATGTGGGATTTTTTGATGCTGATATGCCCTTTAACATATTATGTCCTAATGGTGAATTCAAGTTCAAAATTTATATTTGGGTGTGCATGCACCTTAATAGTACATGTGTCAAAAACTGCAATAGAGGCATAAAGACAGAAAAGACAACTACTGTGTTTTTTTCAAAAAATTATATGTTTCCCAGAAAACATTCCTCATGTGCAATTAACTTTTCTTTGCTGTAATTTAATAACAAAATTTAAAAATGAATGTATACCCATATGCATAGTTATTTCAGATTAATTGGAAAAAATCTTGATGGCACTGAATTTTGTTTTAGTTTAAGTTGGCTGACATATATGCACATGAGTATGTGAGGGATTAGAAACAGCCAGGCTCTACAATTGATAGTTGATCCCAGGGTAAAACTTACCTGCAATTATCGAAGCAGGAGAGAAGAAGATAAGAGCATCCCTGTGATGTAGGCGGAACAAGGGAAATTTAAGGTACACATTATGACTCATCGAAAGTGCTCACAAAATTGTTCTGAAGGCCACAAGAGTGATTTTTGTTTGCAGGAAAGATTGTTTGCAATGAATACATATGTATAATTTTAATATAAAGGGTGGTATAGAATTTCTTTAAATTACACTCTCCAAATTCTAGTTTTTCAAAACAGTTTTATTGACATTTTGTTCATTCAGTTTATAAAATCTCATGCTATCAATAAGTTTGCTATATTTTAGTAATTATGTCCAAGGGACCTTTGAATAATGTTTAAACCTGTTTATAGATTCAGTTATTTAAAAGTTTTCAAATACTATAAATTGGCTGTAGGAGGGAGCATCAACATATACAGGAAAAATAGACTCAAGATAATGAAAGAAAGTCCACTTAAAAATGAACTTTAAAGAAATGTGATCCAACAGAATACACAAGATATAAAATAATATTATCATTACATGCGAGTCAGATTTGCTTTAGTTTATCTAACAACAGTGGAGCAGTACCTTGACAAGGAGCTGCTGGAAGGTCAGGCCAGATTCAGAAAAGGACATGGAACAAGGGGCATCATTGCTGAAGTCAAGTAGTTCTTAGCCGAAAGCAGAACATGCCAGAGAGATGTTTACTTACATTTGGTTGACTGTACGAAGGCATCCATCCGTCTGTGTGGATGATAATAAAGTATGGACAGACTTGAGAAGAATAGGAATTCCAGAACACCTTAGTGTGTTCAATGTAAAGAAGGCCTTGATCCTCACACCTGGACCAATAGGTAACATCATGATGCATAGAGAAGGAGGAATTCATCTTGCTGGGAGCCATAATCAGCGCTCATAGAAACAGCAGCCAAGTGATAATATGATACATGATATAGGGAAATCTGCTGCAAAAGACCTATTTAAAGTGTTGAAAAGCAAGGAGTTTGCTTTGAGGACTAAGTTATCCCTGACCAAAGCTTTAGTATGTTTAATTTCCTCATATGCATGTGAAAGTTGGACAATGAGTAAGGAAGACTGAGGAAAAATAGGTGCATTTGAATGATGGCAATAACCAAGAATATTGAGGGTACCATGAACTGCCAAAGAACAAACAGATGTGTCTGTGAAGAAGTACAGCCAAAATGTTCTTTTGAGGCAAGGATGGTGACAGTTTGTTACACATACTTTGGATGTGTTTTCCGGAGAGACCAGTCCCTGAAGAAGGACATCATGCTTGGTAAAGTGGAGGGACAGCAAACAAGAAGGCCCTCGACCCAAAGAATTGACACAGTGGCTGCCGCAATGGGCCCAGCCACAAGAACTCGCGGTGGATGGCCTGGGATTGGGTGGTGTGTAGTTCTACTGTAAATAGGGTCCCTATGAATTGGAACCCACTCAGAACACAGAGCAATGACAAAGTTAGTTGGATTTTGACACAAACTTTCTGAAACCACTCATATCTTTTATTTCCATCCCAAACGTTTCAGTTTTGCATTATAAGCTGAGTTCCAAACACTTACAATACCTAAACAGCCAGCAAATTACCACTTAACTTTGATGGCCTGAATTCTATCATGAATGTTCTACTAAGGAATATTTCAATTTAAGATCTAACTCTGTCATCGTACACATATTAACTTCCAGTTACAAGATTGATACTCTCTAGGTGGATG
>NW_022103900.1:37879768-37880637 GCF_000313985.2 Echinops telfairi
AAAAAATTCACAGTCATACAAAAAATTCATGCTTACTGGCTGGTTAGAGATTGGCAGAATCCCCTTAACCACCCTTTAAATATAAACTTGAACTTACTTCCATGGCTCCATTATTATCCAAATAATAAAGAGGAATATAATTAGAGCAATAAAACTAATGAGAGATGCACACCTTGGAATTATCAAGTATTGGAGGTCAAAAGGGTAGCATTTACCCATGAAAAAATTCAGAAAGGTTAACAATGGAGGTGGAATTGAAGGAAGTGATGTGACATTGTAGAAATAAAATGCCATATTGTGAGATTGCAGTCAATGAGATGAAATGAGACATACACAAATTGTTAACTTCCCTTCTTGTTTCTGTAAGGGGCTGTCAAGTCATTTCCACTCCTGGTGAGTGTACGTACAACAGAGTATTGCCCCCTCTTTTGCTGTCCACACAAGCATTCCTGTGTTAGAGGCCACTGTTGGGTCCACTTGCCAAGTCATTTTGTTGAAGCCTAATTCCTTTTCACTGCTCCACTACTTTCCCGAATGTGATGTCCAGCTCAAGGTTTCTGCTGAGAACATATCCCAAACACACCTTTGTTCATCCTCACTACTCTTACACATTCTTTTAACATTACGAACAGGAGAATAAGGAAAAATATTCCTAAAAAGTAATATAAACCTTAAATAATATCAAAACATCAAGTTATTTATTTTTTCTCAACATATCCTCCAACTATGTCAATATACTTTTGAAAAAAGTGTTTCTATCAATCTCATATTTGTATGGAGAATTCTGTGCTCTTTGATTTACACCACACCAAAATAGTAGTTTTGGTAACTGCCAGAGAATTCAATCAGGTGTCTTTTAAATTCTGTTT
>NW_022103900.1:37896479-37913384 GCF_000313985.2 Echinops telfairi
AGTGGAGGGGAGGAAGCATTTAAGAATTAGAGGAAAGTTGTATGTTTCACCGTTGCTACACTGCACCCTGATTGGCTTATCTTCTCCCCGTGACCCTTCTGTAAGGGGATGTCCAGTTGTCTACAGATAGGTCTTGGGTCCCCAATCTGCACTCCCCCTCATTCACAAAGATATGATTTTTTGTTTTTTGATGCCCGATACCTGAGCTAGACTTTGTTGACAATTTTGCATCTATGCTCATGAGGGATGTTGGTCTCAAGTTTTCTGTGTTTGTGGGATCTGCCTAGTTTTTGAATCAGGGTTATGATGGTTTCGTAGAACGTAGAATTGGTGATAATTCTTCCCTGAATATTTCATATAATTCCCCAGTGAAACAATCCAATCCTGGACTTTTCTTGGTCTGAAGTTTTTGGTGACCTTCTCTATTTCTTCTTTTGTTATGAGTCTTTTCAGATTTATCCATATGTCTGGTCATTTGGGTAAATGGTGTATTTCTAGACATTTGTCCATGTACAGTTTTTTAAAGTACTGTGTTATTATTACATTTTTTTGTTTTCATTTGGATCAGTTGTGATGTCATACCTCATATCTAATTTTAGATATTTACATCTTCATTTTATCTTTTGTTGATAAGTTTGCTGGTGGTTTGTCAAGTTTTATATACTTTTTTAAAAATCAGCATCTTATCTTGTTGATTTTTTCTATTGTTTTTCTATTTTTTAGTTAATTTTTTCCTACTCTAATATTTGTATTTCTTTTTCTTCTGTGTTTGGAGGGTTTACATTGTTGCTCAGGTTCTTATTGTTGGAAATGTGGTGCTAAGGTGTACCTCTCCTCTTTACCATATTTGCATTGATTGCTGTAAATTGCCTGCATGTATTTCACTTGCTGTGTTTCAAAATTTTTTGTATGATGTGTTATTGTTCTTGTTTGTTTCAGAGGAACTTCTTAATTTCATCCTCTTTTTATTTATTGCCCAGGCATTTTTTTTAGCAATGTGCTTTCTAGTCTTTAGGTGTTTGTCTTCACGTTCTTGATTTTCTATTGTTCATGTCCAGTATTAAAGCATTGTGACCTGAGAAAATGGTTCATAGGCATTCAGTTTTTGTTTTGCTTTTTAATTTGTTGAGGTTTGCTCTGTGGTCTAACATGTGATCTACTCTAGCATAGGTACCATTTGCTCTGGAGAAGAATGTACACTGTGCTCCTATTGGTGGAGTAATCTGCATATACCTAGGAGGGCAAGCTGGTTGATTGTGTTGTTTAGCTCCTTTGTTTCTCTATTGAGTTATTTTCTCCTGATGATCTGCCCTTTCTTGAGAAAAGTGTGTTGAAGTCTTCTATTATTGTCTAGCTGTTTATTTCTGTTTTCAAGTCTGAGAATTTGATTGATGTATTTTGAGGGTCTTTCATTGTGTCCATATATGTTTATTAGGGTTATATGTTCCAAGTGTATTATCCCTGTAATCATTATGTAGTGTCCATTCATGTTTCTCATTATATTGTCTTCAAATATGTCTTATTAGAAATTAATATTGCTATGTCTTCCTTTTTGTGGTTGCCATTGACATGGTGGATTCTACTCATTCCTTTATGTTCAGTCTATTTCTGTCTTTGAGTATAAGGTGTGTCTCTGGAACGCAGGATATAGATGGGTTTCATTTTCTAATCAAGCCTACTACTTTCCATCTTTTTATTGGTGCATTTAGTCCATTGCCATTCAGTATCAATATTGATATATACCGGTTTATTGCTCTCATTTTCCTGTGTCTGTATTGAATTCCTTTTCACCCTCTCTCTCTATTTTGTGTGTGTGTGTGTGTGTGTGTGATTTTATTGGTGTCTTTGTTCCTCCTCTATTTCAGTGGTTTTGGGGGTACTGTTTTCATTGTATTAGTTTTTCAATGGTATTATACTGTCTGATAGTTTTAGGCTTGTCTACCATTGCTCCTGATTCTCTGTCCATGGTGATCCACATATCTATCTATCTATCTATCTATCTATTTATTTATGTGCTTATGTATTTATGTATATATGTATTTGAAATGCTGGTCTTATTTATATGAATTCCTTTAGTTCTCCCTTGTCTGGAAATACCATTATTTCATCGTTGTATTTGAGTGATCATTTTTCTGCATATAGGATTCTTGGTTGGCAGAGGGTTTTTACCCTTTCAGAAAATATGTCACTCAATTGTCTTCTTGCCTGCATAGTTCCCAAAGAGAAGTCTGAGCTCATATCTTTATTGGTTTTCCTTTGTTTGTGATTATTGATTTTTCTCTAGTTGCCCTCGAGATTCTCCCTTTTCCTAAAAACTGCATTTTGACTTTATTATGCTATTTTTTTCCCTCTGGGGATCTAACCTGTTGGAGCTCTCTCCACTTCCTGAATGGTTATTTTCTCCTCCTTTGTGATGTTGTGGAAATTTTCTTTCATGTTTCCTCATACTATTCGATCTGTTTATTTTCCTGTTTCTTCTTGTTCCAGGATCACAATGAGACACAGGCTGTTTCTCTTCAGAGATTCTCACATCATTCTCTGGCTTTCTCCTGGTTCCATTGCTTTCTTTGTGGTTGTTTCTCTCCTTAATAATAGTCAGAGTGATTATATTTGAGCTCATTGATTATATTTTCCTTCTCTTCCATTCTATTCCTTGGGTCTTTTACTCTATTGCTCAATTGTGTGATCTCGTTGTTTATCTTCTGGTATTCCTTTTGGTTTAAGGATCTTAGTTTTCCAATTTCTGTTGTTGTTCTCATGTGTGTTCTCTACATCTCTTCAAGGGACCTAAGCATTAGTATGCTGAATTCTGCTTTGGGTAATTCCAGGGCCTTTTCTTCAGAGTACTCCTTTGGGTTTTGGTGATTTTTGCTGTGTGTGTTTATTTTTATTGTTTTTGGAGTTACTGTGGTTGACTGTTGTTTCTTCAGTAATGTGGTACAGCTATTAGTAGGATGTGAGTTGTTGGCTAGTGTAGAGAGGGTTAGCTTTGTCTAATATGTGGGGCACATGTGTGGAAATATCTAATATGTGGAAAACATATACTAGTGATATAGAGGAAAGGGGAGAATGAATAATTAATGAAGAAAGTTTGGAATAGGAAAAAAAGAGAATAATATTAAAATAATAATATTAATAAAGACAGCTATCTAGATAGGCCAACGGACTTATAAAAATAATTAGAAAATATGTTCACAAGTGTTAATCAGAACTGGAAAAAAATCCAAGAAAGTAAAAACATGACTTTTTAGTCCACCTAAATTTAAAGACCCTCTCATGAAGAGACTTAAGACACACAATGCTGACTAAAGTTCAGGAAAATTGTGTGATGACAAAAATAACATCATGTATTACAAAATCAAAAGGCCATTTAAAACAACAGGGGAAAAAAGAAGAAGCAAAACTAGATGTCAGAAGAAAGAGACATAAATATGTTCTTTAACACAGAAAAGTGAAGTTACTGGGGAAAATGATGAAGCAAGCTCTGCACATAAAATGTAAATGACAGCGTAAGAATACAAAGTAAAGTGATATAGTGTAAAGCATAAGGTCTTCCTGTGAGAAAAAAAGGGAGTAATATGTGCAGTATTTATCAAGCTGAAAGAAATGAAATGAAAAAATAATTCAATTTTGAATTGAAATATTGAAGGACCTATGATAAAATATTGGAAATATCAAAAGAACATAGATAATAGATCTATATGCATAGATTTATAGGTTTAGTATTAAGGTAGCAGATGGACATTGGGCCTCCACTAAAGTACTTCCTCAATGCAAGAATATTTTGTTCTATTAAACTGGCATTCTATGATGCTCACTTTCCCGACATGATCGCTGAAGACAAAGTGGGTGAATAAGCAAATGTGGTGAAGAAAGCTGATGGTGCCTGGCTAACAAAAGATATAGCATCTGGGATCTTAAAGGCTTGAAGGTAAACATGTAACCATCTAGCTCAGAAGCAACAAAGCCCACATGGAAGAAACACATCACCCTGTGCGATCACGAGGTGTCAAAGGGATCAGGTATCAGGCATCATCAGAACAAAAAATCACATCATTGTGAATGAGGGGGAGAGTGCTGAGTGGATATCCAAAGCACATTTGTAGGCCACTGGACATCCTCTTACAGAAGGGTCTTGGGGAAGAGACGAGCCTGTCAGGGTGTGATGTAGCAACGATGAAACATACAACTTTCCTCTAGTTCCTAAATGCTTCCTCTCCTCCCACCCACCCCCACTATCATGATCCCAATTCTACCTTGCAATTCTGGCTAGACCAGAGGATGTACACTGGTAGAGATAGGAACTGGAAACACAGGGAATCCAAGGCAGATGATCCCTTCAGGACCAGTGATGTGACTGGCGATACTGGGAGGGTGGAGGGAGGGTGGGTTGGACAGGGGGAACCAATTACAAGGATCTACATATAACCTCATCCCTGGGGGGTGGACGACAGAAAAGTGGGTGAAGGGAGATATTGGACAGTGCAAAATATGACAAAATAATATTTTATAAATTGTCAAGGGTTCATGAGGGAGGGGGGAGCGGGGAAGGAGAGGAAAAAATGAGGAGCTGATGCCAGGGGCTTAAGTGGAGAGCAAATGTTTTGAGAATGATGAGGACAGTGAATGTAAAATTGTGCTTTACACAATTGATGTATGTATGGATTGTGTTAAGAGTTGTATGAGCCCCTAATAAAATGATTTAAAAAAAAGAAATGAGGATGGAAAAAAAATCTCAACAAAATCCTTGCCAATAGATTTCAACAGCATATCAAAAAAATAATTCATCATGACCCACTGCAATTCATACCAAGGATGCAAAATTGTTTCAAAATTTAAAAAAAAACATTCTAATCCACGCAGAAACAACATAACGGATAAGAACCACATATCATATCAATAAATGCAGAAAAAGCATTCGACAATATCCAACACCAATTCCTTCTAAGATAGGAAACAAAGGGAAATTCCTCAACATAATGAAGGCCATATACAAAACAATCCAATGGCCAATATTACACTCAATGGGGAAAATCTGAAAACATTTCCCCTGAAAATGGAAAATAGAGAGAGAACCCCACAAAAAGACTATTGAAAACAACTGAGAGATTTAATAAAATATCAGGAAAAATAATTTAAGAAGAAATCAATATACCAGCAAACAGAGCTCTGGAAAAGATATCAAGAAAACAATACCATTTATAATAGCCACACAAAAGATGAAATACCTAGGAACAAATCTAAGCAAAGAAACAGAAAACCTGTACAAGAAAACTACAGAACATTAATATAAGAAACCAAAAGAAATATACACAAATGGAAGAATATCCTATGTTCATGGATAGGAATATTTGATATTGTGAAATGTCAATACTACAATAAAGTAATCAAGAAATACAACACTACTGATCCAAATTCGATCACAATTCTTTAAAGAATTGGGAAAACTAACTACCAAGTTCATATGGAGAAAAAAGATTCCCAAGATAAGCAAAGGGCTTTTCAAAAAGTAAAACAAAGTCGGAGGTGTCCCACTACTCTAACTCAAAACCAGTTACACAGCTACAGTAGTTAAAACAGCCTGGCACTGGTACAATGCTAGATACCTAGGACAATGACATAGGAGAGACAATCCAGAAATCAAAGGATTCACCTTCAGCAAACTGATTTTTGAAAGAAGACCAAAAGATATCAAGTGGAAAAGGGACACCATCTTCAACAAATGGTGCTGGAAAAATTAGCTGTCCATCTACAGAGGAATGAAGCAAGACCCCTACCTGTTGCTGCTGTGCAAAGTTGTGCTAAATTCACGCCAAATCAACAGACATTCTTACCAGAGTGATAAGAAAACTTTACTTTATATTCAAATCAACATGGGGGAGGGGCACATGCATGTCTCAGAGAAAGCAATGTGTTAGTCTGGGTACCTTAGAGAAACAAATCCACAGAAACTCATATGTATAAGAGAGAATTTTATATAAAGGATAAGTGCAGATCAAGAAACCATCCCAACCCAGTGCTGCCCAAGCCCACAAGTTCAACATTAGCCCATATGTCTGACACCAAGCCCCAAAGACCTCCTCCATCTCACAAAACACACACAATGATGCCAACTACAGGAGGAAAGTAGAATCAGTGAATATATAAGCATCTCAGCACTGGCAGGGCTCTCCACACGGCTGCCCCAGCACCCAGGGCTGCTTTGGGATAGGTCCATGTGGCTTCTCTTCGGGGAGGTCTTGCAGGAAGTGAGCTTTGCTAGCTGAAGCAGGGAACTGGCTAAGACAACTGCACCCTGTTCCTACCATCACAAAACAAGAGACCCAAAAACTAGAAAGGTGAGGCTGACTGGGCCATTTATCCCTCTGCCCTTCAATTAACCCCACATGTGTTTATCGGCCAGGTTGGCACAATAAACTAACTAACCCAGCAAGCACATATCTATTGGTAGGAAAACAGAGATTATCAACCTCCAACTGGGGAAAAAATGCTTATCAATACTGAAATAGAACCCAAGGGGAGAATATGCCTGGTACTATGTTCCTCTACCCAGTGCTTGGTGACCAGGTCATGTGCTATAATCTACTTCAATGTATGACCCTGTTCTTTTGAGGTGCACAACATCTTTCATAGGTCACAGCAATAGGATTTAATGTGGAAACCCTACTACACGAACTTGGCTCTACCTCCAACTCACCCATGGCCCTTGGACTTAAGGCTGAAACTTCATAATATGTGCAGAAGCTGATGACTGCTATAGCAAGGGTATAGAATTGTCAGTTGTTGGATTTTGATTTAGATTCTTGCCATGAGGTAGCCTAATGAATGGTGGCCTGGGATTATCATATGCTTACTATTTTAATGCTCTCCTTGCTTCGTTATGATATGCATTAATATAGTAGGCTTGATTCTTCCACTGTAATGAATATTATTTAAAATATTATCATATTGACAACCTCCACTTTTTTTGTATAGTGTTCAGTCACTTAAGAGTTTAATTTGTAGAAGTCAGTAATTTATGTATTGTGGTTCATAGCCAGCCTATACTTGTAAAATGTTTTCTTAACTGTATTTTAAATTCTATACAATTGGCTAAGTTAATGACACTATCAATAGAATGACCTTGTGCCCCAAGGAGATGCTCTGTAACATAAAATGACAATGTCTTTAAGGTGAATCAGAGACATATATAGACCATAGATATATGAATACATTTTAGACTACCACTTAATTCTAGCCCCAATCTAAGAACAATTAGTTTTTATGACATCACCCTACTTGCCACTCACCTTCATGAAGAGATCACTTAAGATATGGATTTACAGCAAAGTGTGAGAAAGAAACTAGATGGTGCCCAGCCATCAGAAAGAATAGCATCAAGAGCAGTGGTTCTCAACTTGCGGGTTACAACCCCTTTGTGGGTCGAACGACTCTTTTACAGTGGTCGCCTGATTCATAACAGTAGCAAATTACAGTTATGAAGTAGCAACGAAAATAATTTTATGGTTTGGGGTCACCACAACATGAGGAACTGTATTAAAGGATCGTGGCATTAGGAAGGTTGAGAACCACTGATCTAGGATCTTAAAGTCTTGTCTACAAACAAGGAGCCATACAAGTGAGGCATTAGCTAATTCTACATGAAGGAGCACTCCAACTCATATGATCCAAGTATTGCAAATAGCATAATCCAAATCCAAAGAAATGGTATCAGATCTTAAATTGTGGCCACTCAATTTGCAGAAGGCTATGGATGATAGTGTAAACCCAAAATCCATTTACAGGATCCACACATAGAATAAACCTTGGGTGAAACCCCTCTGACCATAGTACAGGGATGTGAATAAACTTGTTATCAGACAGAGAGCAATGTAGAGATGATTATAGTATATATACTGAAGTTAAAATATGATGTATTATTTAATCTCCCTTTTGACCCATTTAAAAGCTGTTTCAGGTTTTTAAAAAAACTTAAGGGGAAACATATATGGATTAAGCCTCTGGTGAATCCCCTGTGACCCTAGACCAGAGATGTGAATAGCCTTGCCATCATGCAGAATGCACTGGGAAGTGGATGATGCAGATGTAGTTGGTTAAAATTAAACACTTTGTCATTTTAACTCCCCTCTGACTCATTTTATAGTTTTAATATTTTCTGCTTTCTTTTCAATTGAGGTTGTTGCCTATTTTATTTTGTTATTGTTGTTACAATATGGACAACATTTTTGGTTTCTTCATTTTACTTATTTATATTTTGGTATATGAAATCCAGGATGAGTGCATCTATAGAGATAGTAACTGGATCAATGCCTTCTCATAGTTATGGTACTAGAGGATGGAGAAACAGAGAGCTAATAATAATGAGTACATGCTCAACTGAATGTGGTAATATTGAATTTTTTTAAATATTTCAAAATTTAGATTATAGGGGGGAAAAGTGACTTTCCTCCTTTTTTGTAATTATAGAAAGCTGCTGTATAAGATGTTTCTCTTTATGTTTAAAATCATACTAGTTGAAAGTAACAGGATTCCAAAAATCCCAACTGGAATGGAATTGAACAGAAGAGAATCCTTTGGAAAAGAGTTCTGGTATCTCACAAACCCATAGATTAAAACCTTGAAAAATGGCAGGGTCCCAGCATACAAATATATTCAGGGTCTCTCTCACGAACACCTCCCTGCCTCATACTGCATATGCCAGCATTTTGTTCTTCCTTTCACTGCTGAAAAGCTTTCTTGCCACGGTGCGTAGCATGTTCTCTGAGAATGTCTAAATTTTCTATTTTGTGGCTTCATCCACTAAGGAATGCCTCATTTAAATGAACTCTGTTCACTGTGAAACCCCAAACAGTACAGCTCAGCTTTCCAGTTCCCTTTTGTTGAGGAGGGACACAGGAAGAAGAAAGGACATGAATGTTATTATTGCATAGGCGTGGAATCTCTGATAAGGGAGAGGAACTCATATAAAAACATAGAAGCTCAGGAGGAATAAATATGGGAAGCAGTTCTCAGAAGCAAGGAGATGCCGCCGTGTAAATGACAGAAAGAAGGTGAGGCTAGGTATCCATTCAAAGCAACGCTGTCCTTGGCCTTTTCAGAAGTAGATTCGTCGTTGTGATCTGGTGGAAGACACCACGAATGAGCCTATTTTAGGTCATTTCCCCAGACTCCCTGAGAGTCCTGGCCAGGAGCTGTACATGAGAGAAGATAAGAGAGTGTGGAGGATGGAGGTTTTCTGTTGAGTTGGTGTTTGCTTTTTGAACACAGCAAAATTGCTGTCTTCCACACCACTACCACCTCCTTCCATTCTTTAAGCCAAATACCATGGAGCTACTCACCAGCTTTTTCTGAATATAAGCCCTGTCAGCACTACTGTACATTTGCTGTGCTGAGCATAAAATTCAGAATAATATGTCTGCACACATGCAGGAATATAAATTTCTGAGCTTGAAACAATCATTGGTAGGAGGTTGTCTGCCTATAATGGGACAGTTAGGGGAAATCCTTTACTTCTAGTCCCGCATTTTCAGCTATCACACAAAGAACCGTTTAACCGTTATTTTCTTCTCTACCTACATTGCTATAGCCATCTTAAATTCATGATTTTTTTTCCTGTTACCTCTCAGACTCACTGTAGAGACGGTTTTTCAGAATTCAAACATTTTTCTTGTTTTACTTCTTTTATTATAATATATATAACAAAAATTGCTATTTTAATCATTTGTACATAGACAAATCAGTGATAATTACATTCCCCAAATATCAACACCATCCATTTTTGATTTTTTAATTACCCTTAATAGAAACACAATTGCTTTTACTTTTAATTTCACTCCTACATTTATGTTGCATTTTCCAGGTTATCTCTCAGAAGCAACACTTTCTTCAGTGTAAAGATTTCAAACCTTGTACATAAGTGGTAAAGACAATTATCTAAAGCCATCATATTATTATAAGTGGCAGTCCTGGAGTTTGAGCTCATATATACTGACTTGAAAGTCACAGACTAATTCAAGCAGTTAACACACCAAGGGATAACCAGAGGTGAGAGGTTCAAGTTCAGACACACACACACACACACACACACACACACACACGCTTCAGATAAATGGCCTGAAAATCTACTTCCAAAAACTCAGCCATGGAAAACTCTTTAGACTATTCTTACTCTAATATAAATGGAGGCGCCATGAGTTGGGTTCCACTTCATAGTAACTGAGTTTTGTTTTTCTCAAGTTTAGTTTTGTTAAGAATATACACAGCAAAACACAAACCAACCCACCAATTTTTACAGGAGCAATTTGATGATGTTGATGTAGCCTTTCAGTTGTCTAGCCATCCTCAGCCTCCTTTTTGGAGTTGTTCCTCCATCAATAACATAAACTCACGAGTCCCTAAAGTTTATATCTATCCGATTCAGCTGCTATCATCAATTTGATCCCATATAGATCATTCTTACAAAAGCATAATCTTCAAGGCAGAACTGTTTTTACTAGTTAAGTAAAACTATTGTTCAATTTTAAGAAAACTCCAGGGGATATTTTTGTTTTGACATTTAAAGATTATCCAGGCCAGTAGCTCCAGAGAATCTAGAGTCTATGAGCATTATTTTGTCTGCATTTTCCCCTTATGATCAAGATTCTTTTATAAAACTGCTGATCAGTGTTCTGTCATGGTAACTCAGCACCATCCAGTTCCGGTCTTGTGAAAAGGAAACACATGTTCATGGAGGCAATTAGTCACACACTACAGAGCCTCCTCTTGTTCCGGACTCTCCTTCTTGCTCTCTAGTGCTCCTGTAATAGAGAACACTTGTGCAGTGGACTCTGCTTGTAAGCATTTAAAGTCCCCGAGCATTATTCAACAAACTTAGAGGTATAATAGAAGCACTAACCTTTTGACAGAGAAGGTAACATGAGATATTTGGATATACATAGCCTCAGCAGCTAATCTTTGTTGTTGTTGTAACTATATACGCCTATGTACATAACTC
Organism: Echinops telfairi; assembly: GCF_000313985.2. Taxonomy (NCBI): domain Eukaryota; kingdom Metazoa; phylum Chordata; class Mammalia; order Afrosoricida; family Tenrecidae; genus Echinops; species Echinops telfairi. The sequence continues at coordinate 37,907,473 of NW_022103900.1, forward strand.
TTGCCAATTCAGCTTTTACATGTGTATTCCTTATTGATAGCAATTATAGCCATCAGCTCTGCAGCTCTACCTCTGTCAATATGATAGTTTCATCACCATGAATCCCCCATCCTCCCTCCCTCTGCTCTGGGCACTTGAGAAAATGGCACAGAGGCTATGTGTACCCTCCTCTGGCTACAAAAAGGAGGATAATCCAACTCCACATCTGTCCAAGGATGATTCCTATGAGGCATGTCTCAGACGTGCTTCCACTCTCCGTGCTTCTTTATCTTACTGTGACACCAATGATCACAGTATGGGGCTCTGCTTACCTGCTGTGTCTGATAATCCATTAAACGCCCCCTCCGAACTAACCGACAATACTCATAATTATGGGGGCTGAAGAGGGAAGTTAAATCACCACAAGTCAGGATCAGGAACATTAAGGCTTTTGCCCACAGGGAATCTTCTCAGGCGTGCAAGCAGGCATGTGTTTCTGGCCCTCAGTCTATCAGACACTGGTTCCTTGGCCTTTGCCTAGCTCTGGCACGTGTTTCAAAGCTATGTTAGCACTGGCACTCTGAAAATCAGCCTCCTTCCCAAAGGCTCAGCTTTACTCGTTCTGTGAGCTGAGAAACCCACCACTCTGTTTTAGTCTCTGTGCAGTTCCTCTGGTCTTTCCCGTGGTCTCAGTAATGCAGCTTCTGGAGCCTCTGCTGCTGTGGCTGACTCAGAGATGGACCCCATGTGTGTGCCATTGATGGTCATGAGATTCTCTCCGTTCCTGCTTCTGAGATGGCTCACTACTGTACCCAGCTGAATGACAAAACTGAACCATCCCCACGTTAGAGTCCCAGTAACTGGGTGGGAGTTACAAAGGCTATGGATAGTATAACCATAGAAAATAATGTCCTTCTTTGCATAAACACATACACAAATATTAACAAACATTTTCCTTTCTTGTCATTTTATAAAAGTGGAGTCATACAAATATCTGTGTCTCTGTGATTGGTTTATTTTGCTCAGCATAATGTCTGCAAGCACCATACATACTGTAACCTACATCAAGGTGTCATTTCTCCTTATGGGCTGAGTAGTATTTTACAGTATGTATGCAGCACAATTTGTTTATCCATTCATTACTTGATGAACATCTCAGCTGTTCCCCCATGGTGGCTGTTATGAATGCTAGTGCAGGGAACATTGTTACCTAAGTCTGTTTGAGTCTCTGCTTTCAAGTTTTTCGGGTATGTACTAGAAGTGGAATCGATGGGTCATCTGGAAGCCCTAGTGGTAGAGCGGGTTTTGTGTTGGGTTGGTAACCGCAAGGTCAGCTGGTTGAAACCAGCTGCTCTTCAGGACTAAGAGTAGGCTTTCTACTCCCATGAAGAGTTACAGTCTCAGAAACACAAGGGAACAGGTCCACCCTGTCTTCTAGGGTTTCCATGACTCTGCATCACCTCAATGGGCAGTGAATTTTGTTTGAGTTTATGGCCCTTATGGTTTGTTTCATTTTTGTATTTTTTTTCTTAGCTATCCCAAATCAAAAACCACACTCAATTCCATTGTGTTGATTCTCACTAATAGTAACCTTTAGTACAGAGAAGAGCTGTCCCTTTGGATTTCTGAGACTCTGAACATTGTAGGAGTAGAAAACCTCATATTTGTCCCAAAAAGTAGCTGGTGGGTTTGAATTGATGATTTTTCTGTAGCAGCCCAACACATAACTAGCTATGTCATTGAGTTCTCTCTCTCTCTCTCTCTCTCTCTCTCCCATGTTTAATGATGGTGAGCTTTTCTTTTCATGCCTTGTAATCATTTGAATGTCATCTTTGGCAGAATGCCTTTTGAGTTCTTTGTCCATTTGATGACTGTGTTATTTGTCTTTCCAGCACTAAGTTGTCAAAGTTTATATATACATATTGCGTACTAGATTTTTGTTGGATATAGACTTGTTTTATTTCTTCAATTTTGGGGTGAAGTCTTTTGATGAACAAATATTTTTAATTCATTAAGATACTATGTGGTTTTTTATTTAATTTTGTGTGTTGAAATCTAGGACTAACAGTGTTAGCTCTGTTTGTTCTTTTAATAATTTTATTGTCATATTTTACACATTTCAGGCTTTATTCCTGCTCATTTGTTTGTTACAAGTGTGTGTGTTTATGGTCTGAGTCATAAATTCTCTTTCATTCTTCTGCATGTGAAAATCCATTTTCCCAGCACCAATTATGAAAAAGACATTTCCTACCCCTCCTCCCAAATTGACTAAGAACCCTTGCTAAAAATTAGTTGACTATAAATATGTAGGTCATTTTATGGTCTCTGAATTCTGGACTCTCAATTCCATTCCATGTGTTTATTGCTCTATCTCTATGTATTTATTGCTGTATCAGTACCAGACTTCTTTGACAACTATAGCTGTATGATAGTTTAATATCTGGAAGTGCACGTCCTCCTACTCTATTCTTCCCTGTCAGCTTTGTTGTAGTTATTTGAGAGTTCTTCTTATGGAAGATCATGTAGAGGGTTATTTGTCCAATGTCTGTAAAGAATGTTGTAGTTTTTATTGGGATGGTTTGAATCTATATAATGCTTTGGGAAATATTGACATCTTAGCAATATTGAGTCTTCCAACCCTTGAACATGGAATATCTCCCCATTTATTTAAGCTTTCTTTAATCTCTTAAAGCTGTGTTTTGAATTTTCAATTGTGTAAATCCCATATATCCCTGGTTTAATGTACCCCCGGCTATTTTCTTCTCTAAGATGTTAGTGTAAATGGAATTGTTTTATTTCCCTTTCATATATCTTATTGCTAATGTATAGGACAGAACCCTGGTGGCTTAGTAGGTAATACTTTGGGCTGTTAACCCCAAAGTCACCATTTCAAAACCACCGGGAGAAAGATGAGGCTTTCTAAACCTGTAAAAAGTTACATTTTCAGAAACCCACAGGGGAATTTCTCCCATGACCTACAGCAGCACTATGCATCAGAGTTGACTGGAGGGGAGTAAGGTTTTGTTTTTTCCAGTGGTTTTATTGTCATATAATTCACATACCATATCATTCAATAGTTCAATCAGAACAAGAAGAGTTGTATAATTACCACAATCAGTTTTAGAATATTTCTTTATTCTTGTCATCATAATTATTAGCTACCCATTTCCCCCCATCTTCCCTGCCAAACACCAAAGAACACTGACCAAGTTACTGTATAGATTTACCTATCATGAATTTCATATACAGAAAAACATCTAAAGCAATCCAGCAACAACTAGCAAGAATATCAAAGTAAAACAGATAAAAACCTCAATCCAAAAGATAGACTAGAAAATATCCCTATTAAAGACTAGATCAAATTTAAGTGGCTCATAGGGAGATTAAGTGATAGAGTGCTAAATTTTAACCTAACTGCATCTATAATAATCCACTTCGTATACATTCTGCATGATAGCAAAACTATTCCCATCCTTGGTCCATAGTCAGATGGGATTCATCAGGGGCTTAATCTATATGTATTTCCCCTTCACTTTTTAAAAAAACTGATAAAATGGGTCAAAGTGGAGATCAAATGATAAGATATTACATTTTGGCCTAACTATGTCTGCAATAATCAAGTCTCCAATGCTCTCCATCTGATGGACTATTCACATCCGTCAACAATGATTTGAGGGGATTCAGAAGAGGCTTAATCCATGTGTGAATTCTGCAAATGGATTTTGGGCTTCTACTGTCATCCATAGCCTCTGCATTTATGCTCTGATTCTGTTCTCTCATTTAGATTTGGATTATAGTATTCACAGTCCTTGGATCACATGGGAACATAGGTTGCTGTGCTTCTTCCATGTGGACTTAGTTCACACCTCACTTGGACGTCTGCTTGTTTGAAAAGAAGCCTTTAAGACCCTAAAAGCTATGCTTTCTGATAGCTGGGAACACTATGTAGTTTCTTTATCACACATTTCTGTTGCATCCATATCTTCAGTGAGCTCTTCATGAGACCACACAGCTAGCAGGTCTATGTCACAAAAAAAGAATTACTTTTAGATTGAGGCTAAAATTAAGTACAAGCCCTAAAATCCATTTATGCATCTATGGTTTATATATCTCTCTGGTTCACCATAGAGACAACCTTGTCATTTTACATTAGAGAATGTCACCACTCATCCCCCTGGGACAGCACTTCCACTGTCATCAAGTCAATGCTGACTCATAGTGACCCTATAGGGTAGGTTAAAATTCTCTCTGTGAGTCTCAAGTCTCTGAGCGTGAAAATCTTCTCAGGAATAGAAAGCCTCATCCTTCCCCTGAAAAGCTGGCTGATGATTTCAAACTTCTAATCTTGCAGTTAGCAGGCCAGTACATAACCACTACACATGGATAGTGTCATTAGTTAGGTAATGGTATAGAATTTTAAAAGCTGTTAAGAAAAAGAAATTATATGAATATCAGCCAGCTATGAACCACAATATGTGAATGATTGACTTGTACAAATTAAACTCTTAAGTGACTAGACACTATTTACACAAACAATAGGTGTTGGTGATAGGGCAAATCTTGCAATAATATCCATTCACATCAGCAGAACTTCCTGATGAATGCATGCCATAATGAAGCAAGGAGGGCATCAAAATAGCAAGGAGGGTTCCAGGCCACCATTCAGTGGGCACCCTCAAAGCAAGAGATTTGAAGCCAGTTCCAATGCCTGCCAATTCTATGCCCTTGGGCTAGTAATCATCTGTTTTTTCTCGCATGAGAGTTTTAGCCTTAGTCCAAGGACTCCAGGTCTGTTTGAGGTAAAGCCCAGTTCACTTGGTGGGATTTCCATACTGAGTCCTTCTATGAAGGACGATGAAGGATGTTGTGCATCTCAGAAGAACAGAACCTGAAGTCCCCATAATCTATAGCTCATGGACTTGCTCACAAGGGGCTACATAAATCTAGGTCAAAAGTGGCCAGTTAAGAACCTTGTACCACGGATACTCTCCCCTTGGGTTCCCCATAAGTATTTATTGTATTGGGTATTTTTCCTGTTAGAAAGTTGCTTCTCCCTATTCTCCTACCAACAAAGTCTTAATTGGCCTCTCTGAGACATGCATGTTCCCTTCCCTGCATCTTGACTTGAATTCCACTAAGGTTTTCACTTTGTTGGGAGTGACTGTTGGATTAGGGTGACCTTAGCATAATCTTGTGCTGTTTTTTAACTTTCAAAACAACTGTATGTTACCATTTCCTTAAAGATCAAGTCCAGACCACTGAGAGCTGTAGTGGTTTCACATTGGGCTGGTGAAGACAAGGTCGGCCTTTGGAAATCTTCTGGTGAAAGATGCCACTTTCTACTTCCATAGAGAATTTGTCTAAGAAACTAATTGACATAGAGGCATAAACATTGAGGCAGTTCCATTCTATATGGTCACCATGAGTCAGAATCAATTTGATGGCAATGATATTAGTTTTTAAAATCCAAAATATCTGTAAAAAATTCCAATAACTAAAGCAGTTCTTTTTCTTCCCAAGTACTTTTTAATATAAATTTACCATTTCATATAATTAGGGATATGCTTCATTCACTTTTCTTTTTATTTGTTTGTCTTTACTAAACAAGTTCCAGTTTGTTATAATTATTTTGTATTGGCCTAATATATTCCCCCCTTTTTTCTAATAAATTAGTTTTATGTGACATAACTACCTAGAGAATTTAAATCATGCAGTATTCCATTTTCTGTTCACACAACTACCTCTTGATCCATGTACAAGTTCTGAAGGAGTACAACCAAGTGTTCTGGAATTCCCATTCTTCTCAAGGCTATTCATAGTTTCATATGATGCGCACAGCCGAATGCCTTTGCGTAGTTGATAAAACCCATGTAAACATCGTTCTGTTATTCTCTGCTTTCAGCCAAGATCCATCTGATAAGAGTAATGATATC
>NW_022103900.1:37914725-37917106 GCF_000313985.2 Echinops telfairi
GCTTGTTTACTTTCAAGCCTTTAAGTCCCCAGATGCTATAGGTCTCGATTGCATTTTTATGGTAAGAGAAAACAGAGATAATTGAGGTCACTATCTCCATGTTTCCCATTTAGGGAATTCTAGTTGAAATGACTAAAACAAGTGACTATAATTTGTAGAGATGAATATACTCATTTACTTTAATGGGAAATTCTGTAATTTTAGAAAATATCAAAACCACCCTATAAATATAGTAATTACCCCTTTTGTTTCACAAGAATATGACTAGACTACGGGGCAAGATGACTACAAAGTCAAAAGCTCAAAAGAGATCCCTCTATAGCACTCAGGAGTAGATTCACATAAAGAAAAATTCAGACTTCCTGGAAATTGGAGAACAACTTAAAGGCTAAGTGACCAAGGCCTCAACCTGGCAGGGACTATGGTGGAAAAAAAAAGTTAGCAGTCGTTGTCGGTGCTCTCCCTCAAATGCCCACAGCTGCCATTGTTTTCTCTCCCACTGGAAGTCACTGCCAAGGCACTGCTACCCCACCCCCATGACTGATCTACATTGCGACCCTGTGTTCCCCAGGCATGGCTGCTTCACAATCCTGCCACAAGTCAAAGCTATCATCACTCTTTGTGGGATGCCCCTACCAATACATGCTTCTTGCCAACAGCCGAACTTGCCACCGCATGATCCTTCCACTACAAGATACTGCTAGCATATGTTCCCCTGCCACAAACCTATGCTGCTTCCCGCATTCCCCCACCATTAGCCAAGGCTGTCACATTCTACACTGCCACATATTTCCCCACTGCACAGTGCCATTAGGGCCAGGCGGCACTGCTTCTGCTATCCAGCATGCCACCTCTGCAGAAGGCTGCCACTGAGGTCATTGTAACATCAGACAGTCAAATTCCCTTGGATCAAGGACAAAGAAGTCAGAGAGTAGCTAGAAAAGGTAAACCAGTAAGAATACGTTTAGAATTCTCAGAAAAATAAAACAAACATACAAGCAAGAAGACAATGGAATGCTATGTATAAACTCCTAAAAAAATTTTGAAAAGCACATAAGAGTGAGATAAATATACAAACAAGTTCATACAGAACTCAAGACTTTTTTGAAAAGTGTTCAAAATAACCCAGAAAAAAATAAGAAACGAGTATTAACACACACAACTTACCAAAAAAATACAGCATAATGAGAGCAACAAGCCTATATATTAATAACTACTCTGAATGTTAATAGATTAAACACACCATTCAAGACACAAAGAATAGCAGACTGGCTAAGAACACAAGACCCACCAAAATGCTGCCTACAAGAAACACATCTTAGGCTCAGAGACAATAAAAAAAGAATAAACACCAACAGATTGGAATACTATAAGTCAAATTAATGGTGACCAAAACAATAGCAGGAGTGTAACTATATATATCCATTAAAATAGATTTAAAGGCAAAATCAATCATGAAAGACAAAGAGGGGTATTAAATAATGATTCAAAGAACAACAGAACAAGAAGATATAACTATAATAAAGATATTAACACCCTACACAAGACCCTTGAAATTCACTAACAAACACCTATTAAATAGCTAAAGCAAGAAATAGACAATGCAAAAATAGTTGGTGATTTTAATACACTACTCACAACTTTCTAATTAATGGGACTGATTATACGGTAAGGAACCCAATAAAGACAGAAGAATTTATATATATATATATATACACACACATTTATATATATGCATTTATATATATGTATATATATATTACACATATATATGTATATACCAACCAACCTCCTAGACTTATACAAAGCACTCCACCCAATAACAACACAGTATACATTATATTCTAGTGCATAGGGAACATTCTGTCAAATAGACCACAAAGCAAGCAAAAAAACATTTTAAAATATTGAGATCTTACAATCCATTTTCTCAGGGCAATGCTATAAAATTAGAAAGTAATAGGAATAGCAAGGGTAAAAAATAAAATATCTGTAATCTGAGAAACATACTGCTTAAAGACAACTAGGTTGTTGATAAAATGAAATTCCTTACAAGGATAAGAATTAGAACTCAATATACCAAACTTTTGGGAAAACATAAAACAGTAGTGTGAAGAGGACGATTTACAGCAATAAATACAACTTAAAAAGAGAGGAATACACTCAAAACCTTTACTCAGCATCTTCACAAAGCACAACAGCATGTGTGACCATGAGCTGTCGAAGGGATAAGGTATCAAGCATCCAAAAACAAAAAATCATATAATTGTAAAGGTAGGTGAGTGCAGAGTGGACTCAAAGCCCATTGGTGGGCAACTGAACACCCCCTTACTGAGGGGTTGTGGGGAGGAGATGAGCCAATCAGGGTGCAGGGTAGCAAC
>NW_022103900.1:37917206-37925800 GCF_000313985.2 Echinops telfairi
AGGAGACAGGCCAATCAGGGTGCAGGGTAGCAATGATGAAACATATAACTTTCCTCTAGTTCTTTAATGCTTCCTCCCCCCTCACTATCATGATCCCAATTCTACCTTACAAATCTGGCTGTACCGGAGGATGTACATTGGTACAGATAGCAAATGGAAACACAGGGAATCCAGTATACATGACTCCTTCAGGACCAGTGATGAGAGAGGGGTGATGGCTGGAGGGTGAAAGGAATGTGGGGTAGAAAGAGGGAACCAATTACAAGAATCTAAGTATTGCCTTCTCCCTGGGGGTTGGACAGCAGGGAAGAGGGCAGAGGGAAATATCGGACAGGGTAACTTATGTCAAAACTATAATAATTTATGAACTATGAAAGGTTCATGAGGGAGGTGGGAGAGGGGAGGAAGGGGGAAAATGAGTAACTGATATTAGGGGCTAGAGTGGGAGGCAAATGTTTTGAGAATGATGAGAGCAACAAATGTACATATGTGCTTGACACAATGGATGTATGTATGGATTGTGATGACAATTGTATGAGCCCCCAATAATTTTTTTTAAAAAAAACTAGAACAAATCAACAAAATAAACCTTCAACCATGAGGAGAAAAATTTTAAAGATTGAAACAGAAATAAGTATATCAAGAAACAGAAAATCAATAAGCAAAATCAGCAAGTCAAAAAGGTGATTCTCTGAGCCATGATGAGTCATGCCCCATCAGCAAAGGAAGGTCTGCAAGACTTTGCTGCATCCATGTCATATTCATGACTCCGAGAAGGCAGCTCATCCTCAGTCATATTTTGAGTGCCTTCTTACTTGAGGGCTCATCCTGGCACAACCTGTGACAACACTCTGCTGTTAAAATGGGAATAGAAGGAGCATTTCTCAACATTAGACCATAGATGCAAAACTACTGGCTAACAAACTTCTCAATGGGGAGAAACAAAGGATTCTCCCTGTGAATGGAAACCAGACAAGGATGTGTCTTGTAATCACTCTCAGTCAAAATTGGGCTAGAAGTCTTATCTAAAGTTATTATAAAACAAAGAGAAATTGAGGAAATCCAAATGGGTAGAGAATAAGTGAAACTATTTGTGGATGATATGATTTTCTAGGTAAACAAGCAAACAAACAAACAATAATTCGACATGAAAATTGTTGGGGACAATTGAAAGCTTGAGTAACATGAGAAGATACAAAATTAAAATGCAAAAATCTATTAGGTTTTTGTATCCTAAGGAGAAAAGATTTGTAAAAATCTAGAAAACAAATCCATTTACAACTGACACAGGAAGTATGAAATTTTCAGTAATAAACCTAAAAGAAACAAAAGACTTGTACAAAGACAACTACAAAACACTACTACAAGAAACCAAATAATTGGAAGAATATTCCATGTTCATAGATAGAAAGGAACCCAGAAATAAATGTATCTCCCTATAGGGAATTGATCTTCAACAAGTGCCTAAAGATATATAATGGGATATAGTTTCTTTATAAATTCTCCAGCAAAATAAGATCTTATTCTGCAGAAGAATGAAATAGACCATATAACTTATCCCATACAACAAAAATAAATCCCAATGAATCAAAGATCTATTGTTAGATATCATTGAGCCTGCTCTGAATTATAGTGACCTTATGTAAAACATAATGGGACATTGCTTGGTCCTGTGAAGACCTCACAATTATTTTTATGATCCTATTGTTTGCAGCCACTGGGTCAATGCATCTTGTCTAGGGTCCTCCTCTTTTCTGCTGCCCCTATACTTTACCAAGAATAATGTTCTTCTTCAGGGACTCGCCTCTCCTAACAACATGCCCTAAGTATGTGAGATTAAGTCTCACCATCTTTGTCTTTAAGGAGCGTTCTTGTACTTCTACCAAGATAGGTCTGAGTGATTTTTTTGGTATTATTTATTCTTGGTAGTCCATCGTACTTTCAGTATTCTTGGGCAACACCATCGTTCAGATGCATCAATTTTTCTTCAGCCTTCAGTGGTCAATGCCTAACTCTCACATTCTTAGGAGGTAATAGAAACTCCCATGGCTTGAGGCAGGCACAATTTAGTCCTAAAAGTAGTATCCTTGCTTTCCAACTCCCTGAAGAGGTTTTATGCAGCAGATTTACCCAATACACTGCGTCTTTGATCTCTTGACTTATGCTTGCATGAGCATTGATTGTGAATTCAAGCAAGAAGAACTCCTTGTAAACTTCAACCTTTTCTCTGGATTTGGGTCTCTTTGCATTGAATTATTATCCATACTGAAAGTTGCAATCTTTGATCTTCATTAGCAAATGCTTCAAGTCCCCCTCACTTTCAGCAAGCAAGGTTGCATCGTCTGCATATTTCAGGTTGTTTATAAGTCTTCCTCCAATCCTGAAGCTTCAATCTTAGTCATATAAGTTTTCTGGTTATTTTCTCAGCATACAAATTAAATTAACCCTGATACACATCCTTCTTGATTTTTAATCATACAGTATTCCCTTGTTCTGGTCACACAATAGCCTCGTGATCCATTTACAGATACTGCAGGCGCACAATGAAGTGTTCTGGAATTCCCAATCTTCTCAGGGCTGTCCACACAGTTGAATGCCTTTTCATAGTCAATGAAACACAACTAAATGATCAACTTGATGCTTGAACATTTTTCTTGAGTTCTTTCAGTTTCAGATATGTTCGGCTTATTCTTCCCTTTGGGTTTTCTAATTCTAGGTCTTTGTACATTTCATTATAATATTTGGCTTTTTCTTCTCATGCTGTCCTTTTAATTGCCCAAAATTAATTACCTAAATTTCCTCTGGCTTTCTCCTTGTAGTGGTGTATGTGGACCGTCCTCTTAGAGCAATATTACAGAGCAATAATGTAGTGATATTTTGATGGCATCCAAGTCTGACTTAGATATAGGAATATAACAAATCAATGTTAGACACTTTAAAATTTTCTGTTTATTTTGACTAATTGTCGCATTGGTTTTGTCTGCATTATTTCACACTAGGTGTCTGACAAACTACTGTGAACATGGAGGAAGCTGCTCCCAGTCCTGGAATACCTTCTATTGTAACTGCAGTGACACGGGCTACACAGGTGCCACTTGCCATAACTGTAAGTGGATTTATGGTGTGTTCACAGTTGGATGGGGAAAACACACATTTAACTTCACACAATAACTTCAGTATTTATGCACTATGTGATTAACAATTTCAATTCACTCACTGAAGAAGTGTTTCTTGAGATGGTACTATATGCCAGATTCTCTGGTTGCCATGCTGGGAAGATAGATAGATACAAGCCATATCATTGTGGAGCCCACAGTATATTAGGAATATTGACTGAAAATGACACGTGTTCAATGCAGTTACATTAGTTTTGATGTGCAATAAGAAACAATGCCGCAGAAGCACAGCAGCATCTAAAAAAGCCAATGGCATTATCTGGTTGAGCTAAATTATGCTGATGTAAGAAAAAAATATCCTATTGCCCCAGGTGTTTAAGGATCAAATAGCTGTCACACTGTAATGTTACATGACCATCACATAGTATGTGAGCCCACTTTCTTGTTATTCTCATTCTGAGCCACATTCTAGCAGAAGACCTGTCACCTGGAATATCTTCATGACAAGGTGAAAGAAGCTCAAGGAAGTATTTGCTAAATTTTAACCGCTTCTACTATGAAATGGCTGATATTTCTTTCAGTCACATTTCAAATAATGCCTACTTTATTCCAATAATATCCCACGACTACACACAACATCAAGAGGGGGTGACATGCAATTTTTCATGGATTCTGACAGAACCAAAACATTGTTGGTATTGATGGCTACCAATCATTCCTGGGGAGGTGATAGCCTTCAATGACAAGAATTGATTTGGTTTGAAATTCAAATATGGTGGATGGAAAAAGAGAGAGAGATAAAGAGAAAAGTGGAATCCAAGATGATAGACCAGGAGATACACTACCTATACCCCCTAAAAATAAAAAATAAAAAAGTAACCAAGATCCTGGAGCTTCAAAGGAAACAAAATAAAGACATAGAGCAATGAGAAGACGAAACTGAGGGGAAACTGGTCATGGAGACACGGGGGTAGGGGAACTGTCAACCTGAGCAACCAGATAAACGTCTCTACTCCTCCAGAATTACATTAGTATAAATGACCAGACATCTGTAGTCTCATCCTTATTCTGCACAATCTCTTGATAACCTTAACTATGTCCCCAACCCACCAAGTCAACCCCATACAACACTACCAGTACTTTGCTACTTGTCCCCTAATTTTTAATATTTCTTATTAATTGCCCCACATCCTTGTTTTCTCTTTTTTCCCCTTCCTTTACTCATCATTTTATTTTTTGCCCATGGATTAGGTGTTGCCCCATCACAACCTATGCAGCCGTCAGCACTCACTGCTCACAGCACTCACTGTTCACTCTTCTCCTCCTGTATAGTAGTTGGCGTTCCAAGGGACAGCAAGTCTCTATTCTCCCCGCAGCAGTTTTTTAAGGCTAACGTTTATATCAGCACTGGGCCACTGTTCACTTGTTTCATTTCTTCTTAGTTCTTCCCTCCCCATCACTTTGTTCTTTTTACCTTTTTTGTTTTTCTTTTCCTCCTCTTCCCTTCCACCAACCTTTAAAATTTTGAATCCCTCATAGCTGGTGCTCTGCCGCAACACTCCTCATTCGGTAGTGCCCACTCCTGACCCTCTGTATTCAGTGGTGCTACATTCCCAGGGTAGCCATATTTTGCAGCTATTTCTTAAGTCATGGCTCTGTCACTATTTTCTTTTTCCTTTTCCCTTTTGAAATTTCTTCTTAGGTCTTTACTCTTCCCACCCTTTTTGTTAATCCTCTTGTTCTTAGGGTTTGTTTATTTTTGTTTTCTTTTCCCCTATGTTCTCATTCTCTTTTCTATATTTCCTGAGCAGTCAGGAGTCAGGGACTCTACTGAGCCATACTTAGGGTCCCACACAGTGGATCGGTGCCACCACCTATTCATGCACCACTGGATTGATGGCATAGGACTACCAACATCTACATAGCCTGCACTCAGCTCTTCTGTATTACCAGAGCAATCAGAGACTTATGCCCCACCCCCACCCTCTACAAAGTCTACCCAGTGACAGGTGGTGAGTGTCTTGATACTTCCAAAATAGGAACCAAAATAGCACACCCAGTTGAAGTACACCAACATGAAGTCTACATATTAATAAAATAATGCCACAATATAATTGAGACAAGGTAAGTTAACAAATGATGATATTTCTTCAGAGGAAGAAATTATATTGGCCCTACCCTATAAGAGATTGAAAATATGTATACTTAGGACCTTTCTGAACTCTAAGAACAGTTCAAGGTGAGCACAGACAAATTCAAGCAAAAAACACAGTCAATAATCTAGAAGAATCCAGGAAACCAGTGTATGAATCAGCTGACAAAAATTGATGAACTATCAGAAGCTTTTAAAAAACTGAAAATACAAATACAGGTGATTCATTCTAAAAATTTATAAATTGAGAGGACAGGGGAAGATCAAGCTACTAGACTTCATCAGTGGGAGAAAGAACTGTGAAATTGAAGAAAAATACCATAGTATTTTTTTAAGTAGCAATAAAAAAAAGGAAAAATAGTCTAAAAATCATGTGGTATATCATCAAGAGGAATAACTTACATGTGACTGGAATTACAGAATGGGAAGAGAAATAAATAAATGAAACACAGAAAACATTTGTTGGAAGAAAAGTTCCCTATTATCATTGAAGATGCAAATATATTTACTCACAAAGCTCTGAAAACTCTAAAGATGATAGGCCTCAAAAGAAAGACACCAAGACACACCATGGTCAAACTTTCCAGAGCTAAATAAGAAATAATCCTGAAAACAGCTCAGTAAAACAAAAACTTACTTAAAAGGAGAATCAATCAAATAAAATTCTAATTTCTTGGCAGAATTCAAACAGGTAAGAAAGAAATGAGTTGTCATTTATAAAATCCTGAAAGAAAAATAACCAATAAAATGATGCCACAATTATGATGGAAATCACAAATAAATAGAAATTAAGGGGATTTTCAAAAAACAGACTAATTTTACCAAAAAAAAAATATTAAAGGGAGCCCTTTGGACAGAGAACTTCCAGAGACAGACAATAAACAACATTGAAACATCACCCAGATGTTTACCCATGTATAGAAGTATTAACCATAAGCTTTAAAGAGTATTAAAATGAACCTACAACACTAAAAATAGAGTCATCCATTTATAAATTATGAAAACTAAATAGCAAGAATGGGAATACATGGAAAAGACAGTATCAAGACAGCAGCAATGGTTTTAAACTTCAAAATATAATAATAAGCTGTCTTTGAACTTCAAAATAACTAAAAATATTCTCACCAAAATAAAAGCAGAAAATGATAAAGTTTTTCAGTAAACACTAAAGCAACAGTGTTGTAGGCTTGATTTTCTAGGGAAGTAAAACCAGTAATACATATAAAAGCAAAATTTATATCAAGAAAAATGGTTCACACTGTTAAGAATAGTTTGGTTATCAGATATTACACTGGTGGCTTTCTCTGATTCATTGGGGGCTCAAAAGCTGGGAAGCCAGAAGATTAGAGGCTTGTGGAGGCAGATATGATTTGGCATGATGGATCAGATGTCATGGCAGGTCACTGATAACTCCCATGATTGGTAGGCAAAATTGCAGGCTGGTGGTACACATCAAGAAACCAGATGCAGGATCCACGCCAGCAAGAAGGAGAGACAAAAACGATTCTCCCCATCATCTCCTTTAGAAATATTAGAGAGTAGGTCACACCCGCAAGGAGATGTCATCAAGTTGTGACCTTATGGGGGAGGGCTTATGGCCAAACCACAGAGAATCCAGGCCATTCCAAGTTGATATAAACCCTAACTATCACAAATAGCAATAAAGTAAGTGATTTAAAATCTGTAAACAAATGAGATCCATACAGATATATAACTGTAATAAAGAAACCATCCACATGAACAAACACACACACACACACACACACACACACTTCTGGTGATGGGTAAACCAAATGGAGCAATCTGCAAGTGGGAAAAATCATTTAACTTTACTGATACAGACCCCCAGTGGGAGACTGTCTTGTATTATGTTCCTATTTGGGCACTTTTAAACCAGTTTCTATCCAGTCCGTGGTGATCCAGACTGCATCCTACAGGCACAGGGAACTGTAGACTGTCCTTCAAGGTGCCCAACATCATTCATAGACATCACTAGAGGATCCAATTTGTAAACCCTACTAAGAAAATTAGACTTCACATTAAACATGCCTGTAGCACACTAAAGGATCTGAAATACTCCCTTGGAAAAAGGGCTGAAACTCTGAGGAGTCTGAGGAGAATCAGATGACTACTATCACAAAGTCACGGATCTGGACATCATTTGACTTTGGTTCAAAATTCTAAACACCTGTGTCAGTCTAAGTAGACTAGAGAAACAAAATTCATAAACACTCATATTTTATAAGAAATAGTTTTATATAGAAGGTAATTGTACATTAAGCATCCCAACCCAGTCCTGTCCAAGCTCATAAGTCTGACATTAGCCCATATGTCCAACATTGATCTACAAAGTCCTCCTCAAACTCACAAAGCACACACAATGATGCTGACTGCAGGAGGAAAGCCAAATTAGTGAGCTTGTAAACACCTCAGCGCTGGCAGGGGTCTCCACACGGCTGCTCCAGCATGCAGGGCTGCATCGGAGTAGGTCCATGTGGCTTCTCCTCAGGGATGTCTCGCAGGAAGTGAGCCTTGCCACCTGAGGTAGAGAACTAGCTAAGGCAGCCACAACTGGTCTGACCATCAGAAAACAAGATACCAGACAGGCTTTAGAAAAAATTAATAAGACAAGAAGTTGGTTCTTTGAAAATATTAACAAAATGGATAAGACACTGGCAAACCTAACAAAAGAAAAATTACAAACTCGAATTAAATGGATGATATTATAACAGAACCAAATGAGATTTTTAAAAATCACACAATATTTTAGAAAAGTGTATTAGAGCAATTTTGAATACCTAGAAGAAATGGATAAATTTCTAGAAATGCATTATTTACCTAAATTAATACAAAATGCTATAGAAAAAGCTCAGCAAGCCTATACCACAAGAAATAGATCTAGTCATAAAAACTCCCAACATCAAAAAATAGAGTCCAGGTGGCTTCACAGAGGAATTTTGCAAAACAATTAGAGAACAATTAATAGCATCTCACAATACACAAATGGACAATATACTACCAAATTTATTTTATAAAAAATTACGACCCTGATAGCTAAACATGGCAAAGACATCACCAAAACTGAAAATCTATATCATGAATATAGACTCCAAGATCTTTAATAAAATCCTAACCAACAGAATTCAACTAGACATCAAAAATTATAATACATCATGATCAAATAGGATTCACACCAAATATACAAGGATGGTTTAATATTAGAAAACAATCAATATATTCATTACATAAACAAAAACAAAGAAGAACTATCTGATTATATTAATAGATTCAAAAAGAGGCATCTGATAAAATTCAGCATCCATTCT
>NW_022103900.1:37926957-37950767 GCF_000313985.2 Echinops telfairi
GGGGGAGGAAGCATTTAGGAACTAGAGGAAAGTTGTATTCTGGAGATATGAGTTATAGACTACCTTTCAACTGATCTAGAATAAAATCAAAACAAGTCCATGAGATCCAAAATACAACCTTGAATCTATTCCACCTGGATTACCTCAAGAACAGATTGAGGCACTAAACACTAATGAGAGAAGACCTAATGTGCTAGTTACATAATCTGGTGTCAATTTGGGACTTGAGTGGATTAATAGTGAAGAGGTGGAGTCTAGTCTGTCAATCAGGTCATAGCCAATGGCATGGCCTCCTCCTGAGAATTCTGGGAAGTCCTGTATTTCCTCCTTGGAGGCGGAAGACACCTTGCTCTCTCTGCTAACTCCCTGGGAGACACTGCAGCTGCCAAGACACATGGAACTGACTGCCCTAGTGCCCTGAGCTGGAGAAGCCACATGGACCTACTCTGATGCAACCAGACCTCTGAAGGGAAGCCAAGTAAAGATCCCTGCCAGCATTGAGATGCTTAAACCATGACTGGATCCACAAGACTTTTCAAACACTGGCCTGTGATCATCCTGTATTTGGCATAATTACATGTATTTTGTGAATCTGAAGAGGATTTCATAGATTGGTATTGGACATATGGGCTAATATTAGACTTATGGGCTTGGACTGGATTGGGTTGAGATGCTTTCTTATGTACAATTACCCTTTATATAAAACTCTCTCTTATACACATATGAGTTTCTATGGTTTTGTTTTGCTAGTCTACCCAGACTAACACATCTAATGAGCTGTGGGGTGACATCAAGAACATCATACAAAAAGAAATTAAAAGGTTACTAAAAAGATGGGAAAGAAGATAAAAACAGATGTCAGAAGAGACTCCGAAATTTGCTTTTACTCATAGAGTAGCTAAGGTAAATGTAAGAAATTATGTCCAAAAGCTCAACAGAAGAACAGCTTCCCTTTCACTTAAGAGGTTTGGTTTCTGTAAACTGGCTCAAGTCTGGGATTTAATTGAGGAGTCATGACTCTGTATTTCTTTAGACCATAAACAATCCCCCAAAGTAGTTATCCTTGTACCTAACATGGCACAACTAACATGCATACAATAAAAAATGTATTATCTACATTTTTATTTAAATTGCATAAGGGACAAAACAAATATTTTATGCATACATACAAAGAGGAAATAAGTAATTTCATAAGAAATCTGGATTCCAGCCATATTATTTTTTCCTCCATTATGTAATACCAATCTAATTTCTCATTGGTAATCAGAATCAATCACACCACTCAATATAGCAATACCCTTTTTTTCCTGTTGCCCTAGAGGCCTGAGGAGCCCCAAACGGACAGGAGGTATTCTTAATTTCCAGTTCAATGCAATCAAAGCTGTTTTTCTAATTGCTGAGTATGGCTTTTCCAATTATGTATTATGGAACTGGGAACACTTCTACAGGATGGATTCAGATGCCAGCTGGTCCCACTGTGAGACAAATCTGAGCTGACAGCCCATTAATAACTTGACCTCTGTCTGCTCCTTACTCTCACTCTTGGGGCTTCAAATGTTTTGAGTCTTCTGGAATTAGTGTTACTTCAGAGTCATTGTCCAGTAATTCTCCCCAAATTTGGTTATTTCATTTCCCCACATACACAATCAATCTTGTAAAGGCTGTAGATCCCTTTGGGTAAAGCTGGAAAAAAGACTGCCAATATCAACCTTTGGTGGGTCCTTCATTCAAAGGACCCAGATTACCTTTCAACTAAAGAAATTATGATTTCGTAAACTGGCTCAAGTCTGGGAATTGATTGACTGGTTGTGACTCTGTATTCTGGAGATAGGAGTTATAGACTGCCTTTCAACTGATCTAGAATTTTTCCACTTGTATTTTTCCAGATCAAGTAAACATTTAATAAGTTTCCCATGTAATTCACTCCCAGGGGCCCCCTGCATACTTCATCAATGTCATACGGCCATATGAGTCATGCTATTCTGATTGCCACTTTGACTCTGTGTCCATTATGATAACTACACCCACCTTCTCTTAATTGATTAAATGCTGTCACTTGGCCCCTACTACCAAGAGACCTAATCAGCCCCAACACAGTTAGATGTCTTAATTTAATTATGGCAGTTTCCACTGACAAATCTTCATAAAATTGTAATTATAGCCATCTTCAAAAATATTAGAGGTCCCTTAACATATTTGTTCATCACTGCTCTGGTAAAAGGTATGTCTCCAGGGCCTTTTATGTGTGGATTTATGGGTCTATCCTGATAAATCCCTGTAACATGCCAATTCCCCTAAGCCTGTGGATACTTCCTTCTACAGTATACCAAGGTGGGTTTAATATTTCAATTTCCCATACTGTAGGTCATCTCACAATCAATACTTCAGTCAGCTAACTCAATAGACTATTAGAATATTCTCTAACCTTTTGACGTCAACTATTGAATGAAGAATCTGTAACACTTCCTTGAAATGCCCTTTTATGCATTTGATCTTGATAGAAAGCCAAATAAAACAATTTAGCAAATATCACACAGCACTGCTAAGTTTTCCTTTGGTCACCATACGGAGAAACTTCCTGTTTCTAATTTCATAAAAGATCTGAGGTTCTTGTTTGGAATTTGAAGGATCATTCTTAAAGCTCTCCCATCAAACTGTCATTGACTTTAAGACTGGCTTATAAATCATCCTTCCATTGACATAGATGCAGCGCCTCTTTTAAGATACTAACATAAATAGTACTTTGGGATAGGTCAGTATACGAGATATTAAAAAGCGATGGAGTCAGCTGTCATCATAGCAGAACATGTAGCTGAATGTATTAGTCTGTCACTAGAAGATTTGAGCACATTAACTTTCAGCAGTACAAATGTCCTTCTAGCATTTAACGTAATGACAGAGACTATGGCAATCATTCCAGCATGCCTGGCTCCCTGGTCACATTGATGCGTTTTTATATGCTAACATTTGATTCCGTTACTTTATATAGTCCAAATGGGAATTTGATGGGATAACTGTTATGTAACGTGTAGACAAGGTATGTCTGAAATGCAAAAGCCATAGAAACCAAAATGTGTGCTCTTGAGTTTCTAATATCAAAGTCTTTGGCAGTGTGTGTAATCAAGTCTTTCCACTAGGAGATGGTCCATAGAAATGGAAAATTGGTCTTGCACTTTTCATAGAGTTGAAACAGTAATGAAATCATAATTGTTCTTGAAGATTAAATTTAATTATATTTGAAGATTAGACTGGGGTGAATTCCAGGTTCTGACAATTACTAATCCAATAACCATGGAAAATCCACACTTCCCTAAACTTCAGTTTTCTTGTCTTGAAGTATAGGGAAAACACTACCTATGCTTAGAATTTCATGATGATTAAAGAAAAATCCTACTTACAGCCTCTGCTTTAGGGTCAGTAGAGAAGATGTTCACCTGTACTTACTGTGCTGGTCAACTTCTCTACAGAGGGACTTTTCTTGGTCTTTTTTGGATAAATACGGTGTTTTATGTTTGGAAGTGACCTTTAAAAATTTTTCTTCTTTAAAAAAATTCATTTTATTGATTTTTTTTTTACTCTTACATACATTCATTGTGTCAAAGACATTTGTACATATGTTGCCATCATCCTTTTAAAAACATTTTCTTTCTACCTAAGCCCTTGGTATCAGCTCAATTTTTTCCTCCCACCCCCACCCACCCACTCTCATGAACCCTTGATAAATTATAAACTATTTTTATTTTCATATCTTACATCATCTGCTGTCTCCCCTCACCCAGGTTTCGGTTGTTCATCACCCTGGGTTGGTGGGGGTTGGGGTATAATATGTCGATCATTGAAATCCTATGTTGAGAGCTCTTTTCTGTACCAGTGTACATACTCTGGTCTAGCCAGATTTGTAAGGTAGAACTGGGGTCATGATAGTGGGGGTGAAGTGGGGTGGGGAGGAAGCAACCATTTTATATAATGATGTTTTTTTGCATCTTTCTTCAAATCAATATTCTTAATACCCCCTTCTCTCACTGGAAAATTCTTCCCTGATTTTCCCTTAAAAGATGGACTATCCCTTCTTCAAGCTTTCCTTTTTAGTAGGAGTAAGCCAACTATTGAAGTCTTCTTTTTAGGATTTTGTATACTTTCCCCCAGGAAATGGACTCACCGTTGTTTACTCCGTTGAATTCAGAACATAACTAGGGGATGACCAGCAAAGTGAGTAATATAATTTATTGATATTAATTAGCATATAATAATACTTACCATGCTAGGATCCCTCATTGTGCAGCAGCTCAGTGTCAGCTGCACAGTTGTTAAGCACTAAAGGTCACTTTATTTTCAGCAGTTACATTTGATATCACTAAGATATTGATTTTCATTCAGCACTAATTTTTGTAATTATCTCCTATTTTCAAATCCCTCATAAACATACAACAGGTATATGTAAATAAGAATCTACTCTGTGTCTAATAGAAGCTATGAACTGTGAACTATGCCTGATCAGATATCTGGTTTCTCAAGGACTTTAAAATCACAGGGTGTGGGAATTGTACTGTGAAAATAATATAAAATTTTATACAAACAAAACTCAAAATGGAGGCGACAGTTAAGGAGGAACAGATGAGGCCTGTGGCAGGGAGCACGGGGAGAGGGGAGGAAGGGTCTTTTGGTAGTTCTAGATCTGGGATAGATCCAGTAGAATGACAATGAGTTGGATCTAGATAGCTAGAGATGGTTAGGAAAGGGCTAAGGAATCAATGGTGATTCACAGCATTGCTGCAATGAGAGTCAATAAGGAGACTGACTATGATTGAACTATTGAATTGTATAGTATGTGAAATATATGCCAATAAAGCTGTTTGTAAAAGATGAAAAAAAAAGACTGACTGGAATGGACTTGAAGATTCTTACTAATAGAGAGGAATAGAACTGATGGTAACAAAAATGTACATGAGTAAATGCCCCAGAAGGAAACGCAACCAGGAGGCGATACGGATCCAGAGAGTCATCGCAAGGAATTCCCTTACAGACTTGTGAGAACTGCCTAGACGAGTGCAGGACTTGAACTGCACGAAAGCAGACTGGAACGCTTGGACATAAACGGAAGATGTAGTGCACGGGTGATATTTCTTCCTCTGTTCCCAAAATCTTTCAGCTGCTTGAATAAAACCCAGACAGATCATTTATGGTAATCTCCCTTAGTTAAACTCAGTCTGGTATAGATTCTAATTATATCTATACAATGTCTATGTAGGAACACCTAGTGTTTCGATAAGTGGCAATGGTAGGCTCATCAAATGGTCAGTTAAAACGGAGCATGACGGTCAATCTCTTGTGGATTTGGGACTTCACCACATCTCTTTAACCACAATTCATCTCCTAATAAGGACAATAACAAAGTCATAATTCAGCTTTAATTCTGCTGAATATCGCACACTTCTATACAATCAACATCATTTAGGTTTGCATAGCACCTAAATTATAGCACCAGTCATAATAATGTCTCCATTAGCTCTGGTGTGACTGATATCAAAGTGGTGTCATATATAATGGAAATAAAATATTTGTTTAACATTAACCAACAGGACTTTCATTTTTTCACCATTTAGAAGGCTAGTATTCATAGCACTGGATGGAGGAGAAACCTTTCTCTTTCTGCTCTGGGAAAAACCCTTGTCTTTTTCATTTTGGGCTTCTTAATTCCTTGTCAACCTTCATTTGACCTGGTATCTGTCTTGCACCATCTGTGCTCCCGGGCTTGCAAGCATTTTATCTTTATATATTTATTTATTTTATACATAAGATAATCATTTAAACATTTTTCCAACAGTTTTATTGACTTATAATTTACATAGCATACAATTCAATTGTTCAAATTAAGAAGAGTTGTACAATCATCACCACAATCAGTTTTAGAACATTTTCTTCACTCTTGTAATCATCATTATTTGCTCCCTATTTCATTCCAAGCTCCCCATCATATCCCCAAAACCATAAACCAAACTCACTGCCATTGAGAAGATGCCCACTCATAATTCTATAGGACCAAGTAGAACTGACCCTGTGAGTTCCCAAAACTGTAACTGTTTATGGGAATAGAATGCCCCATTTTTGTTCCTCAGAGCTTATAGATTGCAGCCCAACTCATAGTCACTATGCCACCAGGACTCCATCATATCCTATAGATTTTCTCTATAGATTTACCTCTCCTGGATTTCATATACAGAACAACATTTAAAAGCAAAACAAAGCAAAAATTAAAAACAATTACAGAGTAAAACAGATTAAGAACCTCAAAGGACAAGAAAGCAGAAAATATTAAAAATGAGAACAAATTTAAATTGATCATAAGGGAGATTAAAGGTAGGGTTGCTAATTTTGATCTAATTGCATCTGCAACAATC
The DNA here is from genome assembly GCF_000313985.2 of Echinops telfairi. Classification (NCBI taxonomy): domain Eukaryota; kingdom Metazoa; phylum Chordata; class Mammalia; order Afrosoricida; family Tenrecidae; genus Echinops; species Echinops telfairi. Next base: position 37,933,356 of record NW_022103900.1, read on the forward strand.
CACTTTCCAATGCATTCTACATGATAGCAAGGCTATTCACATCCCTGGCCCATGGGAAGAGGAGATACACTAGGGCTTAATCCATATGTATTTCCCCTTCACTTTTTTTTTAAACTGAAATAGCTTTAAAATGGGCCCAAATAGCCAAATCAACAGCTAAGATATTACATTTTGACCTATGTACGTTTGCCATAATCAGCTTCACAGTGCTCTATGTTTGATCAAAGAGATATTCACATCCCTCGACTGTGATCAGAATGTATTAATCAAAAGCCAGACTCATGTGTGGACTCTGCAAATGGATTTTGGGCTTCCACTGTTACCAATAGCCCTCAGCAACCCAAGTGTTCACAATTTAAACTCTGATACCATTCCCTCCTTTACATTTGGATTTTATTATGTATGATCCTTGGATCACAGGTGGATGAACTTCTTTTTGGATTTAATTGACACATCCCTTGGATGGCTGCTTATTTGAAAAGAAGTCTTTAAGACCCTAGATGCTATGCTTTCTGATAGCCAAACACAATCTAGTTTCTTCGCCACACTTAGCTATGGCATCCATATTTTCAATGATCTCCTCATGAAGATGCGCATAAAGCAAGGCCCTATCATAAGAACTAATTGTTCCTCCATTGGGGCTAGAATTAATTACAAGCTCCAAATCTCTTTGTGCATCTATGGTTTACATATGTCTCTGATTCACCTTAGAGAAATCGTTGTTATTTTATGATAGAGAATGTTATCAATCATTCCCCTGGGCAATCACTGCCATCAAGTCAATGTTGACTCATAGTTTTCCTACTGGGCACTGTAGAACTGTCTCTGTGAGCCTCCAAATCAGAAAACCTTCACCAGATTGGAAGGCCCCCTCCTTCCCCCGAAGAGATGGCTGCTGGATTCAAATGGCTGACCTTGCAGTTAACAGTCCAGTGCATAACCACTGTGCATTTATAGTGTCAGTACTTTAGCCAATGGTATTTAAAACATTGTTGAGAAAAGGAAATTAAACTAATATAGACCAGCTATGAACCAAAATACATGAATTGCTAACTTGTACAGATTAAACTCTTAAGTGAGTAAACACTACTTACATAAACTACGGGGATTAATAATAAGACAAATCTTCCAATAGTATTCATTCCAAACAGCAGAGCCACACCCTCCAGATTAATATACATCATAAGGAAGCAACGAGGATATTAAAATTGTAAGTATATTGTACTTCTGGGCCACCATACATTGGGCATCCTCAGAGCAAGAGATTTGAAACAAAGTTCAATGTCTGCCAGTTCTGTGCCCTTGGACTAGTAGTCATTTGCTTCTCACGCTAAAGAGTTTTGGCCTTATCTCCAGTAGCTCCAAAGGTGAATTTAAGGTAAAATCCAATTCACTTAGTGGGATTTCCACATAGAGTCTTTGTTGTGTGGACTATGGAGGATGTAGTGCATCTCAAAAAAAACAGAATCTAACAAATGATCAAACCTTCCAACTGCCTGCTCTGTTTCTATCACCCTCCTTTTTTTTACATCTCCCTCTTGTAGTTTATTATCTTCCCCTTAACCAAAGTTAGAGCATATATGTCATCAAACCTATGGCATCCCCTCCCCATCATCCCCACTACTCTGGGCAACCATCAAACATTCTATTTACTTTTTTTTCTTTCATTTTTTAATTATAAATTAGGTGGGGATTTAAGTTTCAAATAATCAATTTGTACTCAACAATTTAAAGTACTAACCAAATCACTAATAGTTTAGCCTTCTCACACTTCTTGATTTTTCTTTTCTCTCTTGTGGCCTGCTATCTCCTGTTATACTCAAGTTAACACCCATCAACAGAACAGCCCTTTGATTTATCTTACTTCCATTGCCCTCAACCACTTGTCAGTCTCTAAAGTTTATTTCTTCAGTCTTTATATTATTGATGTTTAATATTTTTTTCTTATTTCTTTTTTATTACATTCCAAACATGTATAACCAATGAAGGTGGCCTAGGTTTCTTTATTGGTATTCACTTCTGTAAATTGAAACCACAGATATAAGTGGTACATGAAGCAGAGAATTCACAAGTAAACCCAGAGGATGCATGCAAATTTCCGTTCACAAAAGTCACATATGCAGGTACAGTACATGAATTAGAAGCGTGTACCTAGAAGTATGGCCAACATTTTGTAAAATGTAAAATTACATCTTGCTTATACCAAAGATGTGTAACAGCTACAGGATTCAAGTGACAAGCAGCAAGAAGATTCCAAGAAATCAATACTGGTCAAAGTTAGAGCAGGAATATTTTCCCTATTGTTTTCCTTTTAAACGTGGTCTCATATAATATTTGTATCATTGTCATTGATTAATTTCACTCAGCATAATGTTCTCCAGATCCATTCATGTGATGAAGTGACTGTTTATTTTCTTTCACCACTTTTTAATTCAAGACTTCCAGCATAGTATTGACTAGGATTGGTGATAAGGGGCATTCTTGTTGGGTTCCCTTTCTCAGTTTTTCCATGTTGAGTGATACGGTGGCAATGGGTTTTTCACATATGGCCTTTATTGCCTTGAGATATTTCCCTTCTATTCCTATTTTGCTGATTGATTTCATCAAGAATGGTTTGTAGATACTGTGAAATACCTTTTCTGAGTGTGTTGATATGATAATCAATGTTTTTTACCCTTTGTTTTATTTATGTGATGGGTTACATTATTTGTTTTTTTTAATGAACCATATCATATTTGTGTGCCTAGTATGCATACAATCATGGTGTATTATATATATAATTTATATATAAAAACAGGGCTGCACTCTATTTGCCAGGATCTTGTTGATCATTTTGTGTGTATATTTATGAGGGATGTTGGTCTGTGATTTTGTAAATTGGTAATGCCGTTGCCTCCCTCATGTATCAGGGTTATGCTTGATTCATAATGGAAGTTTGTTCTCTTTTTTTATATTCTGGAATGTTTGTGTAGAATTGATGGTAACTCTTCTCTGAATGCTTGGTAGAATTCCCTGGAAAATCCATCTGGCCTTGGATTTTTTGTTTTGTTTTATTTTTAATGACATGATCAACTTCTTTTGCTAATGGTCTGATGTTTTATACATCAGTCTGATTTAATTGGAGTTGACAGTGTGTTTCTACAAAATTGTCCATTTCCTCTAAGGTTTCAAGTTTGTTGAAGTATGTATAACATATAGTAATGTGCTATTTTTTAATGTAATTTTGATGTGTTTTAATGTTCCCTTTTATTCTTTATTATTAATATTGCATCTTCTCTTCCTTTTCTTTTATTAGGTTTGCTTGAGGTTTGTCAATTTTGTTAACCCTCACAAAGACTAAACCTCTAGTTTTGTTGATTTTTTTAAAATTGTTTTGCTGTTTTCCAATTCATTTATTTCTGCTCTGAAGAAGCCCTGGTGCCATAGTGGTTATGCTTTGGGCTGCTATCTGCAAAGTCATCCAATCATAGCCACCAGCTACTCTGTGAGAGAAAGACAAGACTTGCTATTCCCATAGAGAATTCATCTCGGGAATCCAAAGCCACAGTTCTACCTTGTCCTATAGTGTCAGTATGAGTTGGCATTAACATGATGGTAGTGAGTTGTCGTTTTTTCTAATCTTCGTGATTTCTTTTCTCCTAGTGGTTGAAGGTTCACATTGCTGTTCTTGTTCTAGTTGTTGAAGATACTGGGTCAAGGGATTGATTTTGATTTTGTGGTTTGTTTTTTTTTCCATACGTACATTAATTCCTTTAAATTGCCACCTGAGTGTTGCTCTTGTTATGGTTCAAAAGTTGTGGTTTGCTACGTTTTCATTCTCATTTGCTTCAAAGAATTTTAACTTTTCCATTCGTATTTCATCAATTACCAAGTAGTTTTTAATCAGTTTGTTGTTCAGTTCCCATGTATTTGCTTTTTTGTCCTTACTTTTCCTATTGTTGACTACTAATTTCATAGCACTGTGGCCTAAGAAAATAGATTCTTTCACTAGTTAAAAGAAAACAGATTCTAAAATCTTGATTTTTTAAATTAATTAAATCTTATTTTGTTTCCTAACATATGACCAGTTCTGGAGACAGTCCCCTATACACTATAAAATAATGTGCACTGGACTATTGTTGGGTGCAATGCTCTATTTATGTAGAGGTGATCAAATTGATTGTATTGTTTAGTTCTTATATGTCTTTACTGAGTTTCTTTTCCAGTTATATTTCCTTCCTTGAGAGTGTTCTATTGAAGTCTCTTACTATCAGTGTCCACCACTTCTCTGCAACTTTGTCATACTGTGGTTGGCTTTTGTGTTACTGTGATACTGGAAGTTATGTCCCTGGTATTTCAAGTGCTAGCAGGGTAATTGAAAGTAAACAAGCTTCAGTGGTGGAGCCGCTTTCTCTGAGTGGAGTCAACCATGGTGAAGTAAATAGGATAAAGCCTGTGGGGATAAAGACTTTGTGATTATTATTTGCTGATGGGGCTTAATCAAGGTAAGAAGAAACAGTTGTAAAAATCTGCTAAAGTTCAGAAATTGGAAGGTACCAATTATAAATCTAGGAAAATTGTAAGTCATCAAAAATGAAATGGGATGCATAACAATCAATATTCTAAGCATTAGTGAGTTGAAATGGACTGGTATTGCCATTGTGAATCAGAAAATGTTATGAACTATTATTCAAATTTATGGACCAACCACAAATTTGTTGTGATAAATTGCAGAATTATATGTATGCATTCACTCTAAAATTGGTCAAACATGCAATCAAGATGCATGATAATTATTGGTGGTTAGAATGGAAAAGTTGGAAACAAAGAAGGTGCAGTATTTGAGAAATATGGACTTGGTGAAAGAAATGAAGATGGAGATCACATGATAGAATTTTGCAAGACCAACAACTTGTTCATAGAAAATATCTTTTATTCAACAACACAAAGGGTGACTATGTACATGGACTTCTCCAGATGGAATGCACATGTGGCAGTTACATAATCTCCTGTCAACTCGAGTGTAAGGGTGGAGTCTATCCTGTCACTCAGGTAATGGCCAATGAGGCCGCTGCGTGGGTATGGCCTTCTTCTGAGGATTCTGGGGACTCCTGTCTTCCTCCCTGGAGGAAGGACACACTCTACTGCACATTCCTGTTGACAAGCCACATGGAGTTATGCTGATGGAACCAGAGCTCTGGAGCTGGAGGAATCATGTAGAGACCCATGCCAGCATTGAGATGCTTTCAATGACACTGGATCCACAAGACTTCCCACCCACTGGCCTGTGGTTTTCCTGAATTCAGTGTCATTGCATGTGTTCCATAAGTCTCAAGAGGAATTTACAGACTGGTATTGGACATATAGGCTAATGTCAGACTTATGGACTTGATTTGGACTTAGCTGAGAGGTTTTATTAACATACCATTACTCTTTGATATACAGTTATCTCTTACATATATATGAGTGTCTCTGGATTTTTTTCTCTAGTCAAACTGGACTAACGCAACACAGAAATGAAACTGACTAGAGAGAAGCTCAATATCAGAAACCAGCACAAGGCCAGGGTCTGACCATGGAACACACCATCAATTACTCCTATATAAATTCAAATTGAAGCTGAAAATTTTAAAACAAATCCATGAGAACCTAAACATGACCTTGAGTCTATACCACCTGAATTGTCGAGTTCTCAAAAACAGATGTTCTTCAGCTGATCTCAAGAACAGATTCGAGACATCAAACACTATGACAGAAGACCTGATGAGCTGTGGGAGGACATCAAGATAATCATTCATGAATAAAGCAAAATCATCAAAAGGACAGGAAAGAAGAAAAGATCAACGTGAGTGTCAGAAGAGACTCTGAAACTTGGTGTTAATCATAGAGTAGCTAAAGCTAATGGAATAAAAACAAGGAGGTATGAGAACTGAATATGAAATTTCAAAGGAGAGTTCAAGAAGACAAGTAAGATATTATCATGAAATATACAAAGACCTAGACTTAGAAAATCAAAAAGGAAGTATACACTCAGCATATTTTAAATTGGAGTAGCCAAAGGGGAAAAAAACAAGCCTTGAGTTGAAATACTAAAAGATTAAATGAGCAAAATATTGAATGATGCAGGAAGCATCAAAAGATGGAAAGAACACACAAGTTCACTGTACCAAAAAGAATGAGTTGAGATTCAACCATTTCAATAGGTAGTACATGAGCAAGAACCAGTGGTTCAAGCTGCACTGAAAGCTTTAGCCAAAAACACAGCTCCAGGAACTGATGGAATACCAATTGAAATACTTTAACAAGCTGATAAAGAACTGGACTTGCTTACTCATGTATGCCAGGAAATTTGGAAGAGAGATATTTGGCAAACCAACTGGAAAAGATCCATGTTTGTGCCCATTCCAAAGAAATGTGACCCAACAGAATGTGAAAATCATAGAACATTATTATTGTTTTTGCTGAAGATCATTAAACAAAGGCTACATCAGTGCAGAGACAGGGAGTGGACAAAGGTTAAGGCTGGATTCAGATGACATGGAACAAGGGATATCATTGCTGATGTCAGATGGATCTTGGTTGAAGGCAGAGACTATCAGAAAGATATTCACTTGTGTTTCATTGATGTGCCAAGGCATTTGACTGTGGCTCATAACAAACTATGAATAATTTTGATAAGAATGGGATTTTAGAATACTACACTGTGTTCTTCCAAAACTTGTACATGAATCAAGAGGCAATTGTGTGAACAGAACAAGAGAATATTGAGTGTTTAAAATCAGAAAAGGTGTGCATCAGTAGCATATCCTCGCATCATACTTATGCAATCTGTATGCTGAGAAAATAAAGGATATGGATTATATGAAGAAGAATGCATCATCAGGATTGGAGGAAGGCTTGTTAACAACCTTCAGTATGCAGATGATATAGCCTGCCATGCTGAAAGTGAGGCAGACTTGGAACACTTGATGAAGATCAAGGGTTGTATGGATTACAACTCAGTGTAAAGAAGACCAAAAGCCTGACAAATGGACCAAAAAGTGGTATCATGATAGTTGGAGAAAAGGTTGATGTCAAGCATTTCCTTTGTTGTATCTATATCCACATTGAATCGAGAAAAATGTGAAGCAATACAGAAATGCCTAAAGAAGATGGGAAAAAATACATGAAATCGCTGAACCAAAAATAATTGGTTGATGTTGAACTACTTCAGGAAGTAGCATGTAAACAAGAACCAGTAGTAGTGAACGAAGTATAGAATGAAGCTCCATTGAAGATATTGCCCAAAAACCTTCCCAAAATGATGTAATACCAACTCACATGTTTCACCAAGTTCATACAATGCTGGACATGCTCACTTATCCGTCAGAAGACATTTAGAAGACAGCTACTATGCCAAATGACCAGACAAAATCTTATATCTGTGCCTATCTTTCCCTGACAGTTAAGCATCCGTTAGTATATTTTTGTACATCTTTAATATCATACTTTTTTTTTGCTGAAGACAATTAAAAGTTGCACATAGCGGTGCATAAACAGGATATTCAGCAGATATTTTAACCAGATCTGGAAGAGGATGTCACATGGATCTTGACTGAAAGCAAAGAATACCAAAAATATGTTTACCTGTGTTTTATTGACTCTGCAAAGACATGTAGATCATAACAATTTATTATAACATTTCAAAGAATTGGAATCACAGAACATTTCATTCTGTTTATGTGAATGGAACCTTACATACAAGAGGAAAAATTTGAGCAGAACAAAAGTTTGCTGCTGCTTTAAAATAAAGAAAAGTATAACAGGGCTGTATCCTCTTGCTATGTATATCTAATCTATATACTGAGTCAATAATTCAAAGAAATAGATAATACGAAAAAGAGCACAGTGTTTGGGGGAAGATTAATAGCCTGCATTGTTGCTAGAAGTGAAGAAAATTTGACTCACTTCCTGATAAATATGAAAGACTACAGAATTCAATATAGATTGCACCTCAGCAAAAAGAAAAAAATGTAAAAATCTACAACTGTGTAAATAAACAACAAGTGATAAGTGAAGAAAAGATTAAAGATATCATACATTTCATTTTAGTTGCATCCATAATCAATGGCCATCACATCTTACTGCACTGGGGAATCTGCTGCACAGTCCCTTTTATAAGTGTTAAGAATGAAAAATGTTACTATGAGGACGAGGGTGCACCTGATGCAAGCCCTGGTACTTGCAATTGCTTTGTTTACACATGAACGGTGAACAAAGAATGAGGCAGACTGGCAAGAATTTTTCTTTTGAATTATGTTGTTGACAAAGAATATTGAGTGTATGATGTAGTACCGGAAAAATAAATCCATCTTGGAGGAAGAGGAACCAGGTACTCTTTACAAGAAAGGGCATTTAGACTTCGCCACATACTTCGGACTTAGGATGAGGAGGACCTAGTTCATGGAGAAGAATATCATGATTGTTAGAACTTAGGGTCTGCCTGTGAGAGGAAGCCCCTCCAGAAAATGGCTGCAACAACCGGCTGAAACATGCAATGAGTTCCAACACGTCTGTGGAAAACAGGATTAAAATATCAAGGACATTTCCCACAAATTTTTAGAAGCCTCCTCATAGCAACAATTATAAAGATGGGACAAGATTGGGCAGTGTTTTGTCTACTACAGTTGCTATGAGTCAAAATAGATTTGAGGGTACCTAATAACTATGTAGATACATATACAAATGCTTCCTATGTACATGTGTGATAGAATTTTATGTCAGCTTAAAGATGTCTAAAAGTGTAGGGCTGGAGTCCAACCTGTCAATCAGGTCAAAGCCGAATGCTATCTCCTGGGGGCTGTGGAAATCTCATGAGGAGGACCCTTAGACCCTCCACTTGGCTCTCTGCCTTTCCCTTCCTGCTTGCTGTCCGTCCTGAGAGTTGCCAGAGCCCTGACATGCTTCCACCAACCCTGGCGCCACATGACCTTGTACCCATCTCCCTGCATTCTGCATCATTGCATGTGACTGTGTGAGTCAGAAGAGGGACTTATCAGCACGTGTTGGACTTACGGACTTGAGTTGGACTGAGCTGGGACGCTTTCTTGATATATAATTACTTCTTGATATAAAGATTTTTCTTATATATATGAGTGTAAATGGATTTGTTTCCCTCATCAACCTGGCATATATATATATTTGCTGCACATATAAATGCATTACAATATATCTATAAAATATGTGTGATATTTCACTTTGAAAAGACAAGGAAAACTGGATATATAAAGATACTGATAATGAAAATATCATAATAATGAAAACTGGTGGGGGGGGAGACAAGATTTATGACAGATTGCATTATCAATTGGGGCCTATCTATATACCTGTATATAGCTTTAATAGTGGTTCTTCTATGTTTTCCAATTTTTTTAAGTTGCCATTGAGTTGATTTGGCCTGTTGTTGACCCACCTTGTGGAACCATAGTCCTTCTGGTTTTCAGAGCTCTGACTTTTTGGCATAAGTTCAGCTGGCCTTTCATCTGAGACACTGGTGGGTGGGTTTGAACTGCCAGCTTCTCTTCTAGGAGACAAGGACTTAATCCTTTGCATCATATTGAAATATACTAGAAGTACATAGTAGGTGTTTACCAAAGCTTCTTAGAAAAAACAAAATACGTCGTGGGACTGTATCTGGGTTTGAAAGATTAAGAACCAAGCCCCATGGCTTTGTTATAAACCAATTGGTCAATTGGTATAACAGTTCATAAAGTTATATTCTATATCCTAGTTTGTTGAGTATTGGCTTTTGTCTTAAAACTTGTGATCAGTCATCTAAGATACTATTATTGGTCTCTTCTTTTAGAGCAAAGGTTAGGTAGGAAACTAAAGAGTCAAAGAAGAAAATAATCTGCAGGGTGAATATTCTATAAGACCCATGACCCATCCCCCCTTAGACCAGAACCCAATGATGCCCTGCTACCACTAATAACTGTTCTAATCGAGGTTCCAATAGATGGACTCTGGAAATATGGAATAGAACCTCAAATTTCTAAAACCAAGCAAGCAAGCAAGCAAGCAAACAAGAAGCAGACCTACTGCACTTCCCCGTTTTAATAAAGTAAGTTTCACCAGTTTTGACGGGAGCACACTCAAAAATATGTGTTGAGAAACACAGGATATGCTACAGATATCTAGGGTAAAATTTTGTTAAATTATCCATTAGCTAGCGAATTGCTCAATTAGAAGTGCAAGGAGATGAAGGGAAGGGAAATGGCAACTTGTTGTGAGTAATTGCTATTTCGAAACAAAGTACAAAAGCTGTAGTCTTTTCCCTTGTCTAATCTTCCAGCTTAGCAATTTTTCAAAGCTTAATTAAGATTTTACTTTCCTCATGAAACCTATCTTGGCATCAACATTAATGTGTTTTATTTGTGTTCCCTGTATATATTATGTTTTGTTTTTTAATCACAGTACTTGACACAAACGGATTCCTCTATCCCTAAAGCACAGGGATTGCTGCTTCTAGTGCGACTTTATTTATTCCATAACTCTAAAGACAAATTCTTTCAGTTTCCTCTGTATGGGAGTGACTCTCCTCTTTTTAATTTCTAAAGGAAATTTCCTCAGACTTAGAATGTGCCATTGAAACTTCTTTAAGCACTTGAACATTGTTGTGCCACTATTTACTGGCCTTTATATTTTCAAATTTTAAAAAAATCTGCTGAAATTTGAATTTCTCTTCCCCAGAGGTTAATGTGGCTGATTCCAAGGTACTTTTCCTTTGCCTTTAGTTTTGTAAAGGTAAATTATAATATAGGTTGGTTTGAATTTATTTGGGTCTATTTACTTGGTTTGAGAGTCACAGCTTTTTAAATATCTACGTTTGGTTTTTGCACCAAATGTGGGATGTTTCAGACATTGCTTCTTTGAATACTCTTCATTCCTAGTCGCTCCCCTTGTCTTTCGGTACTACGCCTAAACAGAGGCTGCATACTTTGTTATTGTGACAGACCCCTGAAACATTTTTCATCATTGCTTAAATCTACTCTGCACTGCCCCCACCGCCCCACCCCCTATAGGATCCTTAATCATGGTTATTAAATGCTTAATTGTTAACAAAAAGGTCTATGGGAGAAATAGGTGGCAATATGCTTCTGGAAAGATTTTGAAATTTTACAATGGGCCATTCTCTATCCTATAAGGAGTACTATGAATCAGGGAATGCTCTGAGTCAGAACTGATTCTGTGAGCATAGGTTTGTTTTGGGGGGTTGTATTTTAGGGTTATTTTTCTTCCTTGTTAAGATTAACTAAATATTGTCAAGTTCAAAGGTTCTGTTCCCTATAATCTCTTCACTAATCCTGAGGCTATTTGTGATTTGGGAGGGGGCCTATTATAATTTTAAATTCTATCATTTCCATTTGATTAATTTTGATAAACTTTTGGGAACAATTTTCAATTATTTAAAGAGACTTTGTAATTGATCGTTGATGTATTTGATAATGGACACAACAATATATTGGTCAGATCATTTCAATCTCCAATTTATCTAGATATTTGTATCAGATAATTGTCTTTTCATATTCAGGTTGGTATTTTTCTTGTACATTGTAGGATGAGTGATTTCACTTATAATTTGGACATTTGATATGTTAGGAAAATCTGGAACTTATTTAAAACTTTATTTTTAGCACACTGAAAATCTGTTCCTAATGACAGTTTAGTTTTCAGAGTTTTCCAAGTATAATTGGTCTCTGTCATTTATCTGGCCCCCACTTGATATTCCCACTCCTTTATGCTAGTGTAGCCTGAAGGGAAATTTATGAGTGAAGTCCCAAGCTAGACTTCCCAAATATCTGTCAGTAGAGTAAGAGAGTCAAAAGCACAGAGACTGAACATGCTTCCTTCCCTAGCTGGATTCTGCTTGTGGTAAAACCCCTCTGTGCACTGACAGAGTGTGATTGGGCCAAAACTTTCCACCAACCTGGTGAGGAAGGGAGTCTCAGACTTCCACGTGCTGGTGGTGCAAGGCAACCTCATTGTCTCTGAACAGAGGAAAGGATTCTCAGATGTCTTGCATCCGATTTCTTTGCTAATAGAATTCCTCTCAATGGGTGAAGAGACTGCTAGATCTTGGGTAAAAGAGTGTTTCTGCAATTCACTGATTGATATTAGGCTTACAAGCTCATCTTCGTCTCTGGAGTCAGGTAATGCTGCCCTCTGGTAACCTTTGCTGGGGAATGGAAGGGGTAGATGTCTTCCTTTCACCACCTTTCAGAGTTTTCCTTTGGTCGCCATTTGCATTGTTTCCTTGATTTGTACTTGTAATTTGACATGATGTCAGGAATTCCTTTACAGATATCAATAACATAAATTTAAAATATATTAACATTGATTTTTTTTCATTTTAATTTTGTAATAACATACCAATCCATAATAAATAATATCATCACAAATAAACCCATATAAATAAAATCATATATTGTCAAAAACTTTATCTCCAGGTCCCTCTTCTGTCTAGCTAGCCCTGTCCCCAATCTATCTATAGTCCACAAAAGTCACTGCCATCGACTCTATTCCAGCTCACAGAGACTTGAACGATCGGGCATGTTAGAACTTGCTCCCGACGGTATCCGAGACTATACATCTTATGGTGGCTTCATCCTTCTCCAGAGGCGTTGGTGAATTTGATCATCACCCTTGCTGTTAACAGCCGGATGCTAACTCACTATCCACCAGGTCTCCTTTGCTTACAGGAAAGTTGGCTATTCAACTTGCGTCCCTTCATTGCATGTGCTGTTCTGCACTTTGATTTCTTTCCTACCTTAGTGCGCATCTTTGCATATCATCAAATTCGTTTTTTCACTTGCTGAGTAGATTTGTGACACAAGTAAACCCCTATTGAGAAGGATTTTTAGATTTTTTTCCCCAATCTCATACAAATAAAATAGCAATGAAAAAAAATTGAAAATCTGCCATTTCATACATGTACATCTGTGGATTAAATCCCTAGAAGGGGAATTACTGTTTCAGACAATGAGGTAATTATGATTTTTTTTATCAGCTTGGATGGGTCAGTTTTCAGCGGCTTGACAGTCATGGCCTAGTAATCCCCTACAATGTGACCTAACATTGCATATAGTCAACTTCATGATGGAATCTTCTGTGAACCGCCAGGCAGATGTAAGAAGATTTGAGTGGAGTGCAATGCCCTTAATCAGGTCGCAGCCCTGATGACATTGAAAGAAACTTCCTTTAGGATTGTGGTGTATTTCCTCTTTAAGTAGATGCTGTGGAAAAGCTTTCTTGCTCCTTGCTGGGTCTGGATCCTAGATCCGGCGCATCCATTTCCTATTCCTTGGGCTTGAGTCAATCGGCTGACATATTACCAGCCTACCATGGGGGTCTTCAGTGGTTTACCATTTAGCCTGTGAGCTTTGGATTTATTCACCTCTGCAGTCACCCACCTGTTGCCTTCCTGCCAATCTTGGGTTCATCAGTCCCTGCACCTATGTGGGTCAGAAGACGTCTCCAACCTAATATCTGACGCACAGATTTGGTATTTGCCTGGACTTTGACTTACAACTTTTACAACTGTGTGAGCCAGTTTGAGCCAGTTTTATTATATAAATATTTCCCACTATACACTTATATATAAACATCATTGGTTTTGCTTCTTTAGTTAACCCAGCCTAATTCAAAGGGTACATGTAATTCTGCTTCATTTCACCCTATTGTTCTCTACAGGTAGAAAGTTTCCTTTCCCTTAGCAAAGCATATAAAGGCCAGTTTACCCGTTAACAAAGAGTATTCTCAAATTTCTACATTAAATTCTTGAGAACATAGAAACAGTATTTAAAGAATACTGAAACAGTATTTAAGACTTAGTGGTATTATAAATGTTTGGCTGTTTTACTCACCGCCTGTATTAGTCTGGGTACTTTAGAGAAACAAATCCACAGAAACTCATGTAAAAGAGAGAGTTTTATATAAAGGAAAACATCCCAACCCAATATGTCCAACACCAGTCCACAAAGTCCTCCTCCATCTCTCAAAGCAGACGCAATGATGCCGACTGCAGGAGGAAAGCCAAGTCAATGAATGTGTAAGCATCCCAGCATTGGCAGGGGGCTCCACACGGCTGCTCCAGCACCCAGGGCTGCATCGGGTAGGTCCATGTGGCTTTTTCTTGGGGATGTCTTGCAGGAAGTCAGCCTTGCAAGCTGAAGCAGGGAACTGCTAAGGCAGCTGCACCCTGGTGCGACCATCACAAAGCAAGAGACCCAAGAACTTGAAAGGCGAGGCTCACCGAGCCATTTATCCCTAGGTCCATCAATTAATCCCGCATGTGTTTATTGGCCAGGTTGGCACAATAAACTAACTAACTCGCTGCCTATATGCCTAAGAGTCACATTTGGGTATGATGGTAGAAGGAACATGTTACTAGAATTAGATTATTTTCTTATAAAGAGAAAGATTTACTTTTGGAAGATTGCAAAAGAAGTTTTTCAGAAACTTCAAGGAGTAAGAAATCTTTAACAGTCAACATGGATGGCCTTCTTCATTCTTGCCCTGGTAATGCACATCAAGGTTTTGGGTTTTTTTGTTTTGCTTTGTTTTTTTCTTTCAGTTTTTAAAATAACACATTGTTTTTTCTCTGCTTCAGAGTAATACATGTTCTTTTTTTAATGTGAAGAATGCAAAAAAGAAAGTTGAGGTTATCAATAAGTCTAATATTCAAGGATGATATTATTAATGTTTTAGAATCTTTCTTTCCAGTCTTTTATGCATACACACCCACACACTCATTCTCATACCACATCAAGGGTCTTTAAGGGTGGACACGAACAGGATTCTCAGGAACTTCTGTCAGGGTGGCAAGAGGTTCTGGGAAATGCAGTCCCAAGATGTTGTCGTGCACTCCCTGCATGTTTTGTCCAAATCTTCCCCCTTCGTGCTTTTTCTCTGTCTCACAATGCACTATATTTTGTATAGGATGACAGGAAAGCAATAGAAAGAGATGCATGGAGATAAATGTGGCCATAAATAGTTCTTGCTTACTAAACAGGAGGAAAAATCTTAGCATTTGCTGATTAAAATCAAGGATTGAAGGCTTCAGTATTCATTACAACTCAATGCAAACCCCCCCCAAAAAACCCTCACAACTAGCCCAATAACACCTCTATAAATGGAGAAAAGATTGAAGAAGTTGTCAAGGATTTCATCTTGCTTAGATCCACAATCAATGATCATGGAAGCCGCAGTCAGGAGATTCGATGATACACTGCATTGGGTAAATTGGCTGAACAAGACCTCTTTAGAGTTTTGTAAAGCAAGAATGTTACTTTGATGCCCGAGGTCTGACCCAAGCCAAGGTATTCAATTGTCTCATATGCATGTGAACAATCGGCATTGAATAAGGAAGACCAAAGACGAATTGGTGCATTTTCAATGCAGGTTCTGGTGAAGAATATTTGAAAAACCATAGACCGCCAAAAGCACAAACAAAACTTTCCAAGTACAGCCAGGATATCTTTAGAGACAAGGATTAGGAGACCGTCTCCTGTCTTTTGGACATGTTAGGAGAGGCCAGTCTCTGGAGAAGAATACCATGGTGGTAAAGAGGAGGGGCAGCCAAAAAGAGGCAGGACTGACACAAAATGGATTGGCACAGCTGCTGCAGCAATGGACTCAAACATCAAAACAATTGGGAGCGTAGCAGAGGATCAGCAAGTGTTTTGGTTTTGTTTGTTTGTTTGTATATAGGATTACTCTGGGTCACAAGTAACGTGATGACACCCAGCAACAGCAATAACAGTAGATAGATAGAGTTGCTTCTTCTAAGAAGCTGAAAGGCCAACATACATGCATGTAGTATGATTTAGGATTTAGTACCTGGCTCTTTGCCAGATGAATGGGTTGGATGAGATCTAAGAGTCTGGAAAAGTAGGAGGCATTCAAAGGATGGAGTACTTTATATAAGAAGCAAGGAAGAGCAAATTCATAGCTCCTCAAAGGCTTTTTCTAAAGAATCACGGACTGTTGATGAACATTATCAACACAATTATCAACAAGGGGAGAAACACAAACAGCTCTTTAGGGGCATCTGAGGAAATCAAGTGGACTATAGTAGTATATCTGCCAATGGACTCAATGAATGATGGCGTTGGAGGGGTCTCTAGTAGTTTTAGGCAAGAATGTATGAAACACAGACTTTTTCCCTTATCTTCTTACCAATTGTCCAATTCTGCACTGAACAACACATATCTTTCTATTCTTCAGTTAACAAAGATTATTTTCAGTTGCCTAGTTGTACAGTAAATCATGCTAAAAAAATGAAAGGATGGGTGGAGGAGTGATTTTTGAAGTGATGTCTTTATAGCAGTATTATCTCTTCATTCATCTGCTTTTAGAAGAATGAAACAAATCCAAAACTCTAATTAGAAGATACGAATAAAAGTGAGTGCCAATGTCACTTATGTGATTCCTCTGCTAAGATATGCAAGCCCTTTCATATTCAGCTTTCTATAATGACAACATAAAACAATCGCATGAAGAACTTTGTGGAACACTGGCCAAGGTTAGATAGAGTTCAAGCAGCCGTCTAAATCACGTTTGTGAGAGTAGTGTATTAATGTCTCCCACGACTATTGTCTATTTGTCTATTTCTTTCTTAAATTCCTAAGAGTTTGATTTATGTATTTTAAACTTTCATTGGGTGCATATATATTTATTATAGTTGTGTTTTCTTGTTCAATGAACACTTTAATCATTATGCAATGCCCTTTTTTATCATCACAGGTTTTTCCTTAAAGTCTAGAAATTAATTAGAATCAAATTAATATTTGGGGGAAATATTGCCATTTTGCTCTTTTGTATTATTAGTTTGAGATAGTTTTCCCCTCTGATTTTTAGTCTATTTTTGTCTTTGTGTCTAAATTGTGATTCCTGTAAGTAACATATTTAGGAGTACTGCTTTCTTACCCATTTGTTGCTCTTTGTTTCTTGACTGATGCATTTAATGAAGGTCAATTCAGTATTGTTACTGTTGTTATTGATTGGTATAATTTGTTTCAATTCTGCTGGGTGTTCTTGTGTTGTTGTGTTGTTGGTTTCTTTGGGAGTTTTTTCAATTTACAATACTGACTTAATTTTGTTGTGGGTTCGCCTCTCTTTTTTTACTTTGATTTTTTAAGTGTTTATGAAGTCTGTGGGTTTGCTTTTTTAAAATTTTGATGAGGTTTATCCATCTTCTTTGTGATTACCTTGATGTTCATTAATGTTTTGAATTCTACTTGACTCCTCTGTTTTAATGTTTTTATCTACACTGTTGTCTCTATTTATTTTGTAACTGTCTTCATTGCAGATTGACATTTCTAGTTCACTGTTTTCAGTGTAAAACTTTGGTTAGTTCTGTGAGTAAATTGACTTCTAGTTTGTTCTTTTTTTTTT
>NW_022103900.1:37952136-37953571 GCF_000313985.2 Echinops telfairi
TAAATCATTCTGAATTCATTTTCTAATAGTTCTAAAGCTGTTTTGTCTTTAGGAAGGATTTTTCCTCTGTATATCTTTCACTTTTTTATCTTGTTTTTTGTGTGAACTGAAATTGTCTGTTTCCTCCATGACATGAGAGTGTTGTTATATTTTTTTTGTTTGTTTTATGATCTGGTGGCACCGGGTGGGGTGGTGGCCCTTGGCCCCTAGATATAGTTGTTGGAGGTATGAGAGTGGCTGCATCACATGGGGGCAATTGTACAGTCAAATGAAGCTGGAAAAGGGGAAAACAAAAACAAATAAATAAAGATCCAAGCAAACAGACACGGGAACATACACACAATCGCACACATATACACTTAAAAAATAGCCACCACCACCCCCAAAAAATTCCAACACACAAAACCAATCGTAGGAACAGAAGAAAACAGCACAAAAACCTAAAGCCAGAACAAGCACCAGATATTTTTTATCAGACCTGAGTTGTGTGGCTCCCAGAAGATTTATTCATCTAAGCCTGTATCCCATAGCCCTAGCTACATGCCATGGGTGTTCCGCTGAATGGAGGCTTCCCTAGCCTCGGGTTGCTAGGGGGTGTGGGGTTCTTAAAAACTTTGCAAAGGTTTTGTGTCCTCATCTGAAGCACTTATGTACCATCCTTGAGAGATGTATGTCTTGCCATCCCTACTTCTAATGAGCATTCTGGTTGTATGTCTTCAAAAATAGATTGATTTCTTTGAATCCAAATAAGATAAATTCTTGGACAACTTCAGTCTTTTCTATTTTTCATAATGTTGCCTTTTAATAGAATTGTGACAATTTTGGTTTCCTTAATATTAAGATGTTGTATACTGAAGGTTATAGTATTCTTTTTAAAATTTTTATTGTCTTCTAATTAGCACATCATATAATTTGATAGTTCAATCATATTTTTAAAAGTGTACAATCATCACCACAGTCAATTTTAGAACATTTTCTTCTGTCTTGTACTCATTGTTATTTGCTCCCTAGTGGCCCCTACTATCTCCTGACATACCCCAAAAAAACCACTAATCCCGTTACTGACTTTATAGGTTTACCTATCCTGGATTATACAGACAGTAAAACACACAAAAAACAACAACAATAACAGAGAAAATCTTCAATCAAAAGGAAAGCAGAAAATATTAAAAATTAGAACAAGTTCACTACAATGGGTCAAAAGAGAGATGAGTGATAAAGCATTGAATTTTAACCCAACTGCATCTCCAATACACTCTACATGAAATCAAGGCTGTTGATATCCCTGATTTACAAGGGAGTACTCAGAAAAATCCAGAAATTTTTTGTCAAAGATACAATTTAATTTTTTCTACAAAACAACCTTATCACCTTCAAAGTACTCTCCATTACATTTAATACATTTGTCCAATCTTCAATTCCATGCTTGGAGACA
>NW_022103900.1:37955032-37957882 GCF_000313985.2 Echinops telfairi
CCTTCTACAATCAGGTGTTCACAATTTAAGCTCTGACACCATTCCCTAATTTAGATTTAGATTTTATTGTTTACCATCCTTGGATCACACAGGCTGGTATGGTTTTTCAATGTGGACTTAGTTGATGCCTCTCTTAGATGGCTGCTTGTTTTAAGACAAGCCTTTATGTCCCCAGACACTATTCCTTCTCTTGTGCACCATCTAGTTTCTTCACCACACATTGCAATAGCACTCATATCATCAGTGATCAGTGAGGCTGAGCACCAAGCTTTCTATGTAATAAGAACTAATACTCAGTCTTCTTAGATTGGGGCTAGAAGGAAGTGTGGGCTCCAATCCACTCATGTATCTATGGTTTATATATGTCTCTGGTTCACTTTTGAGATATCATTATCATTTCATGTTAGAAAACATTATCAATCATCCCCCTAGGACAGTGCTTCTCAACCTGTGGGTCACGACCCCTTTGGAGGTCGAATGACCCTTTCATAGGGGTTGCCCGATTCATAACAGTAGCAAGTTTACAGTTATGAAGTAGCAATGAAAATAATGTTATGGTTGGGGGTCACCACAACATGACGCACTGTATTAAATGGTCATAGCATTAGGAAGGTTGAGAACCACTGCCCTAGGGCACAATGTGATTCTATTGATAGTGTCATTAACTTAGCCAATCACATAGAACATAAAACATTGTTAAGAAAAGTATACAAGTATAGACCAGCCACAAGCTGCAATGCATGAATTGATGACTGGTACAGATTAAACTCTTAAGTGACATGACACTATTCACACACAAGAATGGGTGTTGGTAATAGAGCAAAACTTTCAATAACTTTCATTTACTAAACCATATCTCCAAGATCTGTACAGTTCATAATATAGCAAAGAAGGCATTCAAATAGTAAATTTATGGTAGTTATGGACCACCATTCATTGGGCACCCCCAGGGGAAGAGATCCGAACCAAAGTCTAACAACTGCAGTTCCATAACCTTGAGATGGCAGCCATCTGCTTCTTTTCACACTAAGGAGTTTCAGCCTTAAGTCCAAGGGCTACAGGTGAGTTTAAGGTAAAACCCAGTTCACTTAGTCAGGGTTTCACACCAAGTTCTTCTGATGTGGCCTGTGGCATATGTTGTGCTCCTTGAAAGAACAAAGTCTAAAGGCCCAGTAGTTATAGTGCACAGGCTTGGTCACCAAAGCCTGGACAGAAACAAGGTCAAAGATGTGAATTAGGAACATTGCACCAGGTATATTCGCCCTTTGGGTTCTATAAAAGTACAATGATACCTTGGTAGTTGAGAGCTGCAAGCTAGACTTTGCACTACCAGAATGGCAAAGTTAAAAAACAAGCGGCAATCTCTCTGAGAAGAAACTAAGCCCACATGGAAGAAGCAAACCAGCATGTGACCAGAACAAAAATATCATATCAATGCCAATAAGGGGGCAGGCAGAGTGGAGGCCCAAAGTTCATCAGTAGACAGTTTGACATCCCCTCACAGAAGGGTCCCAAGGAAGAGATGAGCCAGTCAGGGTGCAGTATAGCACCAACGAAGCACACAACTTTCCTCTAGTTCTTTAATGTTCCCCCCACCACCACCCCTATCATGACCCCAATTCTACCTTACAAATTCAGCTAGACCAAAGCATATACACTGGCACAGATAAGAGCTGGAAACACAGGGAATCCACGACAGACAAAGCCCTCAGGACCAATAATGGGAAAGTGATACCAGGAGGGTAGGGGGAAGGTGGGGGAATAAAGGGGGAACTGATCACAATGATTGACATATAACCCCCCACCCTCCTACAGGGGATGAACAACAGAAAAATCAGTGAAGGGAGACAGGTGGGTGTAAGACATGAAAAAAATGATTTCTAAATTATCAAGGGTTTATGAGGGAGGGAGGGTGGTGGAGGAAGGGAAAAAAATGAGGAGCTGATACCAAGATCTCAAGTAGAAAGAAAATATTTTGAAAATGATGATGGCAGCATACGTACAAATGTGCTTGACACAATGGATGTACGTATGGATTGTGATAAGAGCTGTAAGAGCCCCCAGTAATTTTTTTTGATCAGCTTGGGGTTTGTAACTTTGCTCAATAACCAAGCGGAAAGTCCAAGTTGAAAAGACCTACCCCGAGATGAGTCATGCATGGAGTTTCACCTTGAACACAAAAGGATGATACTTCTGTCAAACGCTGCTCTCACTCATACAACATATAGTGCTTGTGTTAGTGCATTAAAACCTTCATCGTTGTGCTTTTCAACAATTTATTTGCCTAAAACTTCATAACCATGGCTCCAAAGAAGTTAGTGGTACCAGCAGTCAAGCTAAGAGGAAAACTGTGAGAACCACGATAGAGTTAAGGAAAGAAATCATTGCGAAACTTGAATCAAGTCACCGCTTGTCTGATTTAGTGACCGAATACAACATGACTAAGTCAACAGTATCAACATTTTTGAAGAGGAAAAAAGTGGTTAATGTAGTGAAAGGTATGAAATCATTAATCATGAAACAAAGAACCCAGACCATTGAAGAGGTTAAAAATTACTGTTGATTTTGATATCAGAATGAATTCTATAATGATTGTGTGTCTGAGATAGTGATATGTGAGAAAGTTAAACGGCTTCATAGTGATTTAACAAAAAATTTAGTGGGAATGAGTGCTGAGCAGCTAGGCATATTCAAAGTCATCCATGGCTGCTTTGAAAAATTCAAAATGAGAGCAGGTATACACAGTGTGTTAGTCTGGGTACATTAGAGAAACAAATCCACAGAAACTCATGTATAAGACAGAGTTTTATATAAAGATTCAGTGCGCATCAAGAAAACATCCAACCCAGT
>NW_022103900.1:37957982-37960512 GCF_000313985.2 Echinops telfairi
GGAACTGGCTAAGGCAGCTGCGCCCTGGTGCGACCATCACAAAGCAAGGGACACAGGAACTAGAAAGGTGAGGCTCACTGAGCCATTTATCCCTCCACCCTTCAATTGACCCCACATGTGTTTATTGGCCAGGTTGGCACGATAAACTTTAACTATCTCACACAGTATAGTAGGCAAGCAGTACACTTTAAGACAAAGCCAATAAATTCATGGTTGAATTTCATGAACATGTAGAGGCTGAAGGTTTTGTTCCCCAAGAAGCATTAAACTGTAACGAAACTGGACATTTTGCAGGGGAAATTACCTTCATTACTACAGAGAAAGGGCATTGCCAGGCTACAAGCCTAGGAAAGATAAGCTTGTTCTGTTGTGTGGGAATACTAGCCGGGGTTTGAAAGTGAAGTACATGTTAGTGTACTATTCCAAAAGCCCACAGGTTTGTAAACAACAAAACACAGTGAAAAAGAAGTGTTTGATTTACTGTATTGTGTTTTGATATTTAATGTATTATGTTTATTTGTGTATTTAAGTGCTTAGATGTTGTAGGGAGTATTCCCACAAACCAACGCTATTAACTTTGTATTAAGTTCTGGAAAATGAATTTATAAGTGTAGTTTTTGGGTCTCAGAACCGATTATTTGGTTTTCCATAATTTCTTATGAGGAAAATGTGTTCTGATTTTTAATTTTTCGGTGTTTGAACATGAATTTGGAATGAATTAAGTGAGACAACCGAGGTATCACTGTGTTGTTAAACTTTCCCCACACACACAATGGGACCTCCCCATTTACCCACCAACTAAAATATAATTGCTTTCTTTGAGATATACCTGCTCCCCTCACACCATCTTCACTTGAACTTCCAGTAAGGTTCGCTTGTCACTCTGGTTGGTGTGTCTGTTGATTTGGGGTGATCAAAGCACAGTTTGGTATGACAGTAACTGAATGTTGTCCTTCTTGTCCCCACATCTTGGAAAATGACCCTAGGTGATGTTTCTAAGATGAATCTAGAGGGAGTGGTATATAGTTCATGGACAGTAAGTAGGTAGGCTCTTGACCTCATTTCTTGGGAGACTGGATTAGATTATTATATGGCTTGAGAGCAGAAGTCTGCCATCATCTTGGTGTTTATCCTCATAATAGTGGACTCACAATATTTGTACTTTATACGATTGACTAACTTCACACGGCGTAATGGTTTCCTGGTACTTCCATGTCATGAAGTGTTTGTGGTTTCATTGTTGTTTTATAGGGATGCATAGTATTTAGTTGTGTGTAGGTCACAGAGTTTCATTATTCTATTCCTGATGGACATTGAGGCTGATTCCAGGTTCTTGCTAGTGTGACTTGTGTTGCAATTAGCATAGAAGAGCTTACATCTGTTCATATTCTGTCTCATGTTTCTTTGGGTTATATGCCTAGGAAAGGTATTGTGGGGTTGGATGTTATTTCTATTGCCAGTTGGCTTCAGAATTTTCATATAGCTTTCTGAAAGAGTTGTATTTACTTAGGATCCCACCTGCAGTATATGAGAATTCTAATCTTTCCACAACCTCTCCAGCATTTGTTATTCTCTGTTTTTTAATTTTTTGTTTTCAATTTGAGGTATGGTTGTAGGAGAAAAGTGGCAATTCATCATTGTTTTGATTTGTATCTCTTGGATGGCTAGTGATCATGAGCATTTTCTCATGTGTTTGTTAACCATTAATTTGTGTCATCTTCTGTAAATTGTCTATTCATGTCTTTTGCCCACATTTTAATTGGGTTTTTTTCTTATAGAAATGTTTCAGACGTCTCTATATTTTAGTAATTAGTCCCTTGCCTCTTGTGTCATGATAAAGATATTTTCCAAATCTGTGGACTCTTATTTTATCCTAATTGAAGTATTTTGAAGTGCTTAAGGGATTTATTTTAAATAAGTCCCTATTTTATTTTAAATATGTCATCTATATTGTCTTCCACAGTGTGTACTCCTTTATTATATTTGATAGTCTGTATATGACCTGCAATAGGGCCCCTAAATTTGCCCCAATTTTCTCACTGATGATCCTTATAGTGTTGGGATTTAAATTTGGATTTTAATCCACCTTGAGTTCCTTTTGTGCTTGGGGAAGGTACGGGTCCTCTGTCATTCCACAGATGGCAGTTCAATTTGTCCAACACCATTGCTTCAGAGGGTTTTCTATGCAATGTGTCCTTTGTCAACAATCAGTTGTCCATAGATGGATGCTTCTGTTTCTGATTTTCTAGCCTGTCTCATGGATGTATATATTTATCATTATACCCATTTCCGGGCTGTTTTGATGACTGTGGCTGTGTAATATGTTTTGAGTTTGGGTAATACAAGTCCTCCTACTTTGTTCTCTTAATATTTGAGGAGGTCTTTGCTTATCCTGGGCAACTTGTCTTTCCAAATGCCGTTGGTAATTAGTTTTTCCATTTCTTTAAAGAATGAAGTTGGGATTCAGATACAAATTACATAGTATTTGTCTATTGTTTTAGGTAATTGACATTCACACAATATTCCATCT
>NW_022103900.1:37960612-37963127 GCF_000313985.2 Echinops telfairi
TCTATTGTTTTAGGTAATTGACATTCACACAATATTCCATCTTCCTAGGCATAAACACAGGATATCCTTCCATTTGTGAAGTTATTTTTATGGTTTCTTGAAATAATGTTCAGTAATTTTCTTTATACAATTCTTTAGTTTCTTTAGTTAGGTTTATTAAAGGGTATTTCATTTTTTGCATGGTTACTGTAAAATATACTGTTTTCTTGTCTTTCTCAGAGCACTCCTAGCTTGTGTATTGCAATCCTAGTGATTTTCTGCTTGTTAATCTTGAATCCTGCTATGTTACCAAATCTCTGAATTGTTTCCAATAGTCTTTTGTGCATTCCTTGAGGTTATTTATAAATAAAATAATGTCATCTACAAATAACAAGAGCTTTTCTTCTCCTTTGCCCAATTGTATTCTCTTTATTTCTTACTTTTGTCAAGTTGTTATAAGAATTTCATCACAGTATTCAATTAGAATAGTGATAAGAAGCACCAATTTCTAGTTGTTGTTTGGGGCAATGTTTTCATGTCCACCCCCCATGGAGTGTGATGTTGATTTTTCATATGTGACATTTGTTATGTTGAGGAGTTTCCCTTCTTTTTTTTTTTTTTTTTTGAGTATTTTCCTTAGAAACAAGTGTTGGTTAGTGTCAAATGCTTTCTCTGTTACTATTGATATAATCATACATGGAAATCTCTGGTATGAATCCCACTTGGTAATGATGAATTGCTTTTTTGATGTTGTTGCATTTTATTTAGCCAGAATTTTGTTGAGAATTTTTTCATCTATGTTCATGAGAGATATTGATCTATAGTTTTCTATTTTTGTGTATTCATTGCTTGGTTTGGGAATAATGGATATACTGGTTTCATAGGATGAATTTGGGAGTTTTCTGTCCCTTTCTATATTCTGGAATAGTCTATGTGGAATTGGTGACTGGTCTTCCCTGAATACTTGGTCGAAATTCCCAATAAAGCTGTGTGTTCCTGGGGTTTTCTTGGTAGAAATTAATAGCCTTCCCAATTGCTTATTTTGTTATGTTTTACTACATCTTTCTGCTATAGTACAGTGTGGTGAACAAAAGAGATGGTGCTTGGTTTTCAGAAACAGTCGCATCTGAGGACTTCAAAGTCTTAAATCAAGAAACATATAAGTGAGATACCAGCTAAATCCACATGGAGAAAGCACACAAGACTGGCTGATCCAAGGATTGCAAATATTAAAATCCAAATTTTGGGGAGGAGATGGTATCAGAACTTAAATTGTGAATACCTGGTTTGCAGAATGCTATGGATAACAGTGGAAGCCCAAAACCTATTTGCAGGCTCTACATGTGGATTAAGCTTTTGGGGGATCCCCTCTGAACACAGTCCAGGGAAATTAATAGCCTTGCTATCAGACAAAAAGCATTATAAAATTGATTGTGGCAAATGTATTTAAGTTAAAATGTAATACCTAATCATTTGATCTCCAGTTGACCCATTTTTAACTTTTCCTCACATAGTCCAACTTCTCCAATTATTTTCACAACATAAAGATTGAAAAAATACAAGTTTTGTGTGAGCAAAATTTGTTTGGGAGTTCCCATTCTTTGTAATGTTATCCATACTTTCTAAGATCCATACAGTCAAATACATTTCATAGCCAATAAAAAGCCAAGTAACCTGTTCTGTGGTATTCTTTGCTTTCAGCCATTACCTAGTTGCAGCAAGGACATCCCTTTTTTTTCATATATTTTTCTGAATCTAGCTTGAATTGCTGATATGTCCTTGTCAATAGAGTGTTGCCACTGTTTTGGAATTGTCTTCAGCAAAATTTTATTTGCATGTGGTATTACTACTCATGTTCCATCATTTCTGCATTCTACTGGGTCATCTTTGCTTGAAATTGACACAAATATGGATCTCTTCCAAACAGCTGATCAAGTAGCTCTCTTCCAAATTTCTTGGCATAAATTAGTGAATTCTTCCAGTACTACATCAGTGTGTTGAAACATTTCAATTAATATTCCATCAAATCCTGGAACCTTGTTTTCTGTTAATGCCATCAGGGACGCTTGGGCTTCTTCCTTCAGTACCCTCTATTCTTGATCATATGCTACCTTTTGAAATGTTTGAATGTTGACTATTCATTTTCGGTAGAGGAACTCTGTGTGTTCGTTCCATCTTCTTTGCTTCCAGTTTCCTGCATTCCTGTACTTTGTTCATAGCAACCAAAAAAAAAAAAACAAATTCACTGCCAGCTAGTGGATTCAAACTCATAGCCACTTGGTAGGATAGATTTTAACTGCCGTTTTTGCATCTATAAGGATGAAAATCTTAACAGGAGCAGAAAGCACCATCTTTCTCTCATGGAGCAGCTGGTAGATTAGAACTGGTGACCTTAAGGTTAGCATTCCAATGTGTAATGCTCTATGTCACCAGGGCTCCAATTTTTCCTATAATAGACTTCAATATTGCAACTTGAGTCTTTTCTTCATTTCTTCCAGTTTGATAACTTCGGAGAGTGTTTTTCAGTTGCTTTTTT
>NW_022103900.1:37963227-37965466 GCF_000313985.2 Echinops telfairi
AACACCACATGTCAGCACTACACAACCAGGGCTCAATAGATGTGCATATATTTGTCTGTCTTAATTTTTATTTCCTTACATATTACCCAGGAATTAGATTGTTGGATCAAATGATATATTTCTATTTCAAAATGTTTTATGGAAGCACCATACCATCCTTCAGTGTTTGCATCATTTCACATTCCTTATAAGAGTGTATGTGAGTTCCAATCTCTTCCTGTCTTGCTAGCATGTGCTAATTTCTGTCCTGCGAAACTTTGCTCTTATAGTTGGGGTGAGATGATCTATTATTGTTGCTTTGATTTACATCTCTCTAATAGATAAAGATTGAGACCATTTTAAATGTATTTGTTGGCTACCAGAAGTACAGTGAATTATTTAATATGGCTCTCCTAGTCATAAACTTTGTTACTTCACGTAATGATTTTTTCCTGATGGATCTGTGTCAGAAAAGGTTGCTAAGATTCCAATAGGTTTCAGTTGTGAGTGATTGCTAGTAGGATTAATGGTATATTTAACAAATTAAGACTCTGATGAGTAGGTTGGTCATTTTCCCATTGTGCTGTGTTTGAAAGGATCTATTTCAGAAGGAGTGGGTACTCACTACCATAAAGAGAGAAGAGTAGGAATTGGAATACATCCTTTGGACTCTAAAATTTCTGCACATTGAAATTCCTTGATGCAGGAACAGAAGGCTGTGATAATAGACAAGTGGCAACATCAGATTCAAGAACCAGAGCATTAGAAGGAGTGTTGGACTTTCTGATCTACAGTGAGACTAAAGCGCAGCATTCAGGCAGGAGGCTTGCTTGAAGAATCGGATGCCGAGGCACTTAATTGGAGGAGCTAGATTTGCTGACACAAGGAACTACAGCCACAGGTCTTCAGGTTGAAGCTTATGGTGGATTGATGTGCGTGTTGAACATTGTCAGTCTTAATGACGCTCTGTGACTGAGAGGAAAAAAATCAATGAGAGGCCTGCCTCTGAACAGGCAGAAAAGAGGTTGTGTTCTTAGAGAAATTATGTCCTGAGCATTCATAATTTGTTAGCGTTTCTAATAAACTAATAATCATGAGTATGATCTGCGAGGTCTGCACGTTCATTGCAAAGAATTATCAAACCTCTAGCAGAGTGTGCTGTGCCTGAATAGCAGAGTGTGCTGTGACTGAACAGCAGAGTGTGCTGTGTGGATGAAGAAAGCCGGGGGAGAAAGGCACAGGTGACTTCAGCTTTGGACGAGGAAGAAGCCTTGGTTGTTAATGTTGATGATGATGATTCTCTTCCTCTCTCCTGGTGAAGGTAAAAGAAGTCAGACACCCCCTTCATCATTCATTTTTATTAAACTGTAGTGTCTTATTGGATGAAGGATCTGTGCATTTCCTATGAAAATTTTTTAAATTATTATGAATTAGATGAGGCTCTACTAAGTATATCATTTTTTTAAAATTCAACAACTTATCAAATTTCCCAAGGGCTTGCCCTGTTTCCCTCAGCTTTTGCCCACTTCCCACTTAGATATTATCTCCCCCTTCTCCCAAGTTACCATTTGTCTACTTCCTAGCTTATGATTTCTCTTTCTCTCCCTTCTTCTCGCAATTTTGGTAACCATCAAAATCTGTTCTTTATTGTGTAAGCATTTTTGGATTTGTAGCACCTGTCTACTTTCAAGCATATGATTTCTCTTTGTCTCCCTTCTTCTCACATCTTTGGTCACCATCAAAGTCTGTTTCTTTTATTGTGTAAGCATTTTCTGGATTTTCTTTTTTATTTATGGCTTCCATTTTTTAATATAATATTTTATTGACATATTTTACTCATTCCAATATATCCCTTCCCTTCTCATACAGTTCTGCTGTTCAATCCCATCAGGTGGGGGTTATACAATCATCGATGTTATCAACTCCCCTTCCCCCTCTGACTCGCCCCACATGCTTTCTCTTCCCATACCCTCAGGTAACCATTACTCCTGGCACTGTCTCTAAGGGGTCATCTATCTTGACTACCATGTACCAAGCGATCTTATATATACAAATAAGCATATGCAAATCTAAAATAATTAGTAAAGTATATCACATAAAGACTTTAATAGTAAGGGGAGTAATCTTAAAGACGTGGAGGATGGCTGTGTGGTTCATCAGTGCCATACCGCACTCTGTTTCGTGTGGCCCTTCTGAGAGGGACTGTCCATGTCTAACTGATGGAGTTTGGGTCTCCACTACATCCACTGCCCTTCATATC
>NW_022103900.1:37967087-37981241 GCF_000313985.2 Echinops telfairi
CTAAGAACGAGCTGCTCCAATCAAATGAGGTCTACTCTGGCTCTCTTTTGTGTGGACATAGAAACAATACCCTCCCCTTGGGTTAGTAGTTAGAGTCCTGACCCCATATTGCCAGTTATTCTTCCCCAACCCCACTGTGGACCTTAAAGGCATATGAGGTGTGTGTGTGTGTGTGTGTGTGTTTGTGTGTGTAAGGGGGGCCGGGGAGATATCCTTCAGCACAGGTGCTATCTGCATCAGTTGTTGATGACCTTTGAGTCATTGGGTTTGGTCTGGATCTTGCCAGAGTATCTGGTCCTCAGCCTTGGAGAATGTGTGTTGTGTGCATTTTCCCTTACGCTCATTCAGCTGTTTGAACTTACCACCGTGGACTCATGTTAGATGTGACATTTTGTGCTTGGCTAGCTTCACTCAGCATAATATCCTCCAACACTTTCCACAAGAGAGGTGTTTCATCACTGTTTTTAAGGGATGCATCGTATTCCGTTGTGTGTATATACCAGAGTGTTTTAATCCATTCATCTATTGATGGAAATGTAAGCTGTTTCCAATTTTTGCAATTGTAAACTGCACAGTAACAAACAGTGGAGAGCAGATGTCTGATCATAGTCTGTTTCTTTTTTTTCTGGATATCTGCCCAGGAGTGAAATTGCTGAGTCATAAGGTACCTGGATTCCCATCTGTTTTAGATATCACCAAATTACTTTGCACAGTGGTTGTACATATTGACAAGACGACACACCCTCTAACATTTGTTGCTTTCTGTATTTATGAATTGGGCTAACTTTGTGGATGTTAGGTGGTATCTCATAGTTGCTTTGATTTGAATTTCCCAGATGGCTAATGATCAGAAATGTTTTCTCATGTTTTTTGGTCATTTGGGGTTCCTCCTTGGTGAATCCTCTGTTCAAGGCGTTTGTCCACCTCTTTGGTGGGCTATTCATTTTTTTCTTGTTGTAAGCTGCAGTATTCTGTAGATTTTAGTAATAAGCTCTTTGTCTGATATGTCATTAACAAATATCTTTTCTAAGTCTGTGGGCCCTCTTAGTCCTCTCTTAATGAGGTCTTTCAATGTATACCAGGGTTTTATCTTTAGTAGGTCCCATTCACCTATTTTAGTTTC
Source organism: Echinops telfairi (assembly GCF_000313985.2). Lineage (NCBI taxonomy): Eukaryota > Metazoa > Chordata > Mammalia > Afrosoricida > Tenrecidae > Echinops > Echinops telfairi. The sequence goes on from NW_022103900.1 coordinate 37,968,211, forward strand.
CTCTGAGTGGTATAATTCCTTATTTCTGATAGCCCATGTATTTCTGCACTAAGGTTCTTAGTTTTGTCCCAATTTTCTCAATAATAATCCAGATAGTTTGTAGTTGTACCTCAAGGTCTGTGATCCACCTTGAATTTGTTCTTGTGAATGGAGTGAGGTAAGGTTCTTGTTTCATTCTTCCACAGGCTGATACCCAGTATTTCCAGTGCCATTTGTTGAAATGGGCATCTGCTTCCCTTTTGATATTTTTGAGGGTCTTGTCAAAAATCAGTCGTCTCTGTGGTGCTATTTTTATTTCTGTCTTTTCGCTTCTTATCCATTGTTCCAAGTAAGTATCATTTTACTAGTACTATCCTGTTTTGACAACTGTGGCTGTATAGTAAGATTTAAAGTCAAGTGAAGCAAGCCTTCCCACTTTGTTCTTCTTGAGGAGTTCTTTGCCAATTCTGAGCTTCTTATGGCCCTTTCTACATGAAGCGGGTAGTCATTTTTTCCATTTCTTTGAAAAACGATCCCGGTATTTTTATCGGGGTTGCACTGAACTTATATAGTGCCTTAGGTAGGATTGACATCTTTACACTATTGGGTCTTCCTAGCCACGAGCATGGGATATTCTTCCAATTGTGAAGGTTCCTTTTGCTTCCTTGTAATAATGTTCTCTAGTTATCCTCTTATAGAACTTTTGATTTTTTGTTTAGGTGTGTCCCTAGGTATTTCAGTTTATGCTTGGATATTGTGAAGGGTACTACCTTCTCGATCTCTTTTTCTATAATCCCATCTGTGGTATATATCAATCAATTGATTTCTGCTTGTTGATCTGATATCCTGCCATTCTAACATATTCTTCTATTGATTCCAGCAGTCCTGTTGTGGAGCTTTTGAGCATTCTCAATATATAAAATCATATCATCCGCAAATAATGATAACGCCACTTCTTTCCCCACATATACCTTTGCTATCCTTCTGTTGCCTTATATTACTAGTTGGGACATCCAGGATGGCGTTGAATAAAAGTGGGGGGCAGGGGGTATCCATTCCAGGTCCCCTTTTTCACTGAGAATGTTTGTCTGTTTGTTTCTCCATTGATTATAACACTGCCTGTTTTTCATATATATATGAATATATCTATTATGTATTATATATTATCATCTATTATATATTATATTGAGGTAATTTCCTTCCAATCCTATATTCTTGAGTGTCTTAATTAAAAATGGGTATTGCATATTGACAAATAATTTTTTGTGTCTATTGATATTATCATGTGTTTCTTGTCCTTTTTGTTTTTGATGTGATGGATAATGTTGATGGCTTTTCAAATGTTGAACCAACCCTGCACCCCTGGTATGAATCCAATCCGACTTAGTCATAACAGATTATTATATATATAAAATTATATTGGCCAAGATTTTGTGAAGGATTTTTAACATATATGTTCATTAAAATATCAGTCTGTAGTTCTCTATTTTTGTGGGATCCTTGCACAGATTTGGTATCAGTGTTACACTAGCTTCACAGAATGTGTTTGGGAGTTTACCGTCCTTTTTGATGTTCTGGAACAGCTGATGCAGGATTGGTGTCAGCTCTTCCCTAAATGCTTGGTACAATTCTCCTAGGTCCATCTGGGCCAGAGATTTTTTGAGTTGATAGTTCCTTGATAACCTTATCTATTTCTTTTTTTGCTGTGGGTTTGTTCACGTTGTTGATGCTCATATGAGATAATTTGAGGAGGGTTTGTTTTTCAAGTTATTTTTCCATGTCTTCCAAATTGTTGAATTTGTTGCAGTACAGTCCTTCACAGTACTGTGTAATTAGTCTTTTAATTTCATTAGGGTTTGTTGTAATTCCCCCTCTTTCATTCCTCATGCTGGATTTTGATGTTTGCTCCTTTCTGTCTTTTGTTAAGTTTACGAGCAGCTTGTCAATTCTGTTAAACCTTTCAAAGAATAAGCTTTTTACTGAGGTAATTTTTCCATCGTTCTTTTTTCCCCCCACTCATTTATCTACGCCCTGATTTTCATAATTTCCTCTCTTTTGCTAATAGAAGAATTATTCTGTTGGCTCCGTTCCAACTGCTGAAGGTTTTGTCATAGTTTATCAACCATACATCTCTCTTCCTTCAAATGTGCATTTATCGCTGTCAAGCATCCTCTGATAACTATCTTTATTGTATCCCATAGGTTTCGCTATGTTGCATTCTCATTCTCATTATTTCATACAAACTCCCCAAGTTCATCCCCAGTTTGGGCCAATACCTAGTCCTTTTGAAGAAGTAAGTTATTTAGCCTCCATGTATTTAGACTTGTTGGTTTTGTTGTTCTTTCTTTTGTTAATTTTCAGCTTTATGGCATAGTGGTCAGAACTGTGTAACCTCTAAATATTTGAATTGATTCAAGCTTGACTTGTGCCCCAGCATGTGGTCTATTTTCAAATACATACTGTGTGCATTGAAAACAAAAGTGTATTTGTTTTTAGTTCTGGGGAAAGCTCTGAATATATCTATCAGGATAAATTGTCAGTCAGAACAAATTGTCTGATTGTAGAGTTTAGTTCTGTAGCCTCCTTGTTAGGCACTTTCCCACTGATCTGTCTTTCTTGGAAAGTGGTGTATTGAAGTCTCCTACTATGATTTTCAGTCCTATGGTTTCTTTTTTCATCTTTTGAAGGATTTGCTCGACGAATCTCGTGGGTCTCTCACTGGGGTCCTATATGGGGCATTATGCTCACTGAGTCTTGGTCTAATGATCCTTTAAGTGTTGTATAGTACCCAGACTTTTCTGTTGATATGTCCTGCACCTTGATAACGATATTGTCAAAGATTAGGATGGCAACTCCTGCTTTTCTTAGATTACCATTTAACTGATATACTTTTCTCCATCCTTTGATCCTCAACCTGTTTTTATCTGTGAATTTCAGATGTATCTCTTGAAAACAACAGATTGATGGGTTTTGTTTCCTAGTCCAGTCTGCTAGTCTTTACCTTTTAATATCTGAATACAGACCATTGCTATTCAGAGTCATGACATCTATCTGTGGATTCTTTGCTGTCATCTCATGCCGTTTGTGATAGATATTTCCCTCCCTCCCTCCTTAACTGTGTGTTGTGTATGTGTGGGGGATTCATTCTTGCCTTCTTTCCACTGTTGCTTCAAAGAAGTCTTGGGCTTTCCTTTCAGCGTGCAGACTTATGGGCAGTGTTACACGATGCAGTAGTCTCATGCTTGTGTTCTGTGGGTAATGGTCTTCAGTGCAGAGTGTGTTGGAAAGTAATTTTTATCATGCTGGTTTTTTTCTAATATATTCTGTAAATTTTTCCTGATCTGAGAAAACTGTTGAATCACCTATTTTGATGTAGAATTGGGGCAGGGCAGAAGATTCTCAGGCTGCAGTTATTCTTCCGAAGATGCTACTCCATTCTCCTCATCTTCATGGTTTCTGCTGATAAGTCTGAGCATATTCTCTAGTTACCCTTGTAGGTGACTGCATTTTTTTCTAGCTGTTCTTATGATTTTCTCCTTTTCCTCAAAGTTGGGTATTTTGAATACTTTATTCCTTTGTGTGTTCTTCTTGAGGTTTGGTCTAATTGGTATCCTGCTTCCTGAATGACTGTCTGATCCTTCTTTATTAAATTAGGGAAATTTTCTTCTAGGAATTCCCTCACTATTTTGGCTGTTGAGTTCTTCATTATGTCTTGCTCTGCTATCCCAATTATTCAAATATTGTTTCTATTCAAAGCATCACTCATTATTCTCAGACTTTCTTCTGCTTCTTTGATTATCTTCTTTCAATGTCACATTTGTTGAATTCTGCTTGGATATCTTTGAGGTCACTGATACAATTCTTTGTTTCTTCCAGCTGTTGGTGTGTGGTGGGTGGGGCAGTGGGGCAGGGGGTGGAGCACTCTGCATCCATGACTTGCTCATGATGTGTGTAGCTTGGGTGGTCCCAATTGAGCCTGCTGGATCCTGGGACCTCTCAAGCTGTCAGATTCTCTCTGGTGGCACTGTAGCAGTTTGGGAAACATTCACATTCACGGGGCATGGGCTCTACCAGCAGGATGGGGCTGTGTGGACCTAGTTGGCTGGATCACCAGATTACTCAGACTCTGCTGGAAATTAACAGGGTTGCAGCTCATGACACAACGGTGAATCGCGGGCAGGACAAATGGAGCAAGCATCACTGGTTAATGTGGCTGGTATATCAGGCTGCAAGCTAAGGTGGCTTGGTGGCTCAATCAAGAGGTCAGGGAAGAATAGAGCCATGGGAAAGGTTAACGCACATTCCAGGACAGAGCCTTGGGTGCTGCGAGGCCCGAATATGCTACTCGAATCTCCCAGTCAGCCTCCCAATTCCCCAACCCAGCAATTACTAACAGAGCTCCTAATGCCGTCACACTCACCCTATTTCCCCCAAAATAAGACAGTGTCTTATATTAATTTTTGCTTCCAAAGATGCGCTAGGTCTTATTTTCAGGGGATATCTTATTTTTCCATGAAGAAGAATACGGTACACATTTATTGTTGAACAACAAAAAAGGAAATGTATTACCTGTATACGGTACGGTAGTAGTGTCATCACAAACCAGCATAACCAGACAAACTGTGAATCCTACAGTATCAAGAATTTCTTGTTACTACCATTATTTCCATGTACAACAATCTATGGTGCATTTACTCGCACTTCCTATCTGCTCTGGCTGTGCTATGACCAACAGTGAGCTGTGTGGTGGTTACAGAGTTACAGTAGCTTCGGGGGGCCTTATTATCGGGGAGGCCTTATGTTTGGGGAGGTCTTAATTTGCGGGGATGCCTTATATTTCGGTGAGAGGAAAAACTGTAAGTCGGTCATATTTTGGGGGGATGTCTTACTTTCGGGGAAACACGGTACATTGGTGCTGTATTTCCAGAAGTCCCTGGACTTTTAAAATAACAACAATCCCAAGCATTATTTGTCCTGTTGTGACTAATTTCACTTAGCATCATGTCCTCTAAGTCTGTCCATGCCATGAGGTGTTTCAGTCTTATCTCGATTCTTAATGCTGCATCATATTTACTACATGTATGTACTAACTCCCTCCTCTCCAATTCTTCAGTGGATGGGCATTTAGGCTGTTTCCATCTTCTTACTATTTTGAATTGTGCTGCAATGAAGATAGGTGTGCATATATGTTCATGCTATGTCCCATTAGTAATCCCTAAGTAGAGGGATTGTTTAGGCATGTGGCATTTCTTTTCTTTTTATTTATTTTTTAATCATTTTATTGGGGCTCGTACAATTCTTATCATAATCCATACACACATCCATTGTGTCAAGCACATATGTACATTTGTTGCCAACATCATTCTCAAAACATTTGCCTTCTACTTGAGCCCTTAATATCAGCTCCTCATTTTTCCCCCTCTCTCCCCACTCACTGCCCCCTCATGAACCCTTCATAATTCATAAATTATTATTATTTTGTCATATGTTACACTGTCCAATGTCTCCCCCTGCCCTCTTCTCTGCTGTCCATCCCCCATTTCTATTCCTATTTATGTTAGTAAGCATCATACCACTTTCCATTGAAGTGAGAATACTTTACATTTCCACAAGAAACATTTACAGGTTCCAATTTCTCTGCATTTCCTCTATCATTTGTTGTCTTCTGGTTTTATGAACATGACTGTCGATAGTGTTTTCTCATTATTATTATTTTGACTTGTATCTTTCAATGACTGGTGGTCAGAAACATTTTCCCCGTATATTTATTGGATGCTTGATTGTCTCTTTGGTGATACATGTTTATTCATGTCATTTGCCCATTTTTAAATTGGATTGTTCATCTTTTCCCTGTTGAGGTGTGGCATTTTCAACCCAGAATCTTAAAAAATGAGTCCCTTGTCTGAAAGCACATTGCTAAATTTATTTCTCATTTGTGAGTTTTAATTTTACTCTTGAGGTGAAATCTTCAGATGCACATAGGTGTATAACCGTTAGGAGGTCTCAATCATCTATTTTGTCTTCTTTGTGTGTGCGTTTTGTTGTGTTTGAGTGCCATTTTGGGATGCCTACTTTTGTCCCTATTGACGATTTTTATAGTTACAGAGTTTAAATTTGTGTCTTTGACTTGTCCTGAGTTTACTTTTTTATATGGAATGAGGTATGTCTTTTATTTAATTCTTATTCATATGGGAATCCAATTTTGCCATGACAATTTATTGACAAGGCATAAGAGATATCTTTGCTGACATCTGATGGATCTTGGCTCAAAGCAGAGAATACCAGAAAGATGTTTATTGGTTTTCTTTTATTGAGTATGCAAAGGCACTTTACTGCTTTGATCATAACAAAGTATGGATAACATTGAAAGAATGAGAATTTCAGAACACTTAATTGTGCTGATGTGGAACCTGTATACAGATTAAGAGGCAGCTGTTCAAATAGAACAAGGGAACAGTTTAAAATCAAGAAAGGTGAGCTAAAAAAAAGAAAGATGTGCATCAGGGGTATATCATCTCACCATATTTATTCAATCAGTATGCTGAGCAAATAAACTGCTTAGTCAATAAATTAAAAAAAAACAATAAAAAAGCCACCACAGTATAATAAAACTGATGACAAAATAAATTCTGTCTTGGAATAAGTACAACCATAATGTACTTTAGAAATAAGGACGGTGCGACTTAACTCGGGAACTTTGGAGATGTTTTCAGGAGGGACCAGTCCCTGGAGAAGGACATTGTGTTTGGTCCGCAAGAGGGGCAACAAAAAAGAAAAGGCCATTGACACAGTGGCCGCGACAATGGGCTCTGACATAAGTATTGTGAGGATGGCACAGGACCAGGCAGTGTTTCCGTCTATTGTACATTGTGTGGCTGTGAGTTGGAACCAACTCAAAGGCACCTAACAACAATGACGTTGTTGTGAATGTTTATTTCTCATTTCAATCTTGTTAAGAACATAATGCAGCTGGGTGCTGCAATATGTCAATACTCTTACGTCTTGATGCTGGATTGACCCTTTAAAATTACAAAATACCCCACATTATTCCTTATGTAATATTTTCCTTGAGGTTTATCTCAGCAGAAATTAATACTGCTACTCTTAGACTTTTATCCTTGACATTGGCTTGATATGTTTTTATCCATCATTTGATTTTTTTATTTAGTTTTATCTTTGCCTAAGTGATTCTTCTATAGGCAGCATATTGAGGAGTCCTGTTTTCTTATTCCTTCTTCTACTCTCTTTTGTCTACTGTATTTCATCCACTTACATTACATGTGATCCTTTGTAGGCATGGATTTGTTGCCCTACTTTATTTTTGTTTCTTAGTGTGCTACTGCAGATTTCTTGTTCATTATTTTTAATAGAATTTTTTATAAGTTTCCTTCATTGTTGTAGATTTTGTGTTACTAAGTCCTTATGGTTTCTTTCTTTCTTGTTTTGTGTAGATTTACTAACTTTATTTTTGTTTATGCTATAATGTATTTTTTTTTTGCTATAATGTATTTTTATTTTCCTGAGTTTAGAGCATTCTATTCTATATCATTCTGATTTCTTCTCCATTAAGGTGCTCTATAATTATACTATTCATTCCCACTTTTTGCTCGATCGTTGTCATTTACAGATCGATAACTCTGTTTCTCTATTTTCAGTCTTATAAACTGAATTTATTTTTGAGGCTTGCCATGTGTCTTAATTTCTAATTAAGACAATAATTTCTAATTATTGTCTGATGTTGTTTGTTCTGGTCAGAGATCCCTTCACACATATTGTAATGTTAGCCTAGTTTTTACATATTTCTTTATCTTCTTTATCTGGAAAATCATATCACGGATGGAAATATTTTAGGTTTTATGGTCATAGGGAAATTTTCTGCTTGCAAATGTACAATAGTTTTGTGTCCTTGTTTTGGTTTCTCCTTTTCTGGAATCCAATCACACATAGATTACGTTCCACGTTGTTCTTAGGTGTTCTTAATACTTTTGTGTTTGTCTTGATTCTTCATCATATAAATTGGTGTGAAGGAATTTTCCTAAATTCACCAATTATTTAATATATTTAATTCTAACATTTGCCCTTCCAATGTGTTCTCTCTTGCTGAAATTGTAGCTTTATTCTTCTGAATTTCTAATCGCTATTGCTGTGTGCTTTCTAATCACCTGTGTTTTAAAAACCCATCTCTTCAATTTTGTATGGTTTCTCTAAATTCTTCTAAGGTATTGTCTATGTTTTGCCTAATTTTCTTCAGCTCTTGGCTGATTCCTTATCATGTAATTCTATTGCCTGTTCTTTCTCAAAGTGGTTTTCTAGTTCCTTGTTTTGGTCACTTTCTTGTGATCTTTTATACTTCTGTGTATTTAATTTTAAGTTGCATGTTGCCTACTAGACATTTGGAAGTTGTATTTATTTGTTGATTGTGCAGAGCTTTATTCACCTTGAGGTTTAGTTTTTCCTTGCTTTATTACATCTGGGTCAGTATTCTACACTGGACATTGGTTTAATGACGTGTCCTCCTCTCTCTTGGTGGATAGAGTAAATGGTAGCAGTGTAGTATGGATCTCTGCTTTCTCATCATGAAGAGTAGTTGCATGCAAGATGACTAAGTAAGTATGGATGACTAGTGTGAATACAATGCCCTCTTTTTGTCAGATGGAGTATAATAAACAAACAAGAAAATATAATAAAGACAAAAAAAGGAAATGAAAAAATAAAGGGAGGAGAGGAAACGGGAAATATTAAACCATTCAAAGGGAAGAAAAAGATGAAAAAGTGAAAACAAGAAAACCAACAGAGTGTTTCAGGAATCTGTGTATTGTGGGATCCCCTGGAGCATGTGCCTGTAGGTGGAGGAGAAGCTATTACATGGTCTGTATGTGCATGCACTGACTTTGAAAGTGCAACCTCTCGATAACCTAGGCCTTGGAAGCACTGATCTTGGTCTGCATAGGAAATTGCGTGTGGGGTGGTCCCTGGTGAGGCGTGTAGGTAGGACTGCATCTGGCAGATGTAGGCCTCTGGGTTAGTGTGGGCAGGGGCAATCTCATGCTTGGTTAACACTTCTCCAGTAACAGTTCACTGGTGTGTACTCAGTCAGCATCCCCAAATACCACCTCACAGACCCTCTGTCCACATGCACCACAAACCCAAATGACTAGTGATTTTTTTTTTTTTCTTTCACTAGTAGGCTGTTTCAGTTTTCTTTACCGGCTCCCTCCTCCCTTTGTCAATAAGGTGTGGACAGCACCCAATAGAGGACTTATTTTTTCTGTGTATATTCACTGCCAAATCACCAAGCAAATCACTGCCAAGTTGATTCTGACTCACAATGACCTTTCTTAGGGTTTCCAAATAGTATGTGAGCATTTTTCGGTCATGAAATTATGGGTGGGTTTGAACCCCAATTTTGTGGTTAGCAGACCAATGCTTAGCTGACAACGCCACCAGGAATACTTGTCTTCACTGAGTTTAAGAAAATTAGGTATTCCTTAATTCATACAGGGGAAAAATTCTTTACGGAGTACAAAAGCAAAATACTTACTTATTTTGCCATAGTGGCCTCTGCATAGAGAATTCATGACTTCTTGGCAATAATAGTAAAATATAGACAGATATAAATATTGTGTCATTTATTTCTAAGTCTTCCTTCAAGGAACCTTTATTAGAATTGTCACTATTGTTCTGTCCAGTTGAGACTACCTTGGGGAACAAATGGCCACAATATAACTATTTTATGAGTTTTTGTTTGTTTTCAGCATTTAGAAGAGAGGCTAAGGAGGAAACCAAGGTCAGATTTCCACCCCCAGTCCTTATTGGCTGTGGTGTCTTTGAGTAAAATTCATATATCATGTGAGTGCATTTGCAGTAACTATTAGAGGAACCCACTATCTAGAAATAGAAATGCTTTCTATCAGGCTTTGCCCAAGAGACCTCCCAGCATCTGAGCCAAAGTTTAAAGAGCACGTCTACTGGGAATAGCAGGTCACAGAGGTAGTATAGTACTAATATCTTGGTGGATGAGCAAAATATGCCTCCCTCCTGCGTGGTCAGCACAGCAGTGTGGTTCTGTTCCAGGAGGTCTTTCAGGGAAAACATCCAAGTCTAGCTTATATCTCCATTTCCTCTCATGTCCTGGGGATCCTCTGTTAGCACTGAGAAGAGGAACGAAGTATAACTCACACATGGGACAATTTTAAGGGTCAGGCCTGGAAAGAGATGCAAGTTCCTACCCCATTCAGTAATGAAAAGGTGCCATTCTCACACTCCCCTAAGTCTTAAACAAAGTTATATCCACTGCTGGGAAGATCACACAATTGCTTGTCAAGCCAGAACACTTGCTTTTCAGTCCCAGTTGGAATGCCACATATGAGAACATGAATGCTGTTCTTGATCCTTGACCTTGGGAGTTATCTAAAATCTAGTATGGTTAATAGCAATAAATAATATGTGCAGAATGCACAATACCAATCACAAGGGTTGATATGAACTTGAAAATAATATGGTGAAAAGCAAGCTTGAGTAATGACTATTACTATAAGCTGGAATGTTCTTTATTATTATTTGAACAACAAATATGAGGGTAAGCAAAACAAACAAGCAAAGAGCTAGGTACTGACCATTCTGGAATGCTTACCATGTGTTTAGCTTGAAAACTTACTATGCACCTTCTGAAGTGTGTATTTTAGCATTCTTCATGTGTATGAAATGGGAAACTAAGAGCAAAAAGGAGGGTAGGCTTATACATGCTGAAAATAACAATGCAAAGACTGTATTGGAGATGCTCGACCTAAAAAAATCCCACTTTCCACTATATCATATAAAAATGCCATTATTTGTATTGTGCCTCATGAGACCCCATGTGAACTGGAGTAGAACTTTATTCCTTAGTTATGAGCCCGGTGGCATAGTAGTAACCATTTGAGCTGCTATCTGCAAGGTCAGCCGTTCAAACCACCAGCCTCTCTTTGGAAGAAAGATGAGGCTTTCTATTCCTGTAAAGACTTATAGTCATAGAAAGCCACAAGCGCAGTTCTCCCTTGTCTATATTTGTACACAATCCAAAAGTGGCCCAACAGAATGTTAAAATTATAGAACAATATAAGTAGCCCTAGGTGTTAGTCTGAGTAGAGAAACAAATTCATGGACACACATATGGGTATAAGAAAGAGGTTTATATACAAGAGCAGTTAAATATTGAGAAAACATCCCAGCCCAGTCCAGATCAAGTCCATAAGTCCAATATTAGCCCATATGTCTGATACCAATCTATGAAGTCCTCTTCAGATTCATGAAACATGTGCAATGATGCTGAATGCAAGAAGATCGCAGGCCAGTGGGTGCAAAGTCAGTGGCGATAGAAGCATCTCAGTGCTGGCAGGGGTCTCCATGTGGCTCCTCCAGTGCCCAGGGCTGCATCAGGATAGGTCCATGTGGCTTCTCCTCAGAGGTGTCTTGCAGGAAGTGAGCAGAGAGAAAAGAGTCCCCTGCCTCCAAGAAGGGAAAATAGGAGTTCCCAGAATACTCAGCAGAAGGCCATGGCCATACAGAGGCCTCATTGGCAATAATCTTGATTGACAGACTAGACTCCACCCGTTCACCCTTAATCCTCTCAAGTCCCAAATTGACACCTTATTTTGGAACTACCACACCCTGGTGGTGTAGTGGTTATGTGTTGGGCTGCTAACCACAAGATCAGAAGTTTGAAACCAGCTACTCTGCAGTATAAAGATAAAACTTTCTACTCTGATAAAAGTCATACAACCTGAGAAACCCATGAGGTTTCTTATTCTACAGGATTGCTATGAATAGGAATTGACTTGATCGCAGTGAGTTTTTATTTTTTTAATCATTAATTTCACATGCAAATAAAACTTCGCTGAAGATCATCAACAATTTCAGTTACAAAAATATATCAACAGGGAACTGCTAAAGGTCCAGGCTGTGTATCAAGGGTGTGTATTAGGGGATATCATTATTGATGTCAGATGGATTGTGGCTAAAAGCAGAGAATACCAGAAAGGTGTTTATGTGGGTTTTATTGACCATGCCAAAGCATTTGACTGTGTGGATCATAACAAATTATGGATATGAAACTGATAATGGGAATGGTGTACACTTTGGCAACTTTTATTCTGCTACCAGCAACCAGATACACAGCCATGTGAGAAGTACGGGAACCAGTTCTTAGCAGAGCTGGTTGTTGATCAACTCAGTCAAGCAATTCCCTCTCTAAGCCTCCCTTTACTCTACTGTACAGTTGAAACCCAGCATTGCTGCATAAGATTCATGATACTCTAGGCTATAGATTCTGAAATGTATTTGGTCAACTGCCTCCTATCAGGAAAAATAACAAAACAAAATAAAACAAGAAAACTCAGTGACTCTCTGGTAATTAACAACCTTCATATTATGACCCATAATAGAGGATAAAGTGTAGATATCTGCTTTTCTAGCAGCACCTTCTGGGGACTGCATCACCCATTCAGGAAACACTGCTTTATGTGATGTCCTAAGGGTATATGCTAGGCACAAAGGAGGTAAATATCAAGGGGAATTCTTCTTATTATTCCATGATATAGTGATCAGTTCCATCATCAGCTCTGTGTGACACAGTTTTCTGTTTATCTGTTGTGTGACTTTGTCTGACTATGTTCTCTTTGGACAATTAAAATTAAGTGGATTAGAATCAAAGGTATATTTAAATCTTACACCAAATTGTTGTAAACTTCAAAAGACAAAAAGAAAATGTATAGTATATACCAGAAGAATTAAGAGCTAATCTAAAGAATGAATTTGATGTATTGAACACTAAACTCTTAATGTTAGAGGAGATGTGAAATGACATAAGGAACATCATACATGAAGAATAAAAGGTCATTTAAATTAGAGGAAAGAAAGAAAGGATGAAACTGGACATCGCAGGAGACTGTAACTTTCTCCTGAACATAGAGAAGCTAAAGTGATTGGAAGAAGTTCGAAGTCAAATCACTGAAGCATGATAGTGGGACAGGAGGAGAATCAAGGGAAATAGAGGAAAGAATTGGGAGGCAATG
>NW_022103900.1:37982484-37988128 GCF_000313985.2 Echinops telfairi
AATAATAAAAATAAAAGAGAAAGATCATAGGAGAAAAAAAATTCTTGGACACACAAAAAAAATCACTGAAGAGGAGGAGATTTCAATGGCTAGCTAAAGAAGACAATGACAATATGATAATGACATGCGTGACAGACTGGACCTAGGAAAACAAATGGGAAGACACTCAATATTTTTCAAACGGGAAGGAAAATGATCCAGCTTCAAGGTGAAATACTGAAGGATTCCATGGGCAAGTAATTAATTGATCTATGCATGAAGTATCAAATACTATGGAAGAAATACAGAGAGTCGTTTCAGGAAATAGCTAATGATCCAGAAACAATATTGAAGGAAGAACTTCAAGATACATCAACTGTTCTAGAAATTGATAGAATACCAATTAAACTGTTTCAATGCCTCAGAACAGCATTGGAGGTGATCATTCATCTATGCCAAACTAGTGGAAGAGTTCCACAATGGTGCTCAGTCCAAAGAAAAATGATTCAACAGAATATGGAAATCAAACAATATCATTAATATCATACAAAAAGGAACATTTTGCTGAAGATAATTAAAAACCCATTCCATCAATGAGTAACTGCCAGAAATTCCATCTGGATTCTGAAGGGGACATGAAATGGGTGATATTACTCCTGATGGCAAATGAATCTTGGCTTAAATTAGAAAATGCTAGAAAGACACTTTTGTTTTATTGACTCTGCAAAAACATTAGATTATGTGGATCATATTGTAAATTATGAGAATTCTTATTTATGCTTATGCAGAAACTACATAAACTCAAATGGGTGTTTTAAAATGAGAAAGGTGTGCATTACCCTTGTACCCTTTCACAATATTTACTTGATTTGTATGCTGAGCAAATTATCTGAGAAGCTGGGCTATGTGTAGAATGCAACATCATAATTGGAACAAGGCTCATTAATTACCTTATTCAGCTGACACAACCTTGCTTGCTGAAATTCAAGAGGACCTACTGATAAAAGACTACAGCCTTCAGTAGAGATTATAATTAAAAATGTAAAGAAAACAAAATTCCTCATAAGTAGACCAATAAATAACATCTTGATACACAGAGGAGAGATAAAAGTTGTCAAGGATTTATTTTACTGAAATTCTTAATCAATGCCCATGACAATAAATCACATGATATAGTGCATTGCATGAAATGCTGCAAGGTTCCTTTTTAAAATTATTAAAGAGCCAAAAATCACTTTGAGGAAGAGGGCATCTGCCTGAGGTGATGCCCCAGGCAAGAGCGCCTCAAACACATCTGCATTGATCTCATCAGATCTGTGTAGGAGCGTTGCGTTTTCTGGGAAAGTTGATTTAGCAGACAAATATAAGTTAATCTTCTAACAGGGATGAATATGCTGACTCTCCTGCCAATAGTAATTCAGCCCCTGTTTCATCTATTCTTATCCGTATATCCTCATCCCACGGTTCAGAACTCGTGTCTTCCAATAAATTCGCCTTCTTTAAGTTCAGAGACAATTCAAGGTTTGGAAATCAATTGACATTGTAATTCATCCATTCTTAGGATAAAGACATTTAGTTTTCAGCAATATAATGGTTCCTCCAAAAAAAAAAAGTCGTTCATGGCACAGATCGCAACTTAAAGACAGTTTGTGCAACAGCTGACCTGGGACCTTGAAACCCTGCTCACCTTTTTCCTCCCTGTGCTTTGTCCTTGAGAAGTAGTATCAACCAGCCAGCTTCACTGTATTTTCCCTTTTGTCAAAAATGTTGAAGCGTCAAATACACAATAACGCAGAGCCTTGTCCCTAACAAATACTTGATCCAGGGGTGGTGAGATCTTGATATTTCTTTTGTTACATCATGCTACGGATAAAGTGTGAGTCACCAGTGTTTTAAAATCTGGGCAGACTTGAAAACCAATTCATGTACTGAAAAACATAGAAAAATACAAAACAAAGAGTCAAAAAGTCTACCAACAATAACAAAATAAAATAGAGAAAAGCCCCAGTTGGAAAGAAAACAGAAAAAGTTTAAAACTAGAGCAACCTTAAATATCAAAAGGGATATCATGTTATAAAATACTAGATTTTAACCTAGGTTCACATGACACAATCCACTTTCCAATTCGTTCTGTATGATATCAAAGCTACTCATATCCCTGGTCTGTTCAGAAGGAATTCCCTGGAGGCTTCATCTACATGTCTTTCCCCTTCACTTCCTTTTCTTTTTCCACTGCTAGTACTTGTGCATGTGTCAAAAAGGGGAATAAATCAAATGTTACACTTTAACAATTACAATCAGATGTGTTTCTGTGTATGAAACCCAGGATGGGTAAATGTATAGAAAGAGCAATTGGGTTTAGGATTCCTTGAGGGTATGGCAAGAGAGATTGGGGGAAATGAGGAACTCATAACAGGGAGTACAAGAAGGAAATACTCTAAAGAAAATAGTCTAGTACTGATTGAACAACACTTATTGATATGACTGAACTGTTGAATTGTATGATATTTGGATTGTGTCCCAATAAAATTGTTCGCATTTATATAAAACAGAAAACCATTTCAGAAAATTCATTCTTAAAATTTTGCTCCTCTAAAACTACTCTTGGTACCAAATATCTTATTCTGTCTGGGTTCTATAAGAGGAGAAAACAAGTGCAATGTTTATCTATCTATCATCTATCTATCTATCTATCTATCTATCTATCTATCTATCTATCTTTCTATCATCTATTTTTACTTCAAACATGGATCATAAAATTATGGGACTTGGCAAGTCTTCATGTGACAAGCTGATATCTTCTGCTGGCTTCCATGATAGCAATAGTCCATGAACCCCAAATCTGAAAATCAGGAAGCACTTTGAAAGCTCCTACAAGCTTACATCTTAAGACCAGAGGTCAGTCAATGAGAAGAATACACGATGAGGCACAGTCTCTTACTAAGGCTTCCACTTCCACTTTTGATACTGAAGGCAGACCACTCCCACCCAGTAAACTTCCCTGTCAATTGATGGGGTGACTACAATAGGCCAAAGCATGGATGTGATTGGATTATATTACATTATGAAGGAGCAATCATATGTTAGCCAAACCATTGAGAACCATAGCCCAGTCAAGGTAACACCGACGATTGATCATCAGTGACTTGAATTTTAGGAGCCTTGGTGGTCAAGTGGTTACAAGTTGAGCTGACAACTGCAAGGTCAGCAGTTCAGTACACTAGCAGCTCTGCACTGTCCACTTCTGTAAACCGTGACCGTCTCAGAAACCCACAGGGACAATTCTACCCTTCCCCAAAGGGTCACTATGGTTAGAGTAAACTCGACAGCAGTGAGTTTGTTTAGTTTTGTTTTCAATTTGTATTTTTAGTCCAAACTGTGGACTTTCAGTCCAGTCTCAAGACAGTGAGAAAATAAATTTTTATTATTTAAAGCCACCCACTTGAGGTATTCGCGTTACAAGGAATTAGACATTAATCAATAGCTATTTGTTGAAAACCAACAAGCACTAGGCTAGACTGTAGATTAAAAAAGATGGCCAAGATTCAATTTTTAAACTCTCATCTTATTGGGAAGATAGATGCATTAACTGAGCAATAACTTGGCCCAATTCCTTGCCTGACTCACAGTTTCAGAGTAAGGGAAATGTTCATCTTTGGGAGCTGGCGGCGGAGCTGCTAGAGAGGGGCAGGTCTCCGGCTTGGTGGGCTCATGGGCAGTGGGATGAAGCCAGAGGTGTGAGGCCAAAGTCGCGACAGGGGCAGCACAGGGGCAGGGTGCCTGGGGCAGCAGGCTCAGAGCAGGAGACAGGCCCCTGATGCTGCACAGAGCTCTGCTCCCTCTCAATTGTGGGCACAGTGAGAGACATGGATGGGGACGGAACACTCGGCAGATCGTGAAGGGGCCCAGCTTTTAGGATCAACCAGCCTTTACGTGGATCAGGAAGCAATTCCAAGCAAGAGAAAAAGAGCCGAGTTTGATCAATAACACTTTGTGTCCAAGTCTGAAAAATGCCAAAGTGGAAATTTTAAGGGGTTTAAGCAACTTTTTGGATCTCATATTGAAACTTTTGTCCAGGCTGTCAATATTTTGGACAGATTTTTGGCTCCTGTGAAAGTGAAATGTAAACATTGGACTTGCTTTGGCTGGTTTTTTCCTGGCTGCTAGAATTGTGGAAGAAGAATACAGTATTCCATCTACTCATGTTGTAACACGTAGTAGTCCATGTAAATCCTCTGCCTCCGACATCAAAAGGATGGAATTTTTTTTTAATTCCCTATGAACTGGAATATACAACTGCCTTAACCTTTTTGGACTTATACCACACTACTGTACTTCACATACTTCAGAAAGAAGAGAGATATTGAGCCTTGATAAACTATAAACTCAACTGACAGCTTGCAACTGATGACCTGTGCTTTCGAAATCAAAATCATCTGTGTCAGCTTTGTGGAAGTAGGAACTTTGAAATCCACTGGATAATAGGAAAATCTTTTTTGATTCTTCTATTATGTATTATTCTGCTGCTTATTAAGAAAAAAATCCCAAAGTTAATGACACAGTTCTTTTACTGGAGGGAGTTGGTGTCTAAATTCCCTGCTAAATATTTTCCTGGGTGCTGCAAACCAGATCACAAAGCGGTTTAGATTGTTTCACGCCACACAGGACAGAAGCTCCATCACAGTTGCTGTAGTGCTCTGGAGTTGCCAACAATATCAGAGGGGGGTTGTTTGGATAAAACTGAGAGTGAGGATTCTCATGAAGATGAGTTGTGGCAGGGAGGGTCTCAGCAGCTCTCCTTCCACTGATCAAGAATGCACCTTCTTTTCCAGCTTCAAAGTGGCCCCGGTCCTGGGTGTTTCATTTGAGAAATCTAATTCTATCAGAATTTACATGTTTCAAGCAATAAATGGGGGAGTAGGTAGCTTTCTGGTCTCTACCCCCGCTCCCAAGACAGGAATTACATGGACTTGACTACTTAGATACTTCTATTTATTACTCTCAGATCACACCAGGCCTATTTTCATATTTAATCTGAAATCATCAAGTGGCTTCATGTCATGCCTCTTAAAGACTGAAATTTTTATGACATGGGCACGTTATTTTCCTTGTTGATCTTTAGCTACCGGGAGGAGAAAGGCTAGGGCAGTTACCTTCAATATACTACTTTTCAAGAAGATTCTGAAAAATAAATAATGTTGGTTATCTTAAAATTTTTATACAATTTTTGGGTGTCTTTTTTTTTAAACAGATTCAGGGTGTGCAAATACTTTCTTAGTAAGGACCATGGATAATCCTTTAATGATTCATTTTAGATCATCTTCAACCCATTCTAAAAATAGAGAATAGACTCTTAAATTCCAAACACCTTTTGTTCACTGTCCTATCTGATGCAGACCCTATAAGTTTAGAAATTATAAAATATTTACACGCCTGTGAATTTTAGTATGTAATGTTGCCATTGATGTTTCTGCTAAATCAGAAATAATTGACAGACCAGGGCTGTTAGTTGAATTCCTAATGACTAAGTATTGTCAGACTGTAGTATTATTTTAATGTGTTATTCAAACAATCTACCAGTTTTGCATGCAGCTGTACAAAAGCAGCGAATGAAGTTGAACAGAATTGGGTAACTATGGAATTGATCAATGTTGATCTGGTAGAG
>NW_022103900.1:37989493-37995061 GCF_000313985.2 Echinops telfairi
GAGTATGAAATAAGAACAGAAAAAGTGTTTGTGATATTAAGCATATTTTAAGCATATTTGTGTGCAGGTAAATTCCTAAGAATTCACTATGTACACATTAAATTTTGTATAGATAATTTTTTAACTTTGTAAAATGAATCTGGTAATGTAAATCTTTTAAAATTTATATAAAATACTCTATTATTTTACCACACATGTGATAGTCTAGTCATTGCATGTAAATATAATTTATTGTGCATTTTGTATTATAAATCATACGTTGGTGACTTACAATTTACTGGTAAGTCAAGATTCATGGGGATGTTTTTCTGAAGTTGATTTTTTGAAATGATAATGGATTGCAACTCAGAATAAAAATATCAATAAATTACATAAAAACAGAAAAAGAAAAATTAACCTTTGATCTTCCAATCGCAAACTGTATGTTAGAAACCAGAACTCAGACTCTAAGCCAATAGATGTCATGGTCGAAGCCATTCGCAAGCTGCTTGTGGCACTTCTTCTAAACGTCAGTCTGGATAAAAGAAGAAAATGTGAGCGAATTGTGGGCTTATTAAATGTGTGAGTTGGGAATACTTACATAGTTACATGATGACCATGTTCTCCCCAAAGAAGGGGCAGATCACTAGGAAGAGGTAATTTGCTTGAATCATTGTGCTCACAAGGAATATTGAAAGTAGCATGGATTTCCAGAAGGATAAATAAATATTTCTTGGAGAAAGTACAGCCAGGACGCTTCTTCGCTCTGAGTTTGTGAGAATTTGTCCACATACCTTGCACAGGTAAACAGGAGGGGAAACGTCCTAGAAAAGAATATCAAGGGTGGAAAAGTAGAAGGTGGGTAAAAAGAAGACCATCAACACAGTGAATTGACACCGTGGCTGAAACAATGGGCTCAAACAGAGAGAGATGGTGAGGATGGAATAGGACCAAGCAGGAGTGTACATATGGTTCTGTCGCACACAGGGTCACTGTGAATCAGAACTCACTCAACAGTACCTAACAACAACACACACATGCATACATGGGGAGAGTTAATGTTCTAGACAATGGGAAAAATTATCAGTCAGTTTGGTATACTAATATTTACTGGACCCTTCAGTTTTCAGTAAATGAGCAAATGTCTAAGAAACTCATGTTTTTTATCATCATTGAATAAATGCAGTTTTACAGATTCCTTAGAACAATGCTTCTTAAAGTTTAACTTGCAAAATAATCTCCTGGAGATATAGTAAAGCACAGTTGCACCCTCTTTCCAAAGATTCTTATTCAGAATGACAGAAATTGCTATTGGTCTGAGGCCCACACTGGAGAATCACTGTTGAGAAGTTGTGTCGGGGAAAGACTTCCGGGTAAATGGCACCCATGTGGAATCACATGCTCTGTGTTCCCATTGTAGATCTGAAATCAAGAGAATGTGGCTGCTGGCTGGAGAGCCAGAGCAGGCCAGGGCTCTGGAGCAGAGCTCTTGTCGTCTCTGGGCTGCAAATACCAAGCTAAGTCACTTTCCGAGGACATCCTCAGCCAATGGCAGCAAGGGGGTCAAAGTACCAACACTCACATCCCCTTCCAACCCCCAACATCAGAATCACAGCCCTGTGGGTATAGGAAGAGGTGGGGGTTGGGGGAGCTGATAGCATCAATGACTGTATAACCCTACTCGAGGGGAGTGAACAACATGTGAATGGCCGTATTGGATGGTGTAAGATACAGCAAAAAATTAATTAGTTTTTAAAAAGAAGCTGTGTAGGTTCTGTTAGTTTCAGGAACACACATGTCTCCATATGTCAACTGTGTTGGTTTCATTCCCACAATGGATTAGATTTAACTAATCCACTCACCTGTGGATTAGGAAGATTGAAACCCACTCAGGGGAGCATGGGTGGTCTGTTCCTATACAATTTTAGCCTTGAAAATTAGGCTCCCTACTTTTAAAGTCTTGAAACTAGGATCTCTGAGTCGGAATTGATTTGATGGAAGTGGATTTGGAGTGGGCTTAGGGGAGTCACAGAGGAAAACTGACAACAGAGGGAATAACTTGGGAGTTATACAATCTTGGGGGATGAGATATATAACAGTCATATTAGAAACACAGGTCCTAATTTGTGATGGTATTTTTGCTTCATTTTATCTTTATTTTAAAGAAATATGTAGTAGCTTCTCAAGAGATAATCAAACTCAAAGCAAACGCTCTTCCATAGAGTCAGTGCTGACTCATCATGATGCCCCTGTGGGTTTCTGAGATTGCAACTTTTACAGGAGTAGAAAGCCCAGTCTTTCTCCTGCGGGACTGCTGTTGGTTTCAAACTGCTGATCATGAGAGTCGCAGCCCAATGCGTAATCACTACGCCACCAGGACTTCTAGAACACAATTGTGAGCTTAGTTAGAAGGGAAACTGAAGACAGGTATATGATGCTGTCCGCTCTCTGGAGAATTTCTAATCGGTGTCCTCAAATGACACCAAAATCAGCCAACCAATCAGACAAACAAATCACTGCATTGGGAGACTCCAACCCACAGAGGTCCCTTGTGTGTCAGAATAAAACTATACTCCATAAGGTTACAACGACTGCTTTTTATGTACACTTCCAGAGCTTTCTTCTGAGCTGCCTCTTGAAAGACTTCAACTTTGTGAACAGTATTTCACAGCACCTCCTTTTAACCAGATGCATTGGGCCATATGGTAACTATGTTCATGCTCTAGCGCACTGTGCCTTGGAAAAATCTAAGACACCTTCTTGGGACCTGCCCTGTAACTAACCACCCTGCCTCTCACCCCTGTTCTTGAGCTTCATTGAGATATGTTCAACGCTCCATAAAATTCACTGACTGAAAGGGTACCATTCAGAGATGTTTATATTCAGGGTTGTGCAACAGGAACCACAATTTAGATTATAAAAATGTCCAACACCCCTAGAAGAAACCATTGCACAGTTCTAATATCTCCAGGTCCCCAGCCCCAGCAGTCTTTGATCTGTCTCTGTGGATTTGCCTGTTGTGAACATTTTGCATAAATAAAATCATATGAGATATTTTCTAACTGGCTTATTTCCTTTGGCATCGTGTTTTCAAAATTCATCCACAGTGTTCCATGTATCGGTGCTGCTTCTATGTTACGGTAGAATAGTATTCCATTGCAGGTGTATACCGTATTTTATTTATACATTCAACTATTGATGGATTTTTGGCTGTTTCCATTTTTTAACTATTATGAGCAAGCATCCATGAACATTTATGTACAGTTATATACAATTTTTAAATGTGTATGGATAGTATCATTTCCCTGAAGTATTAATCTAAGAGTATAATGAATGAATCCTATCCTACCCTCACTTATTTAATTTTTTATTTAAAAATAATTCACAGTATATTACAAGCAATGTACTGGGGGAAGGGGGATGTACACTTTACTTATACCTGAATAAAAGTTTTACCATTGTTATAATCCATAAAGCATATTTAGATTTCACTAGTTTCACTTGCTGTTGTTTGTAAAATGTATAATTCTGTAACATTTTATCACTAAACAATGAGAATGTTACAGAAGTTATGTCTAGTTTCAGCTTGTGCCAAGTGCAGACTTAGACATCAAAAGATCTATTGCCCAATATAATCCATTGGCACATTTTAAAACTAATTTCAATAATGCCATTGTTGTATTTAACAATTCTTTTCTTCATTGAGACAAGACAAAGGAAATGCCTGAAAATCTACCGTTCAAGGGGTTTGATAAACTTAAATGACTAAATGCAACATGTTACACAATCCGTTATTTAATTACTCGAATGAATTTGACTTTATGTCTGTATGCTCTGTTTGTAGCTCTGTAACTAAATATACACTGATGGGACATAAACAGCAAGGGAAGAGTAGGACTACACCATTTTATAATATATAAGACCATTTCAAGTTTCCTTTCTATTTCTGTAATTGTATAATACAAATATAAATGACTGGGAAGAATAACTATAGTTCTGACCTTGGTACTTGAGAAGGTGAGACCCAAATAAATCTATGTTCCTGTCTGAATGCTATCATTATCTTTAATGAGAGTGAGCATCCCAAGGACATTTCAAATTGTACCTTAGGCAGTAAATTAGCTTCCAGAACGAGATTCAAATAATTTTCTTCAAATATGAAAACACTGATCCATGGCTTTGTCCAGCTATGTTGTACATCTGTTCACATTAATATTAAAATCTACTCTAAAGTGTCTTAATAGAGCTATCATTGTCATTTTTATTGAACAGAGCCAATATATTTGTGCATACGAGACCTTCAAATACAGTGCGAGGTGTTTGCTACTTGCTGTTTTCAATGCAATCTGCTGCTCTGAGGAAGTTTGTTTGTCCTTCATGTTCTTCTCTTCTTAACAGCAGAGAATGTGAGGGTTCCTTCCAGATGAGAAGCCCTGGGGGGCAATGGTGAAGCTATAGGCTTAACTCAAAGATGGGCAGTTAGAACCCAGTGGCTCCAAGGGATAAAGACCTGGTGACTAGTTTCCATAAAAATTCTCATCAATACAGCACAACATGCTAAATAAACCAGCTTGTGCCCAGCTATCCAAAGGACTAGCATCTTGAGTCTTAAAGGTTTGTCTTAAAACAAGCAGCCACCTAAGTGAGGTGTCTATAAAGTCTTCGTGGAAGAGGCATATCAGTGAGTGTGATCAAAGGATTATTAACAATAAAACCCAAGACCAGAGAGGGAGATTGTATTAGAGCTTAAATTCTAAGCACCCAGTTTGTAGAAGGCTTTGGATGACACATAATCCATTTATGGAGCTCACACAAGGACTAAGCCTCCATGGAATTCCTTAAGTCCATTGCCCAAGATGTGAATAGTCTTGTCCCCAGACAGAGTGCATGGGAAAGTGGATTATTACAGATAGAGTTAGGCTAAAATTTAACATCTTAGAATTTGTTTTCCCTTTTGACCCATTTTAAGTTGTTCTAGTTTTTATTACTTTCTGCTGTCTTTCGGATTGGGGGTCTTTCTGTGTTATATTCTGTTGTTGTTTCTTTATGTGAAACACAGGATAGATAAATTTATAGAGACAGCAATTAGATTAATAGTTTCTTAAGGTTATAATAGGGAGGTTGCAAGGAGTAGTGAGATAATAATGGATATAAATATGAAGAAAATGTTCTAAAATTAATTCTGGTGATGCATGCACAACTCTCCTTAATATATTTAAACCACTGAATTGTAAACAAACAAACAAAAAGAATAAATACTTCTACAGCTACTAGGAGTAGTAAATGAGTTAACATGCACACACATACACAGAGAGAGAAAGAGACACAGAAGATTTCAAGCAAGAAAATCCTAGGGATAGTTCTACTCTGTCACATAAAGTTACTAGGAGTCAAAGTCCACTCAACCAAACCTAACAATTGCTATAGTTGACTGTTATATTCATTTGGTAAGAATGTGGCTTGACACCAGCCTATGTGATCATGAGGTGTCGATGAGTTCAGGTATCAGGCATCCAAGACCCAGAACAAAGAAGCTTGTCAATGTGAAGGAGGTGGAGTGCAGAGTGGAGACCCAAAGCCCATCTGTAG
>NW_022103900.1:37995471-37997113 GCF_000313985.2 Echinops telfairi
ACATGAAAAATTAATAATTTATAAATTATCAAGGGGTATGAGGGAGGGAAAAAATGAGGTGCTGATACCAAGGGCTGAAGTAGAAAGAAAATGCTTTTAAAATGATGATGGCAGCGTGTGTCCAAATGTGCTTGACACATGGACTGTGATAAGAGGAGGAGGATCCCCAATAAAAGGATGAAAAAACAAACCATGTGGTTTGAGCTATGTCTGCTATTGCAGAGAACATCGAAAATGCTGCAGCATCCTTTCAGTTTGCCGATTGAATCTTTAGGAATGGTAGGAACATTCAGCTAATTTTTACTCCGTATCTACCTTTTAGATTTAGAAAAATGTCCCTTCAGTGTAGGAACAAAAGTTCAATGCAGGATTACTATACAGAATGAAACATGGGATAGAGACAAAAGATGTACAGTATATGAAATTTGTGGACAGAAACAGAAAGATCATCTTGGTTAAAGATACAGGAAGGGGAGCTGGAGCTTAATTGTGAATACCTTGAATACCCACGTGCACATGTCTTTGTTCGGAGCTTTTGCCTCTGCTCAAATCCATTGATCTTCTGGAGAATCCCTTCCACATCCATAGAAGGAACACTACATCAGCTTTTCTTAAAGGGGGTAACCTTTAAAAGGTCTCTCCTGACCCTGCAAAAGAGATGATGCCCTTATCATTATACAATATAGCCATGGGATTTCAAAGTATATTCAACAAAATAATGCTTGGTCTCTACCTCTGTTTCTCTTCTCTCCCATCTTACTTTCACTGCCACTGAGTCAATTCTGACTCAGAGTGGCCCCTACAAGACAGAGAACTGCCCTGTCAGTTTCTGAGACTGTAACTCTCCACAGGAGTAGGAGGCCTCCCTTTCTCCTGAGAGCAGACAATGGTTTAGAAGTGCTGACCTTGTGGTGAGCAGCCTAATATGTAATTGGTGCTCCACCAGACTCCTTTCTTATAGGTAAACTTTTATAGAGGGTTTTAATACTTCATCTATTTTTAAATTAGAAAATATAAGTACATTCCTATCCCATCTTCTTAGATATGCATTAGCATTATATACTTACATTTTCATGTTGATCTTTGATGGAACCATATATCTTGGGGGTCACTTTGCAATGATACATGAAGACATGCTTCAATCCTCTTCAAAGCTGAACTGTATCCTCCATTCTGTGGGAGTAGCATCATCTGCTGAATTAGACCACCGTAGACAGATGTTTGGGATTCTTCCTCGCTTGTGGTGGTAACCTTGGTGCTGTACACCAGGGGCTCAAGTAGAAAGAAAATGTTTTGAAAAAGATGATGAGAACATATGTAAAAATGTGCTTGACACAATGGATGTATGTATGGATTGTGATAAGAGCTGTAAGAGCCCCCAATGAAATAAAATAATAGTAAGAAGAAAAGAAACCCTAAAATAAAAATTTAAAAAGTCTAACACATATATATACATATATATATATATATAGTGTGTGTGTGTGTGTGTGTGTGTGTGTACCAGTGTTTCTTGGAATACATCACTAGAAATAGGATGTAGGATGTTGGGTCAATGAGTACATGCAATTCTGCCATCCTAAGTCATCCTCCTCACAGTAATGTTTGAAGCCATTGTTGCAGCCACCGTGCCAGTGCATCTTGT
>NW_022103900.1:37998387-38000113 GCF_000313985.2 Echinops telfairi
AGAAGAAAGGGAAAAAAAGTGAAAAGAAATAAAATCAAGTAAAACCAAAAAATGTCCCCAAAAGGAGAGGCAGACTGGCATAATGATAACAAAGTAGTTAATATTTATTATTTCATCAAATTATTTCTACAACTCAACGAGTGCACTCATGGGGCTCTGGTGACATATAGGGTTATGCTTTGGGCTACTAATCAACCACAACCAACCACAAAGTCACAGTTTGAAGCTACCAGTGACTCCTTGGGATAAAAATGAGGCTTTCCTATGAAGAGCTGTAGTCTCACAAACCCACAGGGCCAGTTCTACTCTGTCTTAAGGGTCACTATGGATTAGCATCAACTAAATAGCACTGTTTGGTCCTTTATTTTTTATGGTTTTACTCATAGCCAGATGAAAAATTTTGTGCTTCAAATGTGTATTAGGTATTCACTGCTTTATAACACATTATCCCAAAGCTTCACTTTATACCAATTCACAACAAATTGTAGTGCTCAGTTTTGGGGAAGGGACATTAGGCATGTGATCATACAGCTAAAGTAAGACTTTGGTACTATGTTATGAAAGCTGAGGAGAACCACATATCTATTGTAAGTTGGTGGTGTGTGTGTGTGTGTAAAATGATGATTAACCTATTCTTCTGAACTACTACAGTAGGTGTGATGGCACTGTATGCAGGAGACAGCAGACGCTTCCTTTATATACCATAAAATCACTGCAGATGGGCTTAATGAAATGTATATACTGTTCAAGCCTGTAAATTGACCTAAATTCCCTTTCTCCAAACACGTATGCCTGCTCTGTGTGAACACATAAAAGACCTTTGCAGCTCCCAATAAACCTCTGAACTTTGTGAGGCACAACTGATGACAGAATCACTCCTCCGTGATTCTCGTCTCTGGGGAAAGCACCATCTGTTGAGATATATGAGAGCTTCAAAAAGCTTGTGGAATTTTTCATTATCTTTTAACTTCATTTTTCTATGAACTTTTTAAAGCTACTTGCTCTGAGGAACTCAGTAAATGCAGTTTGAATCAAAACAAACTAAACTCAGTGGGACACTTGACCTGCTTTGAGCTCGTGAGTATACACTGGTAGAAATGATACAATCTCCTTTTAATACACTAACATGTAGGCATGGTTGCTTATTTCTCTTTATTAACTACAGAAATATTTATTGAACCCCCACTGTGAATGAAGCATTTTGCTAGATGCTGGAGTTGTATCAGATAAGGCGTTTCAATCGAGCTTACCGATTTTATAACCAGGTGTGAGACATTATATATTCCATATATATTCCATATTCTAATATGGACATAAGAGAGGGGGCCATATGTGAGGGTAAGTCCAGATGTATAGCTACCAGAGTTCCCAGTCATACTTGCATGCATTAAATCCAAACAAAACATGTTCAGCCATGCCTTTGTGATCAGTAGATGATGATATATAAGTTCTATCAATAATACACTTGTCAGTCTCTTTGGGGATCCATCAAAACAGTCACTTCTCAGGACACTTTCAAGGCCAATTACGTCCAGGGCAAAAAGGTCAGCTCAGGTTACAGTGACTTCTTTGTGTTTCCAAAGTGCGAAATCTTTAGATTTAAGAAAAAATCGATTTTTCTTAAAGGATACTGATGACTAAGTTTTAAGAAAAATGAAAATTGCATTATTGAGAAAAATGCCCCGAAACGTGCACTGAGGACTATTTCTCTCATCAGCACAATGTA
>NW_022103900.1:38001092-38002128 GCF_000313985.2 Echinops telfairi
TTTTTCCCATGAAGATGCTGGTGGGCCCAAACCACAAGCCTCTCAATTATCAGCAGACTCGGCATATAATCATTGTGCCACTGTGGTTCCTGAGTTGAGGCTATAAGAAAGAGAAACTAATAATTAATTCACCTTGGAATGTAAATAAAAGTAGGAATAACTTATCCTCCAAAAGACTATGCTAAGTAAAGTTTCCTCTTTGTTGTCACGGTATCTTTCAGCTCTCTACAAGAAGTCCTGTGAAATGTACAGGCACCAAGGGAGTACAGCGGGTTTTTTCCTCATTGACGTGGACGGCAGTGGACCCCTGGGCCCTCTCCAAGTGTACTGCAACATCACTGGTAAGGATATAGAAATCTGACTTCCCTCCAAGCTAGCTACTTGATAGTATTCAGGAAAAAGAATCCCATGGGGGAGGGAATGCCTGTTTGAATAAAACTTTAACAGATTAATTTCTGGAAGATTAATATGATTTAGAACATCAAGTACTAGGTTAATTTCATGTGGAAAAAAATCTGTTAAAGGTCTTCATAAGATTTCTCTGAGATAAGAATTGATTATCAGATGTTTTCCTGAGATTTCTCAAAATTATTTTTTCTCTTAAAAGTAAAGAACTAGAGGAAAAAATAAAACAAAATAAAAATCAGTGGAAAGTCCTGACTCCATGTAGCAAATTGGATGGCTACATGGTACCTTCGATTGGTACCTGGCACTGACCATTGATCTAGATGACACTTTGAACATCTGTTTTTCCTTCATACAGGACACTCAGTGTAATCCCTGGCTGATGTTCCTCTTGCGCTCAATTATCAGTAAAGACTTGTTTGCTGCTATGCTGCTTAACAAGTGTCAGCAAAACTTCCAGGCTAAGATGAAGTAAGAGTAAAGATTATCTGATTATCTACTTCTGAAAATTAGCCAATAAAAACTCTAAGCATCACAGCAGATGGACCTGAAACCAACCATGAGGCTGATGCAGGACAAGGCAGCAGTTTGTGCACAATGTGCACCAGGACCCCATGAATTGGAGTCTCAG
>NW_022103900.1:38003713-38005199 GCF_000313985.2 Echinops telfairi
AACTCTTCTTGATATTATTGAACTATTGAATTGCATGATCTGTGAATTATTTGCCAATAAAACTGTTTTCAAAAAGGAGAGAGTGCTTTGCCAAAATATTCATTTTGCCAAAATTACCTTTCCAACTGATTAGATAATTACATTGGATTTTTAAAAGGGAGGTAATACAGAGTATCTGTTGAATCTTTAAGAATTATACCCTAACCTAATTGATACTTAATATTAATTGGCATTGCCTCCCTTATCAATTTATTTATTTACTTTTAAACCTTTCATTGTGAATTAGGTGAAGGCCTACAGAGTAGGTCATTGTTTTACCTTCAATAATTCATAAACATGCTGATTCAACTCATCTACCAAAATTCTCTTTCTCCATCTTCTTCAATCCTTGATAACTATAAAAGAATATTTCTTTTATTATCAAAAGCTATTGTTAATGTCTTATAATAGTGATCTCATACAATATTTGTTCTTTTGGCTTGTTTTACTCAGCATAATTTCATCTAGGTTCGTTCAGCCAGAAGTTTCACAGATTCATTATTATTCTTTAACTTTCATAATATACCACTGTGTGTGTGTACCCAAGTATGTACCATTCATCCTGGTTTGCACAGTGCTGCAAATGAACATATCAATTTGTGTTACAGGGGTTATTTCTGTAGGAGATCTCCAAGTAAAGGGATTGCTGTATTGTGTAGTTTCCCAACTGCTGAGGCAGCACCATTCAACCATTGAGTGATCGCCTGATTTTACAGTCCCACCTGCCTTGTAGCGATGCTCCAGTTTGTTCTTGCCAGCATTTATTTCCTTTTGTTTTTTGCGCTCTTTTATGAATACTGGGGTAAGGTGATATCTCATTGTTTTAATTTGCATCTCTCTAATGACAAATACCACCAATTTTCTGTCAATTTTTCATACTGTGGTGGCTTGTGTGTGGCTGTGATGCTGTCACTGGTATGTCAAAACCAGCAGGGTCACCAAAGGGAACAGGTTTCAGTGGCACTTCCAGACTATGAAGAGACCATGAAGGAGGACTCAGAAGCCCATTCAGAAGAAGTAGCCACGGAAAGCCTTGTGCACAGCATGCAGACGTTGTCAGATGATGAGGGCTTCATGAATGGAAGCAGAACATTGTCAGAGATGTTGCCACAGGCTGGGCCCCTCGGGTCTGAAAGCAAAAGGGGTCTCTGAATGAGCTGCTTTCTCAAAGTAGAGTCAACCCTGGCGACATGAATGGATTAAATCCTGTGCTGATGCAGCGCAACTCAAGGTGAGAAGAAACAGCTGCAAAAGGCTACAAATCTGAGCATGGAATGCACCAAATATGAATATAGGGAAATTGGAAGTTGTAAAAAGTGAAATGGAAAGCCTCAAGATCGATCTCCTAGGCAATTGGAGCTGAAATGGATAGGCATTGGCCATTTTGAGTAAGAAAACATATTATTTACTATGTCTGTGATAGAATTGTATCTGTCCACAGGAAATC
>NW_022103900.1:38006015-38012857 GCF_000313985.2 Echinops telfairi
TAAGAAATGATGAAGTCAAAGAGCTGAATAGAAAATTCTAGAGGGCAACTTGAGAAGAGAGAGTAAAATATTATGAAGTGTGCACAGACCTAAAGCTACAAAACCCCAAAGGAACAACACACCCAGCATGACTTAAACTGAAAGAGCTAAAGAGAAAAACAGTCGTGCCTCAAGTTGCAATACTGAAAAATTCAATGGGCAGAATACAGATTGATGCAGGAAATATCCAAAGAAAACGGAAAAATGCATGAGTCACTGTGCCAAAAAGAACTAGTTGACATTCCACCATTCTAGGAGGTAGCACATGAGCAAGAACCAATGGTGCTGAAGGGAGCAGTAAAAGCTCCAGGAATTAATGGAATACCAATTGAAGTGTTTCAACAAGCTGATGAAGCACTGGAGACACTGACTTGACCACGCCAGGAAATTTAGAAAACAACTAACTGGCCATCTGAGTGGAAGAGATACATATTTGTGGCCATGCTAAAGAAAAGTGGTCCAAGAACAGTTGCAGCAGTACATTGACAGGCACCGCAGAACGTGCAGGCTGGATTTAGAAGAGGAGAACATTGCTGGTGTCAGATGGATATTGGCGCCAAGCAGAGAGTACCAGAAACATGTTTACTTGGGTTTCTTTGACTACACAAAGACATTTGTGTGGATCATAACAAACATGGATAATCTTTAAAAGAGTGGAGACTCCCAAACCCTTCATTGTGCATATTTGGAACTTGTACATGAATCAAGAGGCGATTGTGTAAAAGAACAAGACTTAAAATCAGGAAACGTGTGTGTCAGGGAGGGTTGTACTGCTTACCATACTTATTCAATTGCTATGTTGAGCAAATCATCAGAGAAGCTGGATTATATGGAGAAGATTGCAACATCAAGATTGGAGGAAGGCTTATTAAGAATCTGAGATATGCAGACGCAACCTTGTTTGCTGAAAGTGAGGAGGATGTGAAGCACTTACTGATGAAGACCTTGGAGTGAAACCTTCAACATGGATCACAACTCAGTGTGAAGAAGACCAAAAGCCTTACAACTGGACCCATAGAGAGCATCATGATGGATAGAAAAAGGTTGAAGTTGTTGACGATTTTGCTTGGTTGGATCCACAAGCAATGCTCATGGAAGCAGCAGTCTAGAGATCAAAATGTCCATTGTTTTAGGTAAATCTGCTGCACAAGACCTCTTCTTTAGAACAGTGAACATCCAGGATAGTACTTTGAGGACTAAGATGTGCCTGACCCAAACCTTGGTTTTTTGAATTACCTCATATGCAATGGGCATGGAATAAGGAAGAACAAAGAAGAATTCATCTATTTGAATTGTCTTGCTGGAGAAGTATATTAAAAGCATGACAAACTACTAAAAGGTCAAATGGTTTGGTCTTAGAAGTACTGCCAGAGGCAAGGTTTTGTACTTCCAAAAGTGCTTATCCTGGCCTGATCTCTGAAGGCCCATGGAAATGTGAAGGAAAGAAACTTTTTTTTTTCCTCTTCTTTTCTGGATCCAAGTTTTCCAAGACCCTCCATAGACCCCACGAGGAAAGACAGCTTGGAGTCCTGTTTTTTGGCTATGCCTTTTGTTGTAGAGTACAAAAAAGGTGCCATGTCAAACATAACGAGAACATTTACTAAATCTTCAAAGAGATAAAGACAACACAAAGACACAGACACATCGTCCAGATAAGGAGATCACAAACAGGAGGTTTGGTTGAGATTTGGTGAGGATTTGTTGAGATAGCAAGCTTTAAAAGTGACCTGGGTGGGCAAAGGAAACTGTCACAAAAGCATGACTGGTGGAAGATGGATACACCAAAATTACAGGAGGGATTAGAGAAGTAAGAGCAAGACTTTGATTGGGACATGTACATGGTTGGATAGAAGGGCTTATGAGATTGGTCCAGGGCCTTGCAACCAAGACAGTCAAGGAGAAAATGATAGGGCATGACTCAAGGTGATTCATTTCCCTGTATCATCCTAGGTAAGGTGGCCTCCCTCAAGGACCGACCTAGGCAAGCTTCTAAGAGAGACACTACCCCTTCCTGGGCTGGCTGGAGAGGGGTGGAGGCAACCCACTCCCCAAGATATTCTACCTGTGGGCAAATGTAACTACACCCTTGGTTAATGATCAGAAACCATTCAATATAGGCTTAGTTGATGTGGAGACTCGGCAAATGGATTTTGGTCTGACCCTGCCATCCATGCCATTTGCAAACCAGGGTGCTCAGAATTTAAGTTCTAATACAACTTTGAATTATGTGGCAGGTTCATGGGAAAAACAGGTTTTGAAAACGGACAGAGGTCTCTCAAACAATGTGACAAAGGAAGCAAGGTTCACAGGAAAATAGTCTACATTTCCCCAGGGCATTATCATATGATAACTTATCTCTTTATTACTCCAGGGGAAGACATTTTTAATACAGAAAGAGGGGCTGTTACATTTTGGGTCCCTTTTAATAAACCACATTTCAATAGATTACATTCAAAGCTATGTTACATTTCCAACATTTAGCTTAACAGGAGGCTAACTCTTCCACCCTACCTATCACTTCCATTGCCATCCTTCCCACTTTTGCCATCTTCTATCTGGCTCAAAATATTCTGATGTTCCCTCTTGCCAATGTTCAGGAGGACATAATACGAGTCAATTATTAAATTATCATAAGGTTTGAAAAAGAATATCTTCAGTAATTTACTCTGAAATAAAGCTTTGTGAGCATGCCTTCTGATACAAGCATCATTACTTGGTACATACACATTTTTAATTGTTTTTTAAACACTGGTCCCCAGAGATTTCCTAGTCACATCTAATGAAGCAGATAATTAAGGGTCTATTAAATGACATTGAGTCATTCAACAGGCAATCATGTTTATGGAATTCTTTCAGTACCCAGGAATATGCAGAGAAAGAAAAATCAAACTATATTCTTAATGAGAGAGCAAAAAGCAGACCACCACCATACAAGAGAAAGGTAATCTTCACATCTGAATAAATTGTACCAGGATGTTCCTGCCCAAAAATGCTAGGACTTATCTTTAATTAGATTCCAATGAATTGCATAATTCATTTCCCTATAAAGGATGTAGGCTGTTCCTCAATAGACCTATGACATAATTAGAAATTGCGTTACTCTTTTTTTTTAATTTAAGGTTCTGGTGAATTTATTATGGTGAACAACCCAGTCTAGAAACTGGTATCTGTGTAGATCTTGGTTGCTTACTTATAAATATCACAAACACTTGAATCCATGGGTTCTTGGTAAAAATGCAGGTTCCCCACCAACTGGTTTCAGGGAAAGGGGGATTCTAATTCAATAAATAATCTTTGGCAGGAAGTCTCCAAGCAATTCTCATACAAATTGCCCTTTTCCACACTTAGTATGCACACACACAAATGGAAGAAATACCTTGGTTACAAATTAGACAAAGGAGATAGAAACCTGCTAATAAGTTAATAATAGAACCTTTAATAATAGAACCAGTTCTTTAATAATAGAACCAGAGCAATGGCTATCTAAAATAATGAGCCTATATCTTGATAAACTGTGTTGGAATTTTACATGTGTAAAAGAGAGGCATTGTTAGAATTGTTATGATTTGGGAGGGTTTTTTCTTTTCTTTTTTTACACATGAACCCAAGTGTTCAATTTATAGCAATCTGTGATCAAAATTGATCTATCATCAACTTCTCTTTCACATTGAAAAGTCTTTATTTTCTGTCGGCAGATAGGATTTCTCACTTTGAGTTGACAAGATATGGCTGGGTACAGGGTCAGAGACCAACTTGTCACCTAATACCAGTTGAACTTGTAAAAGGCAAAAAGCGGAATTCAATCAATCATGTTAGGATTAAAACCTACAAAAACAAACCCACTGCCAGGGAGTTGATTCTGACTCATGTTAAGATTGCTCAATGGTTAATATTTATCCCGTCTCGTTTCTTTAGAAGTTTCATTGTTCCCAGATTCCTCGAGTCATTTGCTTTTCCTGAAATCAATGTGATAGCTCTATAAGGTCCTCAATTAAAGCCCCACCAGCTAGAGAGAAAGTTGAGGTTGTTTATTCCAATTAGGATTCATAAAGTCTCAGATACTCGATAGAGGGTCATTGAAAGTCAGAATTGACTCAGTGGCTGTGGGTTATATGTTTATAGAATAGCTGTACAGAATAGAACTGTTTATCTCTTAATCCTCACAACAAAATATGGGGTTGATATTTTTATTACTGCGTGTAGAAAGAAAACATACGCACAGCTGTTGTGAGGTTGCCTCTAAGTCACGGTGACTCCCTGTGAGTCCAATTCGAACTGTGCTCCATGGGGCTTTGAGGGGCTTTTATCAGAAGTACATCACCTGACATTTCTCCTAAGATGCCTCTCAAAAGGAAACAAAATATAAGAAATTCTGGACTTTCTGAAGGTAAAAAAGAAACTGTAACTAAGGACCTTCTGAATTCAGATGTCAGAGAAAACTGGTGAGTCTGGTTTAAATTTTCAGTAAAATGTTTCACTGAGACAAAAGACGATTGGAAAATTGGGAATTAGAAAGTCAAGAGGATTCTGAAATGTGATAAAAAGAGGAGATATAACAAGTTTTGTTTTGTTTTTTAATTCAGAAAGCTTCAGTCAAAATTTGGGGGGATTTACTGACATTTAGATAATGGTTGAAAAATTGAATGAGTATGCATCTGATTAATAAAAATATATACACATTTCTAAAATTACCTGGATCCTTTGGTTGCTATTTGAATTTTAATTCACAAAGTAATGATTAAATTGGATGTATTGATAATCATGAGACCCTTTTTGTACAACTACAGGGAGGACATTTGTAATTCTAAAGTTTATGTTGAGTAAGTATTTGTTCTGAGATTTCTTTTGAATTAGGCTGTTTAAGCAGCAAGCACATTTTTTTAACTAAGTAAAGTTAGATTTATCTCTGAAAAATGTTTACTAAATAATGTTCTCAGGGTAAAGTGGAGAGTTACAAGAATTACAGATACTTTTAACAGGTTACTTTAGATTCAAATGGATTTTTGGCCTCAGCTCTAAGTGCAGCCACCCCCAGGTGTCAGAGTCCTAAATTAATTTAGTGGGGTTTCTTTTAAAAAAGGGTTAAAAGCCGAGACATCAACTGGAAGCTTTGTACTAACAGTTGTGTTTCATTTTTCTTATAAGATATCCAATTTTAGTTACAGAAAATTGGAATGAAAAAGAAATATAAAAGGAAATATTAAAGTCATCTCTAACATATATTCTAGATATTTCCATTTTTATTATATTATAGAATTTCCTTGGTATATTTTTTATACAAATGCTCATGCATATGTAATGTTTTTCCTACACAATGTAGAATTTTAATCATCAATTTTAATTTTACAACAGATTTTTCTATGTATTAGGTATATATTTTTAAATCAGTTAACTATATTTAATAATTTTCAAGTTCTCCAAAACGATGTAAGCACAATGTTATAGAAGATAAAACTAATGAGAAGATATTCATGTCTAACTCTATGCTCTTGTTTGGAACTCTTTGAGTTTATGTTTCATATTTTACCCAAGAATGGCTAAAAGTAAGTGTGTATGTGAATTAAAGGTGGCCATTTTACTGATGCTGTCCTGAAGAAATCATAAGCTCTGAGATAATGGAATTTAATTATACATGACTTGGCCTTTCTTCTGAGTATGATTGTCTTTGCTTTGGTCATGTGCCGTCACAAAATGCTGTATAGTTTCTGCCATTATTGTTATTATAGTAGCTATACAAATAGAAGCAAATGTAAATGTAAGTTGAATTATATGATAACCATTTTTAAACGACATTTTTCCTATGAATAAATCAATTAGGATTAGATGGATGCTGTAGTAGAGGTATTGTTTTGTAATAATTGGGAAGCTAGCAACAAGGTCAGTGGTTCAAATCTACCAGGTGTTCTTGGGAGAAAGTTGAGGCTGTATGCTTTCCTAACCCTATATTGTTGCTATTAGTTGGGAATACATGATGGGAGTGTTTTTTAGGTTTGAGGAAATGTCGATTTTCAATGTACAGCTTGCTTAGCCTGGTGGTCTAGTACTTACACATTAGGCTAATAATTATAAAGTCAGCAGTTTGAAACTACCAGCCGCACTGTGGAAGAAAGATAAGCCTTCCTAGTTCTGCAAAGAGTGACAGTCTCAGACACTCACAGAGCAGTTCTACCCTGCCCTCTAGGGTCATGATGAGTCAGCATCAACTCCACCGACGGCAGCAAGGAGTTTAATTAGTTGAAGATGCTATTGAGCCCTGCTAGTTACAGTGGTTAAAGCACTTGGCTAGTAAATGATAGGCCAGCAGTTCAAGTCCGTTTGTTGATCTGTGGTTGAAAGATGTGGTAATGTTGGGCTAAAGCAAGGTTATTAATTTGAAATAACCAGCCACTCAGTGGGATAAAGACAAGGCCTTTTACTCCCTGAAACATTTGTAGTCTTAGAAACCCATAGACACGCAATAGGGTCATGATGAATTAGAATCAACTCGATGGCAATGTGCTGTTTTGTTTATTTGTTTGTTTGTTTGTTTTGGAAACCCTATGAAATAGCTCTCCCCTGTTAAATAAAGGCACTATTATTTGTAATCATCTCCACAGACTTGAGTTTAGTTTAGTTTGATAGGGCAGTATGAATAGATCCAGGGAGGAAGAGAGAAAGGAAGAAAAAAAATTTTAAGCGCTGTAAACAAAGAAAGAAGGCTGTTCCACTTAGAATTCTGGTTTCTATAAACACAATATTGCAACCTCTGCCCTTTACAGGAGTATCACTGGGCTAACAAGAAGACTAAAGTGCTGGATTTGGGG
>NW_022103900.1:38016422-38017434 GCF_000313985.2 Echinops telfairi
GTACTGGCCAGGTTGGCACAATAAACTAACTAACTCACAAACAAACAGCTGAATTGAGAAGAAAACAGAAACAAAAATTAGAACAAATTTGTAATCCATATGAAGGCTGCAATCTTTAATCTTTATCAGCAAGTGCTTCAAGTCCTCCTTACTTTCAGCAAGCATGACTGAGCCATCTGCTTATCAAAGGTTCTTTTTGTAAGCAAAGGTTCTAAA
The DNA here is from genome assembly GCF_000313985.2 of Echinops telfairi. Classification (NCBI taxonomy): domain Eukaryota; kingdom Metazoa; phylum Chordata; class Mammalia; order Afrosoricida; family Tenrecidae; genus Echinops; species Echinops telfairi. The sequence goes on from NW_022103900.1 coordinate 38,016,639, forward strand.
TAAGTCTTCCTCGAAATGTGATGCCTAGTTCTTCTTTACATAATCCAGCTTCCCTGATTATTTGTTCAACATGCAGATTGAACAAATGTGGTGAGAGGATAGCGCTCTGACCCACACCCTTTTATATTTGGTTCAATTGACTGATTTTTAAATCATTTTACTCTGCTTACACCATCATCACATTTAAATAGAACTGCTCCCATGACAGGACGGAGACCTGTCATGCAAGAAGAAAGAGGTGAAGGTAATCAGAAAAGCTCGAGGACAAGGCCACAGTCATACAAGGAAGTAATCCCAGACACCTGGCCTAGGATTGCAAGCAGGTGTAAAGGGGGTATACTGGGAGCTGACCTGCATGAGACAGGTCATGTACAGACATGAGACCACTGGTGTTTCCTAAGGTGGTATTTCTTAGTGTGCATGGCAAGCAGGCCAGTTTTTCCAGATGTAAATGGAGTACATGATGTTTTTATATGGTAAATGTACAAGTTCCTTGGCAGGTTCTACAAATTTCTAAGATAATTACTGGATTGTGATACTGCAGAAGTAACCCCATGGCATTTCCATTCAGGGAAGTTTTACAAGTGAGATTCGTGGGTAAAAAATGAAAATGAAAAAAGCCACACATACCAGACCTACCCATCATGCATTAAAATGGAGCCAATGTGAGGACCTTGCATTGCAGTTAACAGCCCACTGTGTAATCACTATGCCACCAGAGTTCCTGTGTGTGTGTGTGTGTGTGTGTGTGTGTGTACAATATACATCCAAGGAAATCTAGGCAATGCAACTATTA
>NW_022103900.1:38018462-38039614 GCF_000313985.2 Echinops telfairi
CCACTTAACAAGGTAGTAATGATGAAGAGCTGGTAGGACTAAAGGAAGATGCCCAGGCTTCACTTAGCCATTCACAAAAACCGTGACTCAAAGAATTGACAGACTACCAATTGAAATGTTTCAACATGATGAGAAAATACTGTAAGCAGTCACTCCCTTTGCCAAGAAATTCGGAAGCTAATGACCAAACCAAATAACTGAATGGAAGGGATCCATATTTTTTCCCATTCCAAAGAAAGGTGACCCAACTCAAGAATGTAGAAATTATCCAACAGCATCATTAATATCACATGCAAATAAAATTTTACTGAAGACCATGCAACAATGGTTGCAGTAGTACATTGACAAGCAGCTGCCAGAAATTCAAGTTGCATTCAGAAGTAGATGTGCAACAATGAATATCATTGCTGACATTAGATAGATCTTAGAAGAATATAAAATATTTTTATTTGTGTTTTATTGACTATGTAAAGACATTTCAGTGTGTGGACCTTAACAATCTAGTAGTATTCTTAAAAGATACTTAATGGTGCACATGTGGAAACTACATAAATCAAGAGGCAATTGTGCATACAGGACAAGGGAATATTGCATGGTTTAAAATCAAGAAAGGTATGTGTCAGGGTTGTGTTCTCTTGTCATACTTGTTGAATCTGTATGTTGAGAAAAGAATGAAAGAATCTGAACTACATGACGAGGAACACTTATTTGCAGATGACACAACCTTGTTTGCTGAGAGTGGGGAGAACTTGAAGTACCTGATGATGAAGACCAAAGATCGCGGGACCCCAATTTAAGAAAAAGAAAGCCAAAAATCCTTACAGTTGGACTCAAAGGCAGCATTATGGTAAATAGAGAAAAGATTGAAGTTGTTAATGATTTCATTGAGCTTGGATCCAGACTCAATGTTCATGGAAGCTGCACTCAACAGACCAAAGGATGTATTTTATTGGGTAAATGTGCTGCAAAAGATCTCTTTAAAATTTTCAAGTGCAAGGATGTCACTTTGAGATCTAAGGCACACCTGACCCCATCCATGGTATTTTTAATCACCTCATGTGTTAGTCTATGGCAGACTAGAGAAACAAATCCATGGACACTCATATGTGTATAAGAGGGAGTTTTATATAAAGGGTAATTGTACATTAAGAAAGCATCCAAGCCCACAAGTCCGATATTACCCCATATGTCTGATACCAATCTCTAAAGTCTTCTTAAGACTCATGAAACACATGCAATGGTGCCGCATGCAGGACGATCACACGCCAGTGGGCAGAAAGTCTTTGGATCCAGTGGTGGTGTAAGCATCTCAGAGATGGCAGGGCTTTCCACACGGCTCCTTCAGCTTCCAGGGCTGCATCAGGGTAGGTCCATGTGGCTTCTCCTCAGGGATGTCTCACAGGGAGTCCACAGAGAGAGACAGTGTCTCCCGCCTCCAAGAAGGAATACCAGATTTTCCAGTCTCAGGAGAAGGCCATGCCCACAGAGAGGCCTCGTTGGCTATGATCTGATTGACAGGCTAGACTCCACCCCTACACTCTTAATCCTCAAATTGAGAAACGATTATATAACTGCCACTCCTCATATGAAGGTGAAGGCTGGACATCGAATAAGGAAGACCAAAGAAGAAGAATTTCATTTGAATTATGGTGCTGGCAACGAATATTGAAAGTACCATGTACTACAAAAAAAAATGTATATATCTGTCTCAGAAGAAGTTCATCCAGAATGTTCCTTGGAGGCAAGAATGATGAGACTTTATGTCACGTAGTTTGGACATGTTTTTAGGAGAGACCAGCCCCTGGAGAAGGACACCTAATTACAACACTGACTACTACACTCTTTCCTTCATTGTTTACTGGTAAGCTTACCCAGGACTGTGATGGAAATTAGGAAGCAGGCATGATTAATCACTGATTTTTGTTTTTATATATATTTTAAACCCTTTAATAAGTCTTGTGTAAATTGAACTTTAAGAAATCCCTGCCAAAGTGAAGACCGATTTGTACCTTTCTTAATACAAATTGTAAGTGCGTTTCTTTTCCCTTCCCACCACTTGTAATTTATCTTAGATGCAGGCCCTGTACCATCAAATTATGATACAGTTATAACCATGGATCTGCCGTGTTGTTTAATCTTAATTGGACTGGTGTCATCCCTACTGGTTGTAATCTTCCCCACGTTCCCAATAGTAAAAGTTGTTCCTCTTCACATCCATGTTTTTTGTTGCTCCTCAGCTGCTTTAGAATTCTTTGTTCTTCCACGATAGGAATCACTGGTGGGTGGAATACACATTCTGAAGTTACTGTACAGTTAAGTTCTAGTGCTGCCATTTACTGGTTGGATGACCTGGTGAAAACCCTGTAGCATTTCTGAATCTTATTATTCCTCCCGACAAAATAGAGATGGGAAAATGGTCGCCTCATAACATTGATGAGAGCGTTAGACTACACGTACACAAACACTCTAGTTACACAAAATGAATGGTCATGAAATTGGCAGCTACATTCCATGGTGTATTAGTGTTTTCAGTTAGTCCCTCAGGTGCTTTAATGTACATGATTCCTTTCTAGATAAACAGTTTAGCAACAAAAGATAGCTACTTCCATTTGCCAGTTATTGGGTCTTGATTCCCACTGGAGCCCTGTACCTGTTCAACGGCTGTGGAAGCAGCTGTTGAGACCACTGAGGGACAATGGTGAATTCATGCTAGAATCCTCACCTCCCACGTGGGAGTCTTCTGTTTGAACTACCCAGCTGTCCGTGGAGTCTGTGTGTTGATATTATGATTAAGAGCTTTGGGTGGAACTTACAGGCTAAGAAGGAAAGCCGGAAGGCATACTTCCATCAGCTAATGGCAATCCCATGGATCACAGGTGTCTGTGTGTCCGTGCTCAAGGAGGGGTTATAGGAAGAGGCAGCTTTGGGTTCCTTTGTGCAGGGGATTTATCATGGGTTAGGGACTAACTCAGAGCAGCTAACAACAACACAGATTTATAGAGTAAGCATTTACTTAAGACTTTATGGCATTTGTGTAGAACTATAACAACATTGTCCTTGGAACTTGACATTTAAGTTCCTTTCATGTCATTTGGGTAGCATGCTTAACTGCAGGACACCTTGTCAACTGATTAGAAGCTGTTTCCCAGTTACACAGTGTTTCCTTTGCACAACAATACTGCATATTGATGTGAAAAATTGTATGTTTGGAACCACTAACAAAAGCAGTTTATTATTTCCCTCTGATGGATGCAGTTCCAATTTTTCATGTGTCGGAATCTCCACAATTACCAGGAATTGCTAGGAATCAACAGAGAACATTTTCTCAAATCTGTAAAACAAAACTCCTTTTTTGTTTCAAGACTGCTTATAGTCCATTTACAAATTATCTTACAGGCATCCATTTCTTAGCACCCACAGTACTAGGATGTCCTGCTTCTCACTCCTTTGACAGTGTGCTCTCTTTTCATTAAAACTCATCCAAAATGAATAATGGAAGAGGTAGAGAAGCTGCAATTGCGGTCTCTCCAATATTCCTTCACATAATTGTGCAGTGTGAGTGCAGATAATAGATTATTATCCAAGTTATTGAAATAAATAAATGTGTACTCACAGTTCCGTCTAGCACTGGTGACCTTGCTTCTCAGAGGTAGAGCAATGTCAGTGAATTTGCATACAGACTGCACAAAAATCTGTTAGTGTAGAGAAAACGACAGTTACCGGTGACATCAGCAATTACTCAGTTGCGCTGCATCTATTGCTCCCCGTGCTTCTGGGTATGTTCTTCATTTAAATAGCTTTCCCGTACACCACAGAGAGTAAAAGTGTGTACCTGCAAGAACGCTCTGTGCTGCCATCTCTCATTGGGGTCTCCTTGATGACTTTTTACCCAAAATATTTCAGAGAGAGAGAGAACTAAAAAGTAAATTAGGTTCACACTGGCCAGCTGTAGACATCTTCAATAACAAGCCAGATTCACATTTCTTTTAATCTTCTTAAGTTTGTTACCCATCCTTGCAGAAGTATTGTGGCCAAAGATTGCCAATGGACAATCAGTGGATGCTGAGTCCGTTCTGACTTACAGTAGCTGTGTTCATAGAAAGGCAATCGGTAGGCTGAAAAAAACTATGAAAATTAGCTGGTTTTTTGGAAGTAGATTTTCTTCTGATGTGTCTCTCCGTGGACTTGAACCTCCAACCTTTTGGTTAGCAGCTGAGTGCATTGAATGTTTACATCACTCAGGCAACCATTCCATTGCAGTCTAAGATGCATCACAGTACAGTAGCTGTAATGATGTTTATTTTAAATGACATTTAAATTATTTGATGTTTATTTTAAACTATGTTAACAAAGCAAGTGAAGCTACAATGATTTTTCCATAGTTAAACAGCTAGTAAGTTGTAGAAAGTGGATTACAATTATCAATATCTAGATCTAAGTTGTTGGCTACATTGAGTATATAATAGTAGAGCACTGCTCATCAAAGATTCCTAAGCTTTGGGAGGCATCCCTTCCTCAATTTCCCCCCATTACTTAAGCACTTTGAATCATACATTAGTTGTGTATTCTGTCCAGACCCTGCAGAAACACTGAGCATATAAAATGCTTAGGATATTGTCCCCAAGTTCAGAAAATTCATGAACTTTCATCTTTATAGTTAAAAAAATACACCTAATTTTCAGCTTTTTATATCATGATGCATAATCCACATAATATCAAGATTAATCTTTTAAAATCAAAGATCTGACCCCATCCACCTTTCACACACACTTTTTGTGCATAAATCCCCAGCTCCTTATTCATGCAAGGCTGCCAATGTCTGAAAGGCACAGTTGTGAGAATACGTTTATCTACATCAATTAACACCGCTTAGAAAATTGCCTAGCACTCTTTACATGTTTAGAATTACTGCAATTGTTGTCCTTTGTAATTATTGTCTGTGGGACTGTGTGGTACTCTTCATCTTTGTACCTTAATTTATTTTTCTGTAAATGGAGGGTGGTGAAGACAGCTTCTTGCGATTGGCATACAATCAGTCCCATGAGTACACATTGTAAAACTGTTAAAAAGAAACTGGAAGAGAGCAGGTGGCTAAACAAAATAGATCTTTCTCAAATATCCATGGCTTTACAGAAATAATTTCAATTCCTGAAGAAAGTGTTTTCTAGAGGACTATTTTAGACTGGTGAAAAATGATTATCCAGCCATTTGGAGGGAGATCTTTCAAAAACTCCACCTCTGTTTCGTATATTACACTGTCATTCCAATTGTGGCAGTCACACATGGCTGTGCAAGTCCAGTCACTCAGCACAGCTCAGCAACGCATCCAAATGTACTGCAGGCTTCTGTTTCTGCTTTTAAAGTGCTCTCCATGGGCTGGGATTAGGGAGCGTTGGTGGTGTAGTGGTTACATGTTGGGATGCAATCTGTGTGGCTGGCAATTGGAAACCATTATCAGCTCAGAGGGGGAAATATTGGGCTTTCTACTCCTGTAAACAGTTCCAGCCTCAGAAATCCCCAGGGGACTCACTCTAAGTAAGCATTGACTGGATGGATGGCAGTGAGTTGAGAAATGGGTTGGGACAAAAGGCATAATTGCCTGCTAAATTAAGCCATTAGGTAAAACTAGTAAGTCATAAAACTGTAGCATTACCCAGAAATTAAAGTATTTTCACTTTTTAACTGCTAAGACTTTTAACAGGCACTTTAAAAGTCCTTTTAACAAACAGTTTTCACAAGTCCAGTTGACTCCCACCCACATGGAAGAGAACTGCAGACTGAGGGCAAAAAGGATGAGGGCAATTACAATGTTATTTTCATCTCTTTATTCAAGCATTCACTCTTATTTCCTCTTTACTAACTCACTTCATGGCTTCTTAAATCACTTTATTTTTCTCCAATTTTTGCTCAACCGTTCATTCACTCATACACTTCTCCATTTATTTTTTCATGTGTTCAGTTATATCTGCATTTTCCAAATGTTCATCCATTTACTAAGTCATCCTCCTTTTATTAATTTTCTTCTTCTTGTTACCTGCTGCCAAGTTCATTCCAATCTCTAACGACCTCATTAAAAACAGCAGGTGCCGCCCAAACCTGCACCATCCTCACTGTCTTTGTTATGCTTTATCTCATTGTTGGGGCTCCATCTCATTTACTAATTTACTTACTGGACTCTCAAATTCCTATGTTAATCTGCAAGTTATTCAAATACCTGCCATTGAACCAACCCCATTTCATGGTTATTCCATCTCTGTACCAGTAGAACTCTGTTCTAAAGGGTTTTCAGTGACTGATTTTTTTGGAAGTAGATCACCAGGCCTTTCTTGCAACCCACCTCTTTGTCAATTCAAACCATTAGCCTTTCAGTTGGCAGCTAAAAGTCCGAACTACATGCACCACCAAGAGAATTGTTCACTTATTCCCTCATCTATTAATCCTCTCTCCATTCAGTTAGTCATTCAAATAGTTTTTTAAATAAAGAAATTTTTCATTGTGAATTAGGTGGGAGGTTCACATTTCAGACCATCATCTTTGCATTTACCAAGGTTGCAATATTATTAATCTACCTTTATCCTTAATGAATTCACAGTTCAGGGAAGATGACAGACATGGTAAAGAGATAGTCTCCGCACTGTACATAGAAAAGAATAGAAGCAGCTATAGATGGCATGGAAATAGTACAAAAGGCAGAGGCAGGAGGGGACTGAGGATGGTGGTCAGAGAAGACATTCCTGGTTTTCTGCCCTGTGAGGTTAATTTGTAGTAGCAACAGGTCACATTTGGTGAACTAACAACTACAAGTATGAGCCTCTGTGCCTTATATTCAGAATAGCATTCAAATTCACCGGACGAAGGAGGCACCATTCTCTCCATTTTATAGAGGAGGGAATTGAACATCTGACAGGTCAAATAATTTGCCGATGGACTCATAATGAGCAACTAATGTGGGCAAGGTTACAGCCACCTTTGTGGCCCCCAAGAATAGATTCTTAGGAGTAAGTGCACAGATAAACTGAGGCATGAAAGAGGTCAAATCCAAACACCAGCAGCCCCCATCCCACGTCAACCTTTCACGCCCACCCGCCTCCATCACTCAGGTATGGCAATGGGGGTGAGGGTGCTTTTCACAACTCAGTGGCTCACAACTAAGTGTGAGCTCCTCAGGGAAGTGGCCCTGAAGAGTGAAAGGTCAATGGTTAATGCGTCTCATCTTTCCTTATCTGTGAAATGGGCACAATTATACCCTCCTCACAAGTTTTTTTTAAAAATATTAGCTGACAATTATAAAAAAGGCCAGATACTTGACTTTTAGTTTGCCGAAGAATGGCATAAGGAAAATGTGTAAGATATCCTTTTCTTGACTTATACCTGATTGTTTTTATTCAGGAGCTACTGGGCAGTGATCAGAACAAAACCAAACAAGACATTTTATTCAAGACATTGGACCTTGGGAGACACCAAAGTCAGGTCATTAGCTGACTGCCTACCACTTAATTAGTCATCTTCCTAACTCATCTCCTCACTTCTAAGGGTGCGTCGGTAGTGACAAGAGTCCGTTTTTAGATACAGACACAGGGCTTAGTCTGAATCCTTCTTGAAGAATCTTCTAAAACAACATGTCATGAGCTCACCTAGTGAGTATTCCAATCCAATGCTGTGGGGCTAAGAAGTCAGTCCTGTCAAAAAGACAAGAAGAAATTGCCTTGTCCTCGGTGCTGAGCAACTTACTCAAACCACTGACCCTTGCATAAGGGTCTCATTCGCTAATGATGTAATAAAACTATTCAACTCTTAAATCATTTTCTTCTGGGCCATGTAATTTAATTCAAATAATTATCTTGTAGGTGCCGAACAGTTGTGGATTCTTAGGCATGTGGTTAATTCCTACAAGGCTCCGATTTTTCATCTGTAAAACAGTAGTTTTTACCTTAGTGGGTTGGTGTGCTTAAATGAAATGAAATGGACAATACACCCAGGAAAGATCTGGCATTCTCTACGTGCTCCTAAAAAGAGATTATCACCACCCAGCCTCATCACTGTCATCAGGGATGTTTGGTTGTTTGTTTGTTTGTTCATTTGTTTAATCTACACCAGAGAAGTACTTTGACGCTGAGGAAATTCAGAGACGGTGGCAAAGAAAGTTGTCATGGGAGAGAAGGGATTGGAATTTGATCTGGAAAGATGGATGTCTTGGGGCTAAGCAGAGGGAAGGAAAGGTAGAGGAGATTAATCTCGTTAGGTTCTGCAGCATTGTGGATGCGGGGATTCAGTGAAAAGATGCCCAGCTGCTCTGTGTCTTGCCCGAGGTCTCCAAGGTGCTTTGTGCTTGTATGCATTCCGATGCAGGTGTCGTATGTTTGCCTAAAGACTTTTGATTCAGGAAAGAGAAGTGGCTAGTGGGTTTCGAAAGTGTCTCCAAAGAAACTTGTTTATTTTCCCTTGATTTCACTCTGAGCCAGGGGGAGATAATGAATCAAGGCAGCCTAAAGATCTCAAAGAATAGGCAAATGCAGAGGAGTTACTATTGTATCATATACACACGCACACACGTCATCCTCAATCTTTATCTCTTAGCACATAGCTATATTAAGAGAGCTATTAGATGGCTGGTTAGGCTGTACACGGGACAAGTGTTCTAGTACTAACTATGGACATTTTGTCCAACTTTTATGCCTTATATCTCATTGGATCTCCTGGAATTTCATTTCTTACCACCTCCTTTAGACTAAACTCAAATTCATTCTCTCATGAAACTCCTCCAGCGATCAGAATTATCATGGCCTTTTCCTGAATTCATATACTCAGCAAACAACTACCAAATGCTGTTTGAACATTAAAACTTTGAAATTCGTTTGTATTCTAGGATTTGAGACCTCTTGGTTTTCTAAGTTACATATCTAATGAGTAGCTCGTCCTTCCTATTCATATGTTTCATCCTCTTTGAGAAGTAATATAATCTATATATGGTGTTTCTGTAATGATTCTATGAGATAGGCCATGCAAGCCACAATAAAACATTGCCTGGAATTCTCAACTTAAGATACTATAACTATTATTTCCATCAGTCTACCCCAAGAATCTTTGACTGGGGTTTTGGTATTTCTGCGGACGCAGTGATGGAAATAACAAGTAATAACTTTTATGAGTGTACAGCACAGAAAATGCTCATGAAAATTACCTCAATAGAATTAGTATATTCTTACACTTGAATATGGATACCCTACCATGGTATGAATGCTTATCATGCTTTTGTATTCTGTTAGCTATTTGAACAGTTAACGTGTGTGTGTGTGTGTGTGTGTGTGTGTGTGTGTGTGTGTTGGTAGAAGAGCTCACATATATTAAGTTGTTACTGCATGGGCTTCAAGTCATAGTGACTTCGTACACAGTCTGGTACTGCGTAATCTTCACAATTATTTTCATACTAGAATCCATAGTTAATGTCCTCCATATTTTGAGCGACCTCCAACTAGTAGGACTATGGGAAATGTATTGAGCTGTTAATTGTAACGTCAAGAGTTCAATCCCACAAACTGCTCCTTGAGAAGAAGAGAAGGTTCTCTGCTCCCATAAAGATTTAAATCTTAGAAATCCAATATAGGGTCACTATGCATCAGATGTGCTTCCAGGACAACACAAGGACTCATCTTCCCTCTTCTAAGGGACAATATTCTCTTGTGATGCATGATGTTTGCGTTGACTAATTTTCAAAAGTAGATCCACAGATAATTCCTCTAAGTACATCTTAGTTTGGAAGCTTCACAAAAACTTGCCCACCATGGTAACTCTGGTGGTGTTTGAAATGCGTGCCACAGCTTCTAGGATCATAAGAACACACAAGCTACCAGAGAATGACAAGTTGGCAGAGGACTAATGGTACTCAGGCAGAGCACATTATTTTTGAGCACCTGTTCCATGTGAAGCTCTATCAAGTTTCCAATTCTATCTAATCTAAAATGTGAAAACATACAGAAATTTTGGAAGAATAATAAAATGAATATTCATCTCTTTCACTGAGATTGTCCAAATGTTAATATTTTGTCACATTTATACATCTGTGTGTTCACTGTCTCTGAAATCAATGTTTTATTTTGTTCCCTGAACCATGTAAAACTTGAATATATTCCACATAGATTTCAAAAATACCTCAAGAATAAATTTGGCTCCTTGAATATGGATACTTAACATCCAGAGGCTTGATTTCTATTTCCTGAGATTAGCCAAGACTGAGAAATAGAAGTAAAGACATAGAGGGCAGCAGATCCCACTACATAATGGATATTATCCAGCAATGAAACCCAACGCTTGACTGTGAGTTGGTCCTTGTGTGGAGGCTTGCGTGTTGCTATGATTGTGGAAATTATGTCACTGCTACTTATAACATCAGCAACATTACCCAAAGTGAACGGCTTTCAGCAGCGCTCCCAGTTAGGAATAGACAATGAAGAAGAAAAGGCTGTCATTTCCTGAGGAAGCAGTCCCTGAAGACGTTAGGAATCTCAGGGAAGCTTTGTCAGGCACTGAAAACCTCATGAATAGCATCGTAACACTGGCAGATGCAATACTAAAATGAACCCTTCTTGTGGGAAAGCCGCAAAATATGAATGTGGAAGAGCTGCCTTCTCAAAGTTTAGGCAACCATGATGATGAGAGTGGAACAAATCTTTCAGGACCTTCATTAGCTGAGGGGCCACTGCTCAAAATAAGAAGAAATAGATGCAAATATCTAGTAATAATTAGAACTTGGAATGTAGGAAGTTTGAACCTAAGAAAATGGGAAGTTGTAAAAAAAATTAAATGGAATACACAAAGATTGATATCCTATGCATGTGAGCTGAAATTGACGATTAATGGTAATGTTGAATCAAAAAAATCATATGGTTTACTATGACAGTAATAACAAATTCAAGATATATGGTGTTGCTTTCATCCTCAAAGAGGACATTTCAAGATCTATCTTGAAGTACAAAACTGTCTGTGATAGGCTAATATCTATATGCATATCAAGAAATCCAGCCAATACAACTATTATTCAAGTTTACACACTATTTACTAAAGCTAGTGAAAAGAGATTGAATGATTCTGTCAAATTCTTCATTCTGATATCAATGAAACATGCAATTAAGGTGCATTGATAATTATTATTGATAGGAATGTATAAGCTGGAATAATAGAGAAAGAAACATATGGCCCTTGGTAATAGAAAAGAAGCTTGAGAGCAAATGATGATAATTTTGCAAGATCAATGACCACTCCATCACAAATACCTATTTTCAACAACAGAACACAGAATGACTCTACAGGGGGATTTCTCCAAAAGAAAACACACAAATCATGAGAAGAGACGATGCGGCATCTCAGCATCAGTGGCCCAAACAAGACTGGGTACTGACTTTGGAACAGAGCATCAATTGCTCATATGAAAATTCAAGTTGAAATTGAAGAAAATTAAAGCATGTCCACAAGAGCTAAAATTCAATCTTGAGTATATTCCACATAGATTTCCAAAATACCCCAAGAATCAATTTGACTCCTTGAACAATACTTACACCACATTGATGAGCTGGGGAACGATAGCAAGAAGCAGTTGTGGGATTCAGCTGGTTTGTACCAGTTGGGCAAAACTGATACCTAACTTTTTGTTGAGCTTGATGATTCGGTTGTTAAAATGGAACTTGTAGTAAGGGTCCTTTCTAATGTGGTCAGCTGGGCAAATGCCCAATGTGGAAATCACAAATTTACATTCATCTTTTTTAACATTCATCTGCACAACAGCAGTGTTCTGATATTATGCTGAAATAATAAACTACCTTTGGGTACACCTTCTTTTTTTTTACTGAAAATGGTCATTAGGGCATAGAACCAGTTGTTAAATTATTTGAATCCCACAACTGGCAAGAACATCAAACATGAAGTAAGCAAAGGTCATTAAAAAGACATTCAAGAAAGAAAAGATCAAATTGCATGTCAGAAGAGAGTCTGAAACTTGCTATGGATTATATAATAACTAAAGCAAATGCCAGAAATATTGAAGTAAACGAACAAAAGAGAAAATTTCAAAGACTAGTTAAGAAGACAAAGTAGAATAATAAAATATGCAAAGATCTGAAGTTAGGAAACCCCAAATAAAGAACAATTAGCATATGTTAAGCTGAAAGAACTGAAGACAAAATTCAAGCCATGAATTAAAAGATTTTAAAAATCTATGGGAAAAATACCGAACCTTGCACAATGCATCAAAATAAGATGGTTGGAACATGCAGAATTACTGACACTCAGCCATTTCAAGAAGTGGCATATGATGAAGAACTGATAGTTCTAAGGTAGAGGTGCGAGTTGCACACTCAGTAATCGACACCAAGAACTTTGGAAGACAGCTACTAGAACACTGACAGGAAGCGATCTAGATTTTTCCCCATTCCAAAGAAAGGTGACCCAGCAGAATGTAGAAATTATTGCATAATGTAATTACTACCAAGTGCCAGCAAATTTTTGTGGAAGATCATTCAACAATGGTTGCAGCAATATATCGACAGGAAGCTGTGAGAAATATAAGCTGGATTCAGAATCAGATATGGAGCAAAAGATACAATTGCTGACATCAGATGGACCTTGGCTCAAAGCAGAGACTACCAGAAAGATGTTTATTTTGTGTTTTATTAACTATGCAAAGGTTTTCCACTGTGTGGATAACAACAAACTATGAATGGCATCGAGAAGAATGAGAATTTCAGAACACTGAATTTTACATGGATCTTCAGGCTTTGTTGAGCCAGAACAAAGAAACACTGCATGGTGTGAACTCAAGAAAGGCATACATCAGAATTGTATCCTCTCACTAGCCTTATTCCATTTGTATGCTGAGCAAATCATTAGGGAAGCTAGACTATATGAAGAATTCATTATCAGTATTGGAAGAAGGCTTATTATCAACATGCAACATGAAGATAATACAAATTTGCTTGCAGAGGGCAAGCAGGACTTGCTCATGAAGATCCAGGAATGCAGCCTTCAATATGGATTGCAACTCAATATAAACAAAACAGATATCCTCCCCACTGGACCAGTAGGTAGTATCATGATAAACAGAGAAAAGATTGAAGTTGCCAGGCATTTCCTCTTGCTTGGACCCACAGCTAATGCTCATGGAAGCAGCAGTCAATCAAGAGATTGAACAATGCATGACACAAGGCAAATCTGCAGCACAAGACACTTCCTTGAAGTGTTGAAGAGCACACATGCCTCTCTGATGTGTTTTCAATGGCACACCTGCATGGGAAAGTTGGACATTGACTAAGGAAGACCAGGTAATTGATGCATCTTCATCATGGTGCTGGCGAACAATATTGAAAGCAGATGCGGGAAGGGAAGCAGTGAGCCAATATGTCAGGGACAGGGAAATAGCAAGGGATCTAAATTTGACGGTGAGGAGGGTGTAATTTATTTCCCTGGTGATGTTTGGTCAATTGAGAGGTACCCAGGAGGGTACCTGAGAGGTGAGAGGTGAACAAGGGTTAACATGTTAGTGGGACTAGAGGGAAGAAAAAAAGAAATAGAGGAAACAACAAGGATATATAGGTATAACTAAAGATATGTATATATGTAAAGATATAAATATATAAAGATAGGTATGTTTATGTGTGTGTGTGTATACATATATATAATAAGGAAGCAGATGGATTTTGGGTCTCGAATTAAATCCTACTTCAGTACAAGAACTCATTGTTCTAATAATGTGGCAATGTATGAAAATCACCCTCCCAACACAATCACTGAAGACAAATGGGTGTATAAGCAAATGTGGTGAAGAAAGCTGATGGTGCCCAGCTATTAAAAGATATAGCATCTGGGGTCTTAAATGATTGATGTTAAACAAGTGGCCATCCAACAGGGAAGCAACAAAGCCCACATGTAAGAAGCACACCAGCATGTGTGATCATGAGGTGTCAACAGGAATAAGTATCAGAAGTTCAAAAACAAGCTATCAAACTGATATGAAGGCATATAGGCAAAATGGAGACCCAAAACCCACCTGTATGATAAATGGACAGTCCATCACAGAAGGGCCATATGGAAGGGACGATATATCCTGAGTGCAATAGAGCACTGAAGAAATACATTGCTCTCCTCTAGTTCTTTAAAATTTTCTTCTCCCACTATTATGTCCTTAGTTTTACCTCACTAATCTTGCCAGACTTTCATACGTACATTGGTACAATCAAGATCTTTACATACATGAAATCCAAGATAGACAAACTCTCAGAAACAGTAAGGGGAGTAATGATTCCCTGAGGATACAGGAAGAGAAATGGAGAAAGGGGAGAAGGGGGAGCTGATAGCAGTGATGACTGTATAACCCCACTCAAGGGAAATATACATCAGAATTCTAGGTGAATGGATACATTGGATGGTGTAGATTATGGCAAAACAGCAACAATTATAATAATATATAGCATATTAAGGGTTCAGGGAGGTGGTCAGGCAGGGAAGGGAGGGAATAAAGGGAAGCTGATATCGAGGAGTTCAAGAAGAAAGAAAATGTATTGAAAATGACAGTGGCAGCAACTGTACAACTATGTTTGATCTAATGGAACTATGGATTGTAAGAATATCTGTAAGAGCTCCTAATAAAATGCTTTTTAAAAATCAAAAGAAGAAGAAGAAGGTACAGCAAATGAAGTAGAAACAAATAAATCTGTCTTAGATCAAGTACAGCCAAGATGCTCCTTAGCAGAGAGGATGGCAAAACTTAGGCTCACCTATCTTGCACATTATCAGATGAGACCAGTCTTGGGAAAGGGCATCATTCTTGGTAAAATAAAAGTGCAATTAACAAAGAGGAAGACCTTCAAGGAGATGGATTGACATGGTGTTTTCAACCATAGGCTAAACATATCAACTCTGAGGATGGCACAGGACCAGGCAGTGTTTCTGTCCTCTTAACAGTAATGACAGCAATAAGTTTCCATCGCAAACACACTAATTACAGTTTCCCCCCAATATCCTCATCCCAGGGTGAGTTCACAAATAAATATTTTGACACATTGATAGTCCTTGTATGTAAAGAGATAAAGGAAAAGAGGAAGCTATTGAGACCTTAAACTAGAGAGGTTAGAATGCTAAGTGCACAAGGAAAGAGGGCAGGGAGAAAAGGGGAGGTGTCCCTTGATGCAGGGCGTGTGATGACATTGTGGTCATTGTCCCAGTCTTGATGGCCGCAAAGGAAGAACATTTTCCTAACTGCTTTTGGGAATTGAAGATTATATCATGCCAGCATGCAAGATTATAGTTAATCATAAATTTTACTACTAAGATTCTAGACCAGTGGTTCTCAACCTTCCTTATGCCGCGACCCTTGAATACAGTTCCTCATGTTGGGGTGACCCCCAACCATAAAATTATTTTTGTTGCTACTTCATAACTGTAATTTTGCTTCTGTTATGAATCAAGCTACCCTGTGAAAGGGTGGTTTGACCCCCAAAGGGGTCCCGACCCACAAGTTGAGAACCGCTGCTCTAGGGGACAAGGTGGCAACTTCCCCTGGGGTATATTTTAGTTTTCATTACAATTTTAGTATAAAAGTCATGCAAGTATGGCACACAATACTGATTTCTGCTGCTTATGCTCCTCTTAATAGTAAAATTTCTTGTATTATCACTATACCAAAACATGACATAAGAAAATAAAAATGTAATAAGTAGTATTATTTCATATAAAGCCTATAGTAGCTTTAATAACAGTTTTATTTTTATATTTTTATTCAAGATTCAAACAAGGGTCACACATTGGAATTGATGGTCATAACGCTTTAGTCCCTTTTAATCTAGAAACATTCTCACATCCATCCCATCTTTTGTTTGTTTTATATGATTTGGCTTTTGAAGACTTCTAAACAGTCAGCACATAACATGGTGTATATTCTGAACATTTGTGATTGCCTCCTCATTGTTAAATTGTCTTGGTCAGTCTTTACCGCCTGAACACTGCCAGAGCCCATTTGCCCTGGGCTATCCTTTTTTTTTTTTTTTAATTAAATAATCATTTTATTAGGGGATCATACAACTCATCACAATCCGTACATACGTCATTTGTGTCCAGCACATTAGTACATATGTTGACTTCATCATTCTCACAACACTCGCTTTCCACTTGAGCCCTTGATGTCAGCTCATTTTCCCCCTCCCCCCTCCCCCTTGATAATTTATAAATTATTATTATTATTTTATCATATCTTACCCCATCCAACGTCTCCCTCACCCACTTCTCCACTGTCCAACCCCCAGGGAGGAAGCCATATGGAGACCTTGTCATCTGTCCCCCCTTTCTCCTTTTTGACCTCTTCTGAACAGCCTGCGCCGTGCCCCATCCTCCCTAGGCCTGTCTGCATGACCTCTTCACTTCCCCCAATGGCACCATCCATGCCCCCCACCCTCTGGGCCAGCCCACCACACTCCCTTGCCTCTAGCTGATGTCTGACACTTCTAAGCACCTGCCTGGGAAGACCTGGTGTGCCACTGGGTGCTGCTTGCAATCACCTCACTCATCTTGACCCTGTGCCCCCCAGAAGAGTCCGCCTCACCACCCCCTCTTCTCAGAACCGCACTTCTTTCTCTCCCCACACTGGTGACAGCAGTCCTGGCAGAACTTAGATTCCAACCAAACAGCAGCACATTTCCTTTAAAGTAAAATGTACAGTATTGGCATAATTCCTTCTTAACTAGTACTATCCTACCTCCCGTAGTTTTGAGAACATTTTAAACCTAGAACTCTTTTCTTTTTCTCTTTTTCCTCAATATTTTGCCTTTTGTTCTGTTTCTACACCGCCGCCCCTGCCCCCTCTCTACTATCTCCTTTCTTTCTAGACTTGTTCTGAAGTTTCTATTTTTTTCTCTTGTCCCACTTACCCAAGTTCACTATTTCCACACGACCCACCTCCCCAGGCAAGTGTCTATTCAGTTCTGGCAGGTCTCCCTGTCAGGCCTGAGACAACAGAAACCACCAGAGTCTTCAGAGGGGCTGCGGCTCCCTTAGCAAATTTATTTCTTACTGTTTTGTTAAAAGTTGTATCCCCAGGGCTCTCCATTTGTAGATCTGTGGGTTTATATTGATAAATGTAGCCTAACATGTCAATTGCCCTAAACTTTTGAATACTTTCTAGTGGTTCTCAACCTTCCTAATGCCGAGACCCTTGAATACAGTTCCTCCTGTTGTGGTGATCCCCCAACCATAAAATTATTTTTGTTGCTACTTCATAACTGTACTTTTGTTACTGTTATGTATTGGGCGACCCTTATGAAAGGGTCATTTGACACACACACACACACACACACACACACACACACACACACACACACCCTCCCCGAAAGGGGTCGCGACCCACAGATTGAGAATTTAGAGAGAAGCCCTGGTTGTGTAGTGGTTATGTGGTGGGCTTGGATCTGCATGATTGGCAGTTCAAAGCCACCAACAGCTGCAAGGGAGAAAGGCTGAGCTTTCTAGTCCTATAAAAAGTTAGTCTCAGAAACCCAGAGGTGGTGGCTATGAGTCAGCATGGACAGAGATGGCATCAAGTTTTGTTTTGTTTTCGGATAGTATACCAAGGTAGGTCTGATACTTCACCTTCTTCACCTTGACTTAGTGCAAGCTATCTCACAACTGGCTTCAGTGAACCAAGCAAACAAACAAACAAAAACCTATTAGATCCTCTTCTAACCTCTCGAGCTAAAACACTGATGAAGAATCTGCCCTTCGTGGGTCCGTATCAACAAACTCACTCATGTTCTCCGTACCACTATTCCACTCCTTTAGAAACCATTCCCACTTGCGATCGGGATGGTCACAAGCCCCAGGAGCATGGCACAGCGGTATCTATGCTAATGCTAATGCTTGGTGCAAGGTGGCCGGGAGCTTTAAACAAATATTACACACTCAAACAATATGTTTAGCAAGACATGGACTAACACAGTGGCAGCTGGACTAATGATCACAGAGGAAAAAGAGCTCCTGAAGAGATTCTGAAGTATTTTAAACAGAGTTGAAAATCCTTTTATACCAATTCTCTACTTTCTGTTCCAAGGGGTGAGGGGAGGTAAAACTGACCCCCTACATGTAGGTTTCCAGAACTGGTTCTGATAATAAAGTGATCTCTTCAGATTATCTCTTGAATAACATTATCCTACAGTACTAATGGCATTTAAACTTAAATTGTGCCGCCTACCTCATACTACATATGATGTGCACAGTATCTGAGTGAGGCACTATGCTAGATTCAGCCCCCTCATCTTTATTAAATTCTTACAACAAAACCACAAAATTAATATGCCTAATTTACAGATGAGGACATTGTGGCTTGGGTTCTGAGATGACTCTCTATTCAAGCACCTAGGAAGTGACAGAGCTTGAATTCGAAGTTAGATCTGAACACAACCAAGCCCCTGCTTTCATGGATAATATCTGTCTCCATTAACTGCAGATCCCTTTCCAAGACCACATTTATTCATCCATAATTGCTTCTTATTTAAACACAGACATACAATAGAAACATAAAAAAATAAATTACTACTAATGTAAAACAAGAGATGTCAAAAAGCTGCACAAGATTAGATGAGAAATGAGTGATAGAGATAGTATTTAAAGGATTATTTAAGCTGCTGTTACCCATAATATAGAAATTTAACTTTGTCAATATAGATAACTAACAAGAAGTGACCCCAGGGACCTAAACATAGATCTAGCTTATCACAGTAAGGGTATAAGTGAATTGGCACACTTACCAAAGCACTGAAAGCAGCTCCACACACTGATTTAAGCTCAATTAAATTGCATATTGACAGTCAGTACCATTCACTTCCTTCCAAGTATTACAAAAGTTACAGCTTTTTTTTTCTGGCTCCTTAAAGGAATATGTCTGTGTATAGAATTGAATTTTGTTGCTCAGAGCTACTTCTTGTCTTCTCTCCTTTGCTATTTTTATTTTATATTTTAATTCTTCATGCTGAGTGATGATTCCATGAGAACAGATGGAATCATTTATATCTTATATAATTACTATTATAAGTAGTAATTACAATCGTACTAACAAATCCAGTTATAAGGTAAGAAAATTGAATTGTATATCTGTATGTAAGCAATTTACAGCTTCAGAAATTAGAACTGAGAGAATCCAGGCAGATAAGGCAGAGACGCAGGACCCTGAAGGACTTTGCTGGGGTTTGTACAGGGAGGGTTTCACCACAGGGATGATGAGATATATACCACTTCCTCCCTGCTCCTTCGATGGCTCTTACTTTTCTCTTTCTCTTTGTTTCTTTTCATTAATTGTGTGTGTATGTTTTGCTCTTATAAAGCTTCGTCTCCATTTGGAGCATTCCAAAACACATGCATAGATTAGTTGTTGGGACATGCTGGGACAAAAACCTGTCCAATGCAGATTGTGACCATCGATTTACCTTATCTTGTGGCATAGATGTTTTGAAGTCTGAAGAGATGCTCAATGCTAGCCCAGGCACTGATGGCCTGCGGATGATTGATTGCTGTGGACTAGTCGATTCTCAGGGACAATAGTTCACCATATGCACTAGACAGGCTTCCCACAACCTCCTCCCCTTGTCCTTCACCTGGTAGATGTCTGCACAGCTCCCCCCTCTTATTCCTGAGAGTACACATGACAGCATGCTGCATCTGTTAAACTAATGTGTGCAGAATGTACCCTCCAAAATGGTGTAATTTTTGAAAAGTTGGGTAGTGTGTTATCCTCCTGTTTATATGTTGCAGCTACTGTACAGAATCAACTGGGCGTATATTTGAACAAAATAATGTAAATACTTTACACCCTGGACAATAGCATAGTTTTATGTGAATTGAGGGAAGTGGCTTGTGTAGCGGTAGATTTGGAAAATAAAAATACTGCAATTTGGGTCATGTGTTGCTGGTCTATATAATAATATATTGCTACATTTTTTCACTGATATTCTTGATCTCCATCACACATTTTACCAAGTTTGTGAGCTCAAGAGAATTAAAACACTATATTAAAGACTTTCCATAACATTCAAGGAATTCAAATAAGACTAGACACATAAAACAATCTATAGTGACAATTTAATTGAAGAAGATAGTCATTATTACATATAGCCACAACTATAAGAAAGTATAGTTCATCACACTTGTAAACCTCAGTTGATGGAAGAGGATAAGTTCTCACTTCCCCAGCTCTCTACAAAAGGAAACCCAAGTTTTCACTTTAAAATCATAGCAAGTTTCTAACGTATAGGTTTTCATTTCTTTTGAGTAACAGACTCTTAATAATCTGATGGGCAGTATTGACCATCTCTCCACGTAGATCCATTTATGGATTCATGTCTTTAACCAAGCTCCATTCTGTCACTGGAGATAAAATAAGAAATGCATAGGAAGTCACTACATGATGGAAAACTTAAAATAAGGCTACAAAGAAAAATGGAGTGGGGGCGGTGGCAGGTCTCATCTGACAAGTATTAGGAAAGGCGTCCCCGAGAAGAGAAGGTAATGATTATATGGTGTCCTGGGGGCAAGTGCAGCGGGGGTGGGGGTGATCACAGGCATGAGGGCCCTAGGCAGACAAGGGGGCAGATTCTTGGCTTTAAAGTAAATAGGGAAAGCATAGCAAGCTGGGGCAGGTGAGGGATAAATTAGGATCAGAAAGGAAGGAGTCTTGAAGACATTTTAAGAGTTTGGATGCACTCAAAATTTCCTGAGATGATTATAGAAAATTTCAAGTGAACTGTTTGATGCGGGGAAGTGTCAGAAAAAATGGATACTAGGTATTCAGTTCAAACATGCACAGTTAATTCCACATAAAATGTGTTTACACTGATCTCTGTGTGATCAGTTGATGACTGCAGACAAGTACTCATTAAGATACTTGTGTTGGTCTTATCTTTGGGTCCCTTGGGGTGGGGGGAGGATACTTTGTGCCACAAGAGAAATTATATTGATGCCAAGCTGGTTTCTAATAAACTTTTTAAACAAAACTCAAATGCACACCTTCCCAAACCACCAAACCTTTGCAAAACAAAAAAGAAAAAGTATCACCACTCACACCACTGGTCCTGAAGGGATGATCCGCCCTGGATTCCCTGTGTTTCCAGTTGCTATCTGTACCAGTGTAC
>NW_022103900.1:38042188-38051588 GCF_000313985.2 Echinops telfairi
GAGGCTCACCACCCATTTATCCCTCCACCTTTCAATTAGCCCCACATGTGATTATCAGCCAGGCTGGCACAATTAACTAACTCAATAACTCAGAAAGTTATGGCAATATTTGGGGAATGTCAAAGGGATAATTTTGATAGATTATTTTGAAGGACATAGGACAGCAATAGGGGTTTATTATGGTGTATTGTTCCCATCATTTAATTTATTATTACAATCCATCCATCCATCCATCCATCCATTCATCCATCCATCCATCCATCCATTGGGACAAGCATATTTGTGCATATGTTGCCATCATCATTTTCAAAACATTTTCTACTTGAGCCCTTGGTGTCAGCTCATTTCCCCTCTCCCCCACCCCACCTCTCTTGAACCCTTGATAATTTATAATATTTTTTTCATGTCTTACACTGACCGATGTCTCCCTTCACCCACTCTTCTGCTGTCCATCCCCCTGAGGGTGTGGGGGTTCTATGAAGATCATTATGATTGGTTACCCCTTCATCCCCCATCCCTTCCTCTCCTGGTATTGATACTCTCATTATGGTTCTAAGGGGTATATCTGTCCTGAATTCTTATATGCACCAGTGTACATGGTCTGGTCTAGCCACATTTGTAAGGTAGAATTGAGGTCATGATAGTAGGGGGGAGGTAGCATTAAAGAACTAGAGGAAAGTTTTATGTTTCAACGGTACTATACTGCACCCTAACTGGCTCCTCTCTTCCTCGTGATCCTTCTGTAAGGGGATGTCTGATTGTCTATAGATAGGCTTTGGGTCTCCACTTCGCACTCCCCCTCATTCACATTGATATGATTTTTTTTGTTCTGGAGCTTTGATGCCTGATACTTCATCCCACTGACACCACATGATCACACAGGCTGGTGTACTTCTTCGGTGTGGGTGTTGTTGCTTCTCAGCTAGATGGCTGCTTGTTTATCTTCAAGCCTTAAGACCCCATACACTAGTATGAGGAAGTTTTAAGAAAAATAAAAAATATATCCGTGGGAACAAAAGGCTAGGAAAATTCCACCCAGAATTTGTTTTTCCATCATGACAATGAACTTGCTCATTCTTTGAGGGTCACAAGGGCCGTCCTACGAGGATTTCATTGGAAACGCTTATGTCATTCATCCTCCATGGCTGACCTGACTCCTTGAGACTTAATTTTGTTCCCACAATGCAAAGAACATTCCAAAGAAACATGAGTAGCCTGCCTGGAGGATGCCCAAACTGCCATTTGGATGCGCATAAATGGAAGAGCGTGGAAGTCTCCTGTGAAGTAGCAGAGAGATGAGAACACCTTCTTCAGAAAGAAGTGTATCAATCAAGATGAAAGACCAGGGGAGAAATGATCGTTGCATAATTTAATATTTTTGTTTAATGAAGATTTCTGTATGTTGTAGCAATACTTTTTTGCCTTACACTTGTATGTCTTCAATTTAAGAATGTTTATTTATTTATTTATTTATTTGCTGCTCAGAGAGTCCAAATTTCAGCAATAGCAGGTGGGATACAACAAAAGTGGAAAGATGGAACCCAGAAAGTAGTATTCCGGTGGTCCAAGCCAAGGGGTAACGAGCTTCACAAATGCGACTTGGGTGAAGAGTTACTGCATGTATCACATAGGTATTTTGCAGGTGGAAAGGTGGGGTGGAGATTAGATAGGAGGATAAAGAGAGATAAAAGAAATTTGAATAATCTCTATATTTCTAGGTGACTTGAATAACTGGGAAGATAGTGGGTCCTTCATTGAGAAGAAGAAGAGGGAGCGGTTGGTGGTATTGAAGATTGTTGATCCTTTCTATAAGATTATATCTTATCACTGTTGATATATCACTTAGATGCACTTCAAATTTTTCAGAAAATTTCTGAGAGCTGAATTGACTTGGATGCATTCATAATCTAATGACAAAGAATATCTGATTTAATATATGCTATTTTTACAAATAGGTTCTGGTCCATAAACAGTCTAATTCTACTGTAATTGATAAAGTCTCTTAAGGCCCAATTCATTTTGATTTTTACTTCCTTGGGCACTAAGGAAAAATTGTAACATGCTAAGTAGGAAATAAACCCCCAAATACTCACTGCCATTGAATCAATTGTGATTCATAGCAACCCTATAAAGGGTTTATGAGGCCGTAAATCTTTACAGAAAGATGACTTCATCTCTCTCTCTCAGAGTGACTAGTGAGCTTGCACCTCTGATCTCACAAGCAGCAAGTGAACAGTTACATACAGCACCACCAGGGCTCCTTGGGTAAGAAATTAAAACAAACAAACAAACAAAAAAATCACTGCCAAGGAGTAAACTCTGACTCATAGCAACCTCATAAGACACAGTAGAACTGCCCCGTGAGTCTCCAAGACTAAGTCTTTCTCCTGTGGAGCCACTGGTGGTTTTAAACTGCTGACTGGCTTTGAGGCTGAACTCTGTGCCACTGGTAATCCAAATACCATCAAGGTCACTCTCGCACGGTGAACCCATTGCAGTGGAGCTTCAAGAATAAAACAGAATAGGAGCAAAGGCTGAACAATCTACTTCTAAAAACGAGTCCATTGAAATTCTGGGGCAACAGGAGAATATTTTTTGATCTAACGTTGGGAGTTGAGCTCTGAAGTTGAAAGGCACTCAGAATACACAATTGTCCATAACAATGGACAGAGAATATGAGAATTGTGAAAATAACACAAGATTGAGCAATATATTTCTATCAAAAATTAGAATAAAAAAGTAATAGAAAGGAAGATAAGATAATATACAAATACCTCCTTGTTTTCACTCTTTGGACTCATGTATTAGGATGGGTTTTCTAGAGGATCAAAACCAAGATATTTCTATGTGTATATAAAGAGAGAAGTTGCGATCAAGAAAAGTATTTACATCAAGGGTGTAGTTCACAAAGCCAGGTAAGCTAACTAGTCCAGCTCACTTCTGTGGGTCAGTTGTGATGCTGAAAGCCCTTCTGAACTCACATGTTGTCTGGCTGAAGAGCCAAGGAGCCGGGCAAGTCTAGTCAGTGGTTGCAGCTGTAATGGAAGCCATGTGGGAGGCAGCAGGTCTGGACCATGATGTCTGCAGCAGGGGACAGTTACAGATGGAAGGCAGATGGCAGCAGAGATACGTGGTAGCTGTGGATGGGTAACTGTGTACCTTGACACCTGCTGTGAAATTCATACCGAGAGGAAATTCCCCTGAGGCATCCACTTTTATAGCTATATCAAGTATGCCACACTACCAAAGAGGCACCATCAGGCTGTGACCTAATGGATAGGTTGGACTTCACCCATGCCTACCCACAAATGTAACAAATTGACACACAAGCTAAACATCACAGGACACCCCTTGTAAATTTGGCATTTGCACACAACTCTTCAACCATATATGATCTCCAAAGACAATAATAAATTCATACTTGCACCTAACATGACACACTTGTAAAAACAAAAATTCACCAACCCTACTACATGTTTTTTAAAAATAATAGTTTTATTGGCATATACTTCACACAGCATACACTTTAAGCATTCCATCATATTAAGAATTGTGCAAGTACCATCATAATCAATCTCAGAACATTTTCTTCCTAAATCCATTGTTGTTAGTTCCTCATTCCCCCCTATTCTCCTTTGCTCTGTCACTAGGTTATTATTAATGCCAGTTACGGTCCCTACAGCAGTACATATCCTGGATTTCATATACAGATAATCATACAAAATACAAACAGGGAGCAAACCAAACCCAACTACAACGACTAGACAAAAAATAGAAAAAACATCAATATAAAAGAATGCAGAAAGTTTTCAAACTGAAACTTTAAAATGGGAATAAAATGAGAAGTCATTACATTTTAACCTTAGTAATTCTGACATTGACTTTACAATGCTCGCTATGTGTTAGCAAGGTTACTCACATCCTGGACTGTGTTCAGAGGGGATTCATCAAAGGCTTAACCCATGTAGGAATCCTGCAATGGATATTGAGCTTCCACTGTAATCTATAGCCTTCTGCAAATTGGGTGGGTGTTCACAATTAAAGCCCTGATACCATTCCCTCCTCTAAAGTTGAGCTTTATTATTTGTAATTCTTGTATCATACAGGTTGGTTGGTTTCTTCCATGTGGACTTGGTTGATGCCTCACTTAGATGGCTGCTTGTTTTAAGACAAGATTTTAAAACCCCAGATTTATTTTTTTTCTGATAGCTAGACCCCATCTAGTTTCTTCACTACACTTTTCTGTAGCACCCATATCTTCAGTGATCTCTTCATGATAGTGAGTATTGAATAGGGCCATGTCATAAGAACTAATTGTTCATAAATTGTAGTCATGTCAGAACTTGGTTGCTCTAGTTTACCACCTGCTGTGGGATCCATTCCCAGCCAACTCAACATTAGGAAGAACTGAGCCAGGTGTGTTGGAACCAATACTGTCCTCACACCATCCACACCTGGATCAGGACTTGGCTTCCCAGGAGTGATGTTGGGGAGTGGGTCTTCCATATGCCACACTTCCCACCATTTTGGGTTGAGAATTCAGCTGGCATTATAATTTATCTACTTGTACGATAACACTCAGGATTTGGTTTTCAGCAACATCAACTCTGTTATTAGAAGACAGAAAGCTTTCTTTCATGGTGCGAGCAGAAATGTTTGGTGTTTCATGCAGATCTTGCTTTCATAATTATAAGCTCATATATTTCCTTTACCAGCCAACCAACTGTTCTAGACTTCTCAACCTGACAACACCCCCAAAGAGGCATCATCAGGCTGTGACTACTTTGTAGGTTAGATTGTACCTATACCTTCCCACAGGTGTAACAACCTAATCATAAAGACTTGATATCTCTCAGGAGACTCTTGGGACACACAATAGTTTTAAATAGAAGCCAGTGAGGAGGCACTGAGATCCAAGCAATCATGTCTTCCCCTATCCCACATCCTGTTCTTGCAGCTCGCTACAGTTCTGTCTATTAAATGAGTTGGGAGGATTAGTCTTTTGCATCTTTGTACATTATGTTTATTTGTGTTCTATGTAGTTCATATATCCAAAATATGTAAATAGTATGATTATTAAAGCCCAATTCACCCACAAGGCCCAAAAGACAAGGCAAAGTTGGCAATTCAAGGCAAGGGAAAGTTGGCTTTGAGATGAAAAATTATTTATTTTCTCTTTCACTAAAGATTGAATGTGATGTAGAAAAAAATAAATCAATTATTAAATCAGCAAGTCAATCAATAAATGTATCGAATGGATTAATGGATAATGTAAAAATCAGTATCCACTTAAAAAACTCAAACCAAATCAGACAACGATCAAGTCAATGCTGACTCATAGTCACCCTATAGGACAAGGTAGAACTGCCCCAGTGAGTTTCTGAGACTGTAACTCTTTAGGGGAGTAGAAAGCATCATCTTTCTCCTAGGGAGTGGCTGGTGGTTTTGAACTGCTGACCTTGCAATTTTGCACTCCACTGGGTAACCACTATGCCACCAGGGTTCCTGGGAGGGGTGGGAGGTGGACAGGACATCCATATGAGTTAGTGAAGCTGTGTGGATTACATTTGAAATCAGACAGTTTGGATAATTTGAGGTTGGGGACACATTTGTTATATCCATGAACTTAAATCCATGAACATCTGTGAACTGGAACTAGTGATGTTAACAGTGGTGGGTACTAAAGATAACATATATGCAATGCCATTGCATCAAGTAGTAATGAATCTTATCTGTTAGTGTAGATTAAGATGGGTTTCTTCTTCTTATAATAAGCACCATGAGCATTTCAACCTCGCCAGTCTTTATTTCTTTTATGCAATATTTAATTATTAAACAATTAATTTCTTTTCTTTATTTTATCAACATTCATCTTTAATGATGCCAACTATAGTTTTTGGAATTATGGTTTAATTCATTCTGTAACATTATTGTCTTTAATATGAATCATGTCTTATCACTGATTTCAAACTAATAAAACAGTCAGATTTCATCAATATTTACTTTGTTTTCTGAATTTTGTTATGCTGCCTCAAACATTGAAGGCAGGTTGTTTTGTTTATCCAAGAACTGAGTTTAGAAAATAGTTTCAAGATGAGCCAGAATGCTTTAGCAAAATTAATTGTATGCTGCAAAAAATATTTCCTTTTAGAGTTGAAAACTACAGATAGTTGAAAGCAAAGCTCTTTGCTTTTCTTGTCCTGGATTTCTACTGTGTTCAAGCTGAAGTACAGGTAGATCAAGTGACTTGGCCTAAGACATATCCAGAGTTAGTAGCAGAGAGAGAATTTCCACTGGGAGTCTTGGGGATCAGTGCTTTTCCTTTTCAACGTAATCGTGCCAATATTCAAGATCTTGCTTAATAGTACTAATATTAATTGTGATTACATTCATTACATGTTCTTCATTGTGACTCTTTATTAGGTAATCCTCGGGTTTTTCCTTCATTTCCTGAATCTTGGTTTCCTAATTTCTAAAACTAGGAGGGTTTTGAAGGGGAAATCCACATGGTATCTACATTAAATTCTTTTTCAGCTCTGCCATTGAGTAAGAGTAATGATGCTACAACTTGGGCAAGATTTTCGGAGGAAAAAAGAAAGGTCTTCTTCTTCCTCTATTAAGTTTGTGAGGATGTTCAGAATCAATTAGGTGCCTCACTGCGGTAAATATTGCAGCCTGGTCTGTGATCACACGTCACTATCTGGAGTGCATCGCACTTTGGGATTCTATCTCATATGAAGAGCATCGCTGTTGCTCTTTCCGTTTTTAAAAATACTCTCACACATGGTGAAAGTGAGTCTCTGAGGAGTCAGATGACTTTTCCATGTGAGTTGTTGGCAGAAACAGGCTTCAAATACATATTTGTTGAACTCTAAAATATATTTTCTTTCATTCTTTCTTGACTAGACAAAACATGTTCTTCCCTCTGACTAAAAGGTCCATGTCTCTGCATATTCTTTAATTATAAGACTTTTCAAATATGTTGGTAAATAGAGGTAACATGAAGATCAAATTATAAAACAAACAAGCAAGCAAAAAATGCTGGAATATAGTGCATCAAAAGCATTATGTAGCTTGCACAATCTCACCCATCATTTACAAATATATAACCTTATCTTCAATGCCGGACTCATGACTTTCTGAAGGCATTATTTGTATTCATGTTCTCTTGTGACAGGTATGTGTCAGTAGCTGGTTTGGAACTCACAGAACTGATGGCTTTGAGTCACGTATTTTGGGTACAAATTCTCAATTAGTCATTATGTCATCCTTCGTGAGCTGCCTATTCATCCTGCCTTATTTTCCTTATCACTGAGATGGGAGTATTGAAGGTCTTTCAAGGTTGGCATTGTCCATTTTAAATGAGATTGCTACTAATTGGTTTTCAGTCAGCTCTGATTCATGGCAGCCCCATGTATAACGGGAAAAAATGCGGCCAGATCTTGTCCCATCTGTCCCGTTGTTGGTATGTTCAAGTTTACTGTTGTGACCATGCTTTATTTTGAGATCCTTCCAAACTAGAGAGCTCATCCTGCAGCACTGTGTTACACAATGTTCTGTTGTAATATCCAAAGTGTTTACTGACTAAATTTCAAAAATGTGTCACCACCCTTCTGACTTTGATGTAGTCTGGAGGTTCTTAAAACCTGTCTACTCTGGGTGACATTGCTGTCCTTTAAAATACCACTGGAGAATTACCACAGTATGACAAAATGACATATGAGTGTGAAATGAGATAATGTTTGTTAAATAGATTATATAAAACCTATGGAATAAGCACTCCCAAAATAAGCTTTAAGGATTATTAATCCCCTGCTGCCCAACTTGGGGTTGAGCTCCATATGGAAAACAAAAAGAAAGACTTCTCTGGTCATATTCTTTACAGGAGTAGGGAATACAGGTGGGGATTAATTAATGCATGTTGAATGACATTGAACTACATCCACGCTCCTCTCATGCTTTCCTCACGTTCCTTTTCATCTCTCTCCTTGGCGCGTGCTGCCATGGCAGCTGACAAAATTTGGACGTCAGTTCAACACAACAAGATGGAGCTGACCCATGTGCGAGGTGCGGACCCAGAAAACCCGTATATCACGGTCCTAGACTACGGAGGCAGCACGGAGCAGCTGGCTGCCATGATTGACGGTTCTGAGCACTGTGAGCAGGAGGTGGCCTACTACTGCCGAAGGTCCCGTCTGCTCAACACACCGGGTAAGGTTCATCGCTCTAACAGCTTCTCTGTGTGGGACCTGCAGAGGTGACCCGTGACAGATAATACCCCACATTTCGAAGATCAGGGAAAGGAGTATGTCTCAACAAAGTGGCTGACGTTAGAGAGGCGTCATCAAAAATAATGACAGCTAATGTAACAATGCCAGCTCTGATGCTCAGGCTAAAACCTGGGGAAGTGGCATAGCCTCTCCAGGTTTTCTTCTCTCTTTCAAAAGGCACAGTGGCAAGACCCTTTCTATGACTGCTATGAGAAGGAGACACTTTTTGTGAGTGGTATCCTTGGGACAGAGCGTTTGAGCGAGGCAAGAGGAGGTGAAAAATGACTTTTTCATGCAGAGAGACTAGCATATAAGAAAACGCCAATGGGGGGGGCAGGGGGCAAGAATCTGGCCAATCTGAGTAAAAGATTAAGTAGGAAAGTGGGAGGACAAAGTATGCATGAGGGAGAAGTATTAGGCTAAGAGGCTATCGAGGTGGACAAAGACAAACCTTGTGTGTTCGCAGTATTGATGTTACTTAAAAACTGGAATCCATAACTAAGATGATTCTTTTTAAATATATGCTTTGCTTTTAAGAATTTATAGATTAATTCTACCTATTTATTTTTACCTTTGGGTATTTTGAAGGATGAATGGTTAAATTAATTGATTTTCTTGCAAAAAACTTCTAGATCTGCTTCCCCAGACTATTAAGGTCCAATGACTATTGCTTCATGATCTTGCCAAAATGGCTAGAGGGTATGTCAAAGTTTATGCATACTTTGAGAGTGTATAGTCTTGGGAAATGTCAAATCATATTTGTTTCTTGGCAGAAACAAAACCTGAGAACCACAAGGATATTGAGTGTCTGAGAAAGGATGTCACAATCCTTAGTCTCAAGAAGCTTTTAATTCAAAGCTTGGGGAAAAGCTTGAGAACATTAGGCAATGAAATGTCAACAAAGGAGAAGGGCACTTAACTAAATAGAACACACTATCTCATCGATCTAAAATCTTTAGGAGAGACATTTTTCCACATAAATGAATTTTCCAGATAACTGTCGCATTTTCTTTTTAGCACCAAAAGACTTTGCAAAGAAATTTTAACTATTGAAAATGAAAATCTTTCTCAAATGGATTACATGCTTTCTGACACAGAGAATTCTGAAAAGAATATGTAACCTTTTCTTT
>NW_022103900.1:38052482-38060406 GCF_000313985.2 Echinops telfairi
AATTTCCAATTTAGTTCTCTAAAGATTGGGTTTGTAGAGTTGTAGTTTAACTCTGGGCCTTCCCTTAATATATGGGTTTTAAGAACTTAATTGGCCTTGTGTGTGAATATATGTACATCTGTATCTTCTAATTCAGTGGTCTCTAATCAGATTTGAGAGGGGAAGTACAAGAGCAGCTTGGAAGTAGTGTCGGACATCCTGTGAATTCATAAGGGACAGCATAATCACCAAACCAAGGCTAGTTTCTAAGAGGTAGAAGTAATTGTGATAATTTTTGTTTTCTTTACACAGAATTATAGCCTATAGTGTAGGTTGAAATCCTTGATCTTCATCAGCAAGTGCTTCAAGTCCTCCTCACTTCCAGTGAGTAAGGTTGTTTTATCTGAAAATTACAGATTGTTAATAAGCATTCTTCCAATCCTAATGCCACATTCTTCTTCGTATAATGCAGCTTCTCTGATTATTTGCTAAATATACAGATTGAATAGATATGATGTGAGATGACAGCCCTGATCCACAGATTTCCTGACTTTAAATCAGGCACTATCCCCTTGTTCTGTTCTCAGATTTGTCTCTTGATTTGTGTATGGGTTTCACATAAGTCCAGTGAAGTGTCCTGGAATTCCTATTCTTCTCAAGGCAGTCCATAGCTTGTTATGATCCACATAGTCAAATGCCTTCACATAGTCAATAAAACACAAGTATACATCTCTCTTGTATTCTCTGCTATCAGTCAAAATCACCTGACATCAGCAATGGTATTCCTTGTTTTACATCTGTTTCTAAACCTGTCCGGAATCTCTGGAAGTTCCCTGTCAATGTACTGGGACAACCATCATTGTACGGTCTTTGGCAAAATTTCACTCGCATGTGATAGTAATGATATTGTTCTATAATTTTCATATTCTGTTGAATCACCTTTTTCTGGAAGGGGTACAAATCTTGATCTCTTCCTGTCAGTTGGCCAATTAGCTGTTTCCAAATAATCTGAATATAGATTAATGAGTGCTCCATTGCTTCAGCAATTTGTTGAAACATTTCAATTGGCATACCATCAATTCCTGGAGCCTTGTTTTTGGTGCAGGTTGAAGTGCTTCCTTCAGCACCATTGACTCTTGCTTTTACACTACCTCTTGAAATGGTTGAATGTCAACTACATCTGTTTGTATAAGGATTCTGTATTCTTTCCGTCTTCTTTTGATACTTACTGCCCGTTCAATATTTAACCCAGAGAATCTTCCAAACTGAACTTGAAGTTGAATGTTTTGTTTAATTATTTATTTCGATTTAAGATATGATGAGCGTGTTCTTCCTTTTGGTTTTCTAACTCTAAGACTTGGCACATTTCGCTATAATATTTTACTGTTTTCTCAAGCTGTCCTTTGAAATTTACTTTTCACCTCTTTGACTTCATCAGTTCTTCTTCTTCTTGCCTTAGCTACTGTATAATTACAGCAGTTTTCAGAGTCTCTTCTAGCATCCACTTTGATCGTTTCATTCTTTCCTCTCTTTTTAATGGCCTTTCTCTTTCTTCATGAAGATGTTCCTGATGCTCTCTCACAGCTCCTTGGGTCTTCTGTCATTAGGAGTCAACGAATCAGTTCTGTTCTTCAGCTGTCCTTGAAATTCAGGTGGGGTAGTCTCAAGTTTATATTTTGACTCTGGTGGACTTATTTAAATTCTCTTCAACTTTAAGCTGAACTTACATATGAGCTATTGGTGGTCTGTCGCACAGTTAGTCTTGGCCTGGTTTTAGCAGCTGATACAGAACTTCTTTGGTTTCTCTTCCCACAGACACACTGTGTATTCCATCTGGAGAAGTCCAAGTTTGTGATCACCAATTGTGTTATTTGGAAAAGGCATTTGGGATGAAGAAGACATTAGTCTTGCAAAATTCTATCATGTGTTCTCTAGCTTATTTTCTATCACCAAGGCCATATTTTCCAAATACAGTCTCCTCCTCTTTGTTTCTAACTTTTGAATTTCAATATCCCATAATTATCAATGGATCTTAATTGCATGCTTTATCAAATTTTGACTGAAGATTTTGGTAGAACTTTTCAATGTTTGTGTCTCTAGCTTTAGTGTTGCTGCCTAAATTTGAATGATATTTGTATTGATTGCTTTTCCTGGCTACCTATAATCCTGTCACAGGCGGCATTGCACTTCAAGGTCGATCAAAATGTCCTTTTTGACAATGAATGCGATGCCATTCCTCTTGAGACTCATTTATGGCTGAGTAAACCATAGGACTGTCTGATTCTAAAACACCAATACCCGTCCATTTCAGCTCACTAATGCCTACATGTTCATCGTTATGCATTCCTTTTAATTTTTTACAACCTCTAATTTTCCTAGGTTCATACTTTGTCCATTCCAAGTTCCACTTATCAGTTGGTGTCTGCAGCTCTTTCTTCTAGTTTTGAGTCATCCTTCGTCAGCAGATGAAGGCCCCGAAGGCTCTATTCTCCACTCCATCTGTGTCCTCACGGTAGACTCTCCTCTGAAAAGGCAGCTTTCCCCCAGGCATTCTGCGGGCCTTAGGACCTGGGCGGCTCATCTTCGGGCACTTCTCTGACAATGGCCTGCTGCTGTTGCTGAGGTTTTCAGTAGCTGAAAATGCTCTCCTTCTCGCCCTGAGGTTTTCAGTGGCTAATTGCTCAGAAGTGAACATCCTAGTCCTTATTCACAGTCTGTTCTCATCTGGAAGCGCTGCTGAAACCTGTTCACTTTGCGTGACCCTGCTGGCATTTGAAGTACCAGCGGCCTAGCTTCCAGCATCACAACAACCAAAAGCCACCATACTAGGACAAGCCGACGCAGAAATTGTGTAGATTATGGCTCTGAGTAGCATCTGTAAGTAATGCACTGCAACATTGGAGGGCATGAGTGTGGGAGCAGGTCATACTTATATTGATGTCAAGCCGACTGGGTCACTTACTAGCTTACTAGTGGGATCTTGCTCAGCTTTCACAGTTTCACAGTTCAACCACATTACGTGGAACTGAATGAAAATTGTATTTGGATGAAAACCCTTAACTTGTAAGGGGAATATAAAGGCAGAAGAAAGAAAAAATCTAAGCTCCTGGTGCCTTGCCTGGAACATGAAAAGTACAGGACAAACCCTCCTATCCTGTTTCACTTCTTTACTCCTAGCATCTTTATGAGCAAGAACGATTTTGTTGTTGTTGTTTTGTTTGTTTGTTTGCAGAAGCCGAAATGGGAAACAAGCTTAACAGGGAACGCTATTTCTGGTTCAGCCGTAAATAGAATAATTGCAATTATATGGCAAGAGAATGATTGAGAAATAAGTATATACTGATCATTCTCACCACCCAAAATATGATCCCCGTTACATTTAGGAATATATCTTGCTAAAGTTATTTCATGTGTATTCCTCACAAAAACACAGTGGGACATACTCTATATTTGAAACTACTCATTAGTGTTCTTCCCCCTATTGGCTCTAAATAAAATGGAGACCTGAGGATATAAATGGGCATTTATACCTGTCATCTCCAGAATTGTATGCTAGTTTTCTATAATATTTTTGGCCTATCTCTCTGACTATGATAACTAAGCTGTATAGCCAGTATATCAAATTACAGTAAGGTAACCCATGGTGAGCAGGTTCAGCAGAGCCTCCAGATATAGGCCAACTATGAAGAATGGCCTGATGACCTAATTCTGAAAATTAGCCAATGCAAATCTTATAGATCATAAAAAATATGGTCTAGTACAGTGCCAAAAGATGACCACCACCCCCAGGTTAGACAGTGCTCAAAATACACAATGGCTGCAAAAATCAACTCAAGGACACCCGTCATTTTGTGACAATGGGCATGGGGTTATTCTGTTTTTCAGGGGTCGTCTTGAGTTGGAGCCCATTAGGTGGCAAATGGCATCAATACAGAATCTTCTTTCATATGGTAAGTTGGTGTAAAGAACACAGCATCAACCCGGAGCCCAAGGGGCCTCCGCGATTCTAAGTCTCTGCAGTGAGGCCCACTGAGGCCTGCTGGAAACACTCAGTTACCTAGAGAACCCGTGCCAGACACTAGCATCCCTCCCTGCAGAGGCCGAGCTATTACCTACTCATTACTCACCTGTGGAAGCAGGAGGAGACAGTGTAAGGGCCCCATTGCAGTTTCACACAGGACACACATACACCTTTTCCCAAATGTCCTTAATTAGTAAGCCACTGCCTCCAACATGAAAGGCACAGGTAAGTAAGGGGCCCTTACTTACCTTCAAAGCTGGAAAAATTGGGAAAGTTTCTCCTTTATGAACAACTGTGAGGGTAATTACAACGTGTATTTTTGCTCACACACACAAGCTCACACACATAACTCTTAATGTACAAATGTATCCCGTATCAAGCAATAAATAGAATTTTTATTAAGAACAGGTTATATTATTATATGTCTATACTATAATTACCATATTTTTTATTGGGGGCATTTAGTCAGCCTGCATTTTTCTATTATTGCTAAAAAGATGCAAGAGCATTTTCACATATAGATCTTTGTGAACACTACTGTTTATATCCTCAGGATAAATTACTTGAGTTGCCATTGCTGAGTCAGAGAGTTTTATATTTTTTAACAGTTTTGATACATTGACTTTCAATGTTGGGCCAATGTATACCTCCAACATTGGACTGAGACTGAGTTTAAACTTCAGGTATCATTCTATTTCAATATTGATGATCTGGTAAATGAAAAAGAGAGGTTAAAGAAAAATACTTTTCATGTACATTTTAAAAATTAAAAACATGTACATTTATTTCCTTAGCCTATTGAGATGTGAAGAGGAAATACAATGATATAGGCCAATGGAGGCTATGAAACAATATAAATAGATTGTGGCTACACATGGAATTAAATTAGTACAAACAAAATAGGAGAACCACATCCTTTACCCCTATTCTCCTCAGAACTAATTTTTAATTGTTTTTGAGTGGATTCTACCTTATGTCTACCTCACATGTATCAGAGTAGAACTGTGTTCTATAGGGTTTTAAGTAGCTGATTTGGGGGAATTAGATAGCGTGTCTTTAGAAACATCTCTGCATAGATTTGAGCTGTCCAGCTTTTGCTTAGCAGCAGAGCATGCTAACAGTTTCACCCACCCAGGGATACTCATCAATATTACGTTTTTGTTGTGAAGTGCCATAGAGTCAGCTCTGACTCATAGTAGCCTTATGCACAACAGAAGGAGAGCCTGCCCAATCCTGCACTATCCGCCCAATTGCTCCTGTACCTGAACCCATTGTTGCAGCCACTGTGTCAATCCATCTCAGTGAGGGCCTTCCTCCTTTTTGCTGCCCCTCTACTTTAGCAAGCATGCTGTCCTTATTCAGGAACGGGGCTCCCTGACAATATGGCCAAAGTATGTAAGACAAAATCACTCTCCAGCCTTATCTCTAAGGAACACCAACCACACTTCTTGCAGAGAGGTTTGCTTGTCCTTTTGGCAATTGGTCTGTGAGTTTGTCACACTGTGGTCGCTCGTGTGTTGCTGTGCTGCTGGAAGCTGTGTCACTGGTATTTCTAACGTCAGCAGCAGCATCCAAAGTGAACAGGTTTCAGTGGAGATTTCAGACTAAGAACAGAAAAGGAGGAAGGACTTGGCTCCCCACTTCAAAGAAATTAGCCGCTGAAAATCTCGATATTATCCATGATAAGAAAAGGAGTAAATAAAAGAAAGCAAGATAAGAGAACAGTCCAGCAGTATTCTTAATGGCCACTGATCACTAAGTACATTTGAGGATGTGCACGGGATGTCCTATATACCGTGTTGTCTCTCATCCAAATACCGTGTCTGCAAATTTAGGATTCTCATCCTCACCCCTCACTTCAAAAGCAGAATCTTCGAGAGGTTGGATGTCTATTTCATGACACGTGGCTACAGAGGGGAGATAGCGGTCCTCTACTCAGCTTCCCCTGAAACCCAGGTGAGGGCCAGGAGACTGTCAGGTCCTCTTGAATGAGCCACTGGCCAGTCAGCTTCTAGGGGTCACTTTGTCCCTGATGTAGCCGCTCCTGTGGCACCCATGCCTCTCGCCAGGGTAGCCCGGGTGTTTCCCCAAGACTGTGCCCGTGCCTCCGCAGTTCAAGCTGCCCAACCTCACCTCTGTCACTTGGTAGATGTTGAGGAGGAAGGAGAGGGGGCAAGCAAGGGAAGGCCATGCGTGGTGCCCCACTGTGTGTTTTATTCAGTTAGTGACTGCACCTTGACACGGGCATTTTCTGAGGCTTCCTCTGATAAATAGTCTTCCCTAGAACCATGGATAATCACGAGCTCAGTGGGATGTGTCATCTCTCTGTCTAGCGAAACATTTACATCAAAAATGCCCCCAGAAGAGCAGTATGCCAGCACACTGAGCTTACAGGAAAAGCACCTTTCTAATCTGTCTATCTTCATACTTCTGCACTATGCTGTGCTGCTTCCTGCCCTCGGCTTAACGTCGATCCCAGGCCCCAAGTTGCAGCTGGGGATGGAACAGCCACAATGTACCCAGCAGGCCTGGTCACTGGGGCACTTGTCCTGTGGGACAGAGCTGCCCTGAAGGAGCTCAGACATGTTTTCACTTGTCAGCACCTCATAGGACTTCTGCCTGAGGCGGACAGAGTCCTGCAGGTAACATGTGCTGAGCATAAAAAAATTAAAAAGAGCTCAGTTCAAGGGAGGAGGAACAGGAATATCAAAGTTTTGAAAACAAGGTCAATCAACTCCATAACTGCCAGCACCCATGGAGGAGAGATATGTTGGGAGACAGCTTGGGATGGCAGAGGTTGGGGAAGTGGATGGTGTGGGGAGAAGAAGCCTCAGCTACCACTCACTGCCATCCAGTTGATGCCAACTCATATCAACGGCCCGTGGCTTTCCAAGACTGTAACTGCTCACCGGCATCAGACGCCCAGTCTTTCTCACGCAGAGCTGCTGGCGGTCTCAAACTGCCCATCAGGTAGGCTGCAGCCCAACACCTAACCACTGCATTACCAGGGCTATCCCTAGGAGGAAAAATTGAAAGGCAGATGGGCTTCCTCCAAGGTCCGTGTGCCTAAAAAACGCCACCCTAAGTTCACTCTCGGAGGGTGCTGGTAACTATGTGTGCATCTATTTGTGCTTGCCACCCTGGCCTGTGCATTTTCATCTAGGGGGTGTGATCCCCAAGAAAATGATGACTCTCCAAGGCATGGGCAACCTGAATGCCCAAGATACCCTGGGAATTCAGACTTTATGACATAGGGATATAATAGGAATGGGGTGGTCTGAGCTGTTTACATTGGCTTAGAAGAGAAAATGGTTGCTGAGAAAGCCAGTCATGCCAATGCCACTGTTCTTCCAGCACGTTGGGTGCCCTACAACATGTGAGAGGCTGATGTTTAGCAACAGGAAGTCCTCGGGTGTTAACTGAAAGATTCGTGGTTCCAACCCACTAGACCCTACTTGCACATGCATAGCACTTAGGATTTACAGCACAGGCTACTTTTGAATAACTTAATTCAACCCCATAACAGGCAGCAACATAAAATGGAGATACATTCTAGAATCATGGAACCAGGACCCAATGTCAACTCTTTTTATTAATTGCTGATAGAACTTGAAGCAGTTTCCTTATTTATACAATGAAATGAGATAGATGCTGTGCCTTGCATATGGCATTCTCTGCTGCTATTATGCTAGCAGCAACTATATCCCATTTTCCAAGGAGCAGGGCTATACTAGTTCTCCCAGAAATGTGGAGAATTCCATGGTGTGTTCTAGTAAATGGTACCATCTTCTCCTTTCTAATCTGCACACAGTTACTTTCTACACTTCAATTTCTCAGCTGCAATGTGGTGGGTTACCTACCTAACAGCAGTGTTGAGGGTGTTTGAGTTAGTCAGTGCTTCTCCTCGTCTCTTCCAGTCTCCCA
>NW_022103900.1:38060789-38061825 GCF_000313985.2 Echinops telfairi
GGGGTGCCAGCTCCTACTTGCCCACTAAATTCCAGCCCCTCTCAAGTTTCTTCTGCTTCTTGCATTGGATTGCTAAATGCAACATTGGCAGTTCAAATCCATAAGATGCTCATTGTGACAGAGCGGAGGTTATCTGTTCCCCCAAAATTCAAAATCTGAAACTTTAAACTATGTCAGAGTCAACTCAAAGACAGTGGTTCAGGATATTTTGGTTTAAATTTTATATATAAAAAAGTAGCTACTCCATTGATCTTTATATTTTCACTTTGATTTTAATATTCTACTTAGAAGCTATTATTATGACATATTTACCTTTTTTTTATTTGTTTGTTATTTATCCCCACTGCTAGGATGTGAACTTCAGGAAAGAGAGTCTTTTCTGCCTTGTTCAATATCATGTGATTCCCCAAATACCTAGGGTAGTACCTGAAACCTAGAAAACTGTATGAAGCAGTTGTTGGACGCGTACGGCTTGATGTGATTGCACTATGGGATGTTATGATATCTCCAAGAACTCCCAATAAAAGGATTTTTTAAAAAGATTTCTTCTCAACTAATAGCAAGTACTATTAGCAGTAATTATGAACTATTAGCTCAGGGCAGTGATAAGAAAGCACGTGCATTGACAGGTGCTCTACGTGCCCTCGCACGTGACCAGTGGCTGACTAGCATGGCTGTCATGGATTCTGGGTGATCTTCAGCAAGTCATTTACATTTTATGTCACTCCGCTTCCTAATGCTAGAGGGTTCAGTTTCCTATGTTCCAATAGCCTTTCTCTTCTGACACTTCATGACACTATACGAGCAAACACAAATGAGTTAAAATAGGTGCTAGTTTATTACTTAGTAAAGAACTCAGGTATCAGGAATCAAAGAACAAAAAATAATGTCATTGTGAATGAGGAGGAGTGCGGAGTGGGGACCCAAAGCCCATCTGTAGCCAATGGACATCCCATTACTGAAGGGTCGCAGGGAGGAGAGGAGCCAGTCAGGGTACAGTGAAGCAACGATGAAACATACAACTTTCCTCTAGTTC
>NW_022103900.1:38062450-38064234 GCF_000313985.2 Echinops telfairi
GTAATCTATTTTGTAGGTAATATTCTTGGAAACCTACATACATCATATCTTCTCTTCAGAGCACACTGTCTATATGATAATAGAAATGCCACCGAGAAGGTATAAAGCTCCCTCAAGATCATAACATGTCAAGAATTGAAAAGTACTCGTACCTTAGAGTTTGTATGCATCTATTATCTTGTTTATTCATAAATGCCACGAGTTATGGGATGGATATGAAAACGCAACTACACAAACAACACAGATTAAGTTAATGGTTCTACAGAGAGTTGATGTAATCATGGGCCCTCATAGCTTGCTATCAATAAAACCAGGACTGGCTGTTGGGTTTCCTTGCTTCCTCAGTCCTCACTGCAGCCATGCTGAAGGAATGGCAGCAGAGCACAGGGCCAGACACCACATGCTGTGGTCAAGTGCTTGGCTGACACCTGAGTAGCCCTGTGTCCTCAGACTAGTGGATTAGCATCCCTAAGCCTTGGTTTTCCCATTTCTATAATGGGGTGGAAAATAACTATGCAATCATAACCACATAATTGGAGGATTATAAATGTTTAAGTTTGTCTAATTCTTATGAGGGAACAGAGGGACCTTTATAAACATAGCATTGACTGCCTTCTAACTGCACCTTGGAAATTGGGTGGCTACATGAGGCAGTTTGCTGTAGACTCTGTGCTTGCACACCTGTGTGCACAGAGGCTCTGTCCAGAATTACCCCGCCTGCACTGGAGTACAGTGGAGACCGTTTAGGCGTTGAATCAAGTGATAACCGTGTCTGACTTTACTTGTTTGAACACTGGCATAAAGTCTTATATTGAGTTTCCTTATCTGCAAAAGAAGTACCATTTTAATCACTTTGCAGGGGGTTTTCAAGGGATTATAAGTGTAGATGTGGAGAGGTGGTCACATGGTTGTTACTATTTAAGGAGTCTCGTGGGAAGAATTAGAGACTGCGTGTCAACATTAAGAGATTTGGAGTTTCTTCTAGAAAAAGAACTGTGAGCCAGTTAAGTGAATCGTGGGTAACCTTGAGAAGAGCGGAAATTCCAGCACACGTCATTGCGCTCTCAGAGAACATGTTCATGCAGCAAGAGATGACTGTACACAATGAATAAAGGGATTCTGCGTGGTTTAAAATCAGGAAAGTTATGCCTTGGGGTTCTAACCGGTTCCCACTGGTTCTTAGAGCTGATACCTGATTTTTTGGTGAGTTCTGCGAACCAGTAGTTACAATGGCCATTGTTATCAGGGGTCTCTGGGTAACCGCCCGATGTGGAAATCACAAGTTCACATTCCTTACTCATTTATAACATTAATCTGCACAGTGACATATTCTAAATGCCCATACATTCCATTCATAGGTATAAAAAGTTAAAGGGACCTATGTTTGTAATATTTATTTATTTATTTCATAAAATTTGTTATGCTTTTGATGAAATACTATGTTTTGATTCTCTTGTATTTGTTAGTTCATTAACAAACATATAACGCAAAAATAAAAAGTGTTAAATAACCAGAGATTAACACACTCTCCTCGTTTCAGCTTTGTGTTACACCCCAAATTCCCACGAGATATTATGAGTGGATTTTGCAATTCCTGAAAGTGTTCAAACAGCTAAAAATATTGTCAGAACAATTGCTGTAAGTTTAGCAAAAACGAAAACATAAAGGGGGTTTTCAAAGATGAATATAAAATGCTCAGAGAAGAGAAGTTGCCTGTTTATAATATATCAAATACAATGACTATTGTCTAGTTAATCTATCTCTAAAAGAATGGGAACCTATTC
>NW_022103900.1:38065043-38074826 GCF_000313985.2 Echinops telfairi
ACAATTGGGATGTGGATTATACAAAGCTTGAATCTAAGGAAATTGTCAAAAATGACTGGAACCCTTAAAGATCAATATCTTGTATTGGCAACTTTGAAACAGATAGTTATATAGCTTATAAAGCCAAAATGATAAAAATGAAAAAGAGTAGTTCCAATTCATCATTAAAAAGAGTATTTCAAGATCTATTTGAAGAACAAAGCTATATATGATAGGATTATATCTATATCCCCAAACAGAAGTTAGTTAATATGACTATTTTCAAATTTACTCACCAACCACAAAAACAAGTGATGATGAAACTGAAGAATTCTACCAAATTTTTATGTCTAAAATTGAACAAATATTGCAAACAAAAATCCATTAATAACACTAGTGATTTGAATTCAAAATTTGGAAATATGGAGGAAGCACCGAAAGTTGGAAAATATGTCCTATGCCATAGAAATTATGTTAGTAACCATATGGTAGAATTTTGCAAGACCCCTTCTTTCAAAGCAGCACGAACAGTGACTATACACATTGGCTCTCAGTGGATAGAACATACAAGAGTTAAGTTGTATACACATGGGAAGAGATGGTGGAGAAGCTCCACATCAACAGCCCAAACAAAGCCGGGGACGAACTGTGGAACAGACCTTCAATGACTCATCTAACCTTGAGGTTGATGCTAATGAAGTAAAAGAGCGAAATAAAAATTTTAGATAGCAGCTCGAGAAGACAAACTAAGTGTGCTACAGATCTATAGGCTCAAAGACTTGGAGGTAGACAATCAAAAGGGAAGAAAATGCTCAGAATTGCTCAAGCTGAAAGAACTAAAGAAAAAAATGATAACCTTGAGATACAATATTGAAGGTTTTTATGGACAAAATACAGAATGATGTAAAAAGCCTCAAAAGAAGGCAGAAGGGATATGCAGAGTGGCCGATCCAAAGAGTTCATTAACATTCAAGTATTTCGAGAGGTAGTATAGTATCGAGAACTCATGGTCCTTCAGGAAGAAGTCCAAGCAGCAGTGATGTATCAGTGAAAAACAAGACTCCAGGGGTTGACAGAATAGCAATTGAAATGTTTCAACGAACTGGTATAAGGCTGGAAGGAGTCCTCAGTCTCTGTGAGGCATTTGGAACTCCTGGCCAACCTGTTGGGGAAAAAATCCACATTTGTGCCCATTCCAAAGAAAGGTGACCCATCAGAATGCAGACATTATTGAACAACATTCTCAATATATCAGGCAAATAAAAATTGCTGAAGATTGTTAAAACAGATGCACAAGTACAAAAAAGGAGAATTTTCAGAAATTCAAGCCAGATTTGGAAAAAGACTTGGAATGACGGCTATCATTGCTGATGTTAGATGGAGGTTGGCTGAAAGCAGAAATACCACCAAGATGTCCACGTGTGCTTTGTTGACAATGCAAAGACACTGGAGTGTGTGAGTCACACACTGGGGTGTGCATTGCAAAGAATGGGAATTCCAGAGCATGTATTTGTGCTTCTGTGGGACTTGCACACCGAGAGCAAGTGTCAGTCATTTGTATAGAACAAGGCAATACTTCCCGGTTTAAAAGCAGGGAAGATGTACGTCAGTGCTGTGTCCTGTAACCATACTTACTCAATCGATGTGTTGAGTGAAAAATTAGAGAGACGGCACTATGAAGAAGAATGATACATCAGGATAGGCAGCAGGCTTCTTAACAATCTGCAATATACAGGGGACACAATCTTTCATCCTAAAAGTGAAGAGGGCTTGAAGCAGTTATGGATTACATGCAATGTAAACAGATATATTTTTTAAATGTACTGCTGGAGTACTAGACAGTGTTGGGATGTTTTGAAGTTGTCCAAGATTTTATTTTACTTAGCTCCACAATCAACACTCATGAAAGCAATGTGAAAAAAACAAGTCCTGTATTTATTTGACATGTCTGCCGTAAAAGACCGATCCGTTGAGGCCCAGCTTGAGCTAACAACAAATCTGTGGTATTTTCAGTCATCTCATGTGAAAGTTGGACAATGAATAGGGAAAAAAGGAGAAAGGCTGCATTTGAACTACAGTGTTAACAAAGAATATTGAAAGTACCACGGACTGCCAGAAAAGACACACATTTATTTGGGATGAAATATACCCAAAGTGCTCCTTAAAAGCAAGAAT
Source organism: Echinops telfairi (assembly GCF_000313985.2). Classification (NCBI taxonomy): domain Eukaryota; kingdom Metazoa; phylum Chordata; class Mammalia; order Afrosoricida; family Tenrecidae; genus Echinops; species Echinops telfairi. The sequence continues at coordinate 38,067,198 of NW_022103900.1, forward strand.
AGCTAGATTTGACTCAAATACTGTGGATAAGTTATCAGGAAAGAAGAGGACCCCATGCTTGGAAAAGTAGTGGATCGGCGAAAAGAGGAAGATGGATGGACAAAAGGGCTGCAACAACGGCTTCACACATAACAACAACTACAATGGTACCGGACTGCGCCCCTTTAATTCTACTGTGCATAGAGATGTTATGAATCCATGGCACCGAGGTGTTACCTAAGTAAGGAAATGGAACCTTTATGAGAAAATGGAGTCTTTATGAGTCCCCGGCACAGAGGTGTTATGTAAGTCTGAAAATGGAACCTTTATGTGATAGTGGAGTCTTTATGAGTCCCCGGCACAGAGGTGTTATGTAAGTCCGAAAATGGAATCTTAGAGGTAAAGTATGATTTAAAATATATGAGTCTAAATAGGTCTGACTTAAAAGCTCAAACTCTTAAAACCACAGCTATTTCTTAGAAGAACAAGAAGTCAGAGCAAACTGGAAACTCGCCGTCCAGCTGCCTTCTCCCTGTAGGAGTGCTCTGCCAACGGGGGAGAAGTATGTTTGCTAGAAATGGCACATTTTTATATGGCATATTGCCTAGTTCCACATTTGATATGCGCATTCATACACCTAGTCAAGGGAGTATCCAAAATTTGTGAAAAGATGAAACAAATATAATGAGATTTTTCTACAAATGTTTTGAAGCCACCCTATATAGGCATCCACATATGGAAAGCAAACCCTTACTTCCCCAGTCACTCTCTGGGCCTATTTCCAGCTGCGCTCCAGATCACGGGGAACTGTTTTCTTTCTTCCCTCCCTCCCTCCCTCCTTGCCCTCTTTCCTCCCTTCCTTCCTTCCTTCTTTCTTTCCTACTCCTCACTTTCATTCCCCCTCCTTGTTTTTGCTTCTTTCTTTTTCTTATTTCCTGTTATATATACATGTACACAGAAATTACAATATATTTTATAAATATATGTTAAATTTTATTTGATATATAAATATGCTTATAAACCATTTAAATGTAAATAAGAATATATAAATGTGTATTTATATTATTAATATATCAATATAGTATGATAATATTATATAATTCTTATGTATCATTTATTACATTTATATATCTATATACTAAAGTATAGTATATGTTATATATCTATATTAATATATTAGTGCATTAACATGAATGTGTTGGATATTGATTATATATAATTGTATGATTAATATTGAAATATTAAGGTACTAAATTATTCACATATATGAGTATATAGCTATATATTATATAGCATATTATATCTAAATATATTTGTGTGTAAATACTTATATATTTATGTATAAATAAATCACATACTAAATATAAATATGTGTATTTCTATATACATATATATTATCTTTATTCTCCCTTTGTCTTATTATTATTATTTGCTCTTATTGTTATATGTTTATTTGATATTTTCTTTCTTAAAACCCTTTTATTGGGAGCCAATACAGATGTCATATCATTCCATAGTTCAATCACATCAAACACTATTGTACAATTGCTACCACAATCAGTTTGATTATTTTCTTTTTGTTGTTCTTTTTATCTTATGGTTTGGTGGGGGGAGTCTCGTCTAGCATGACAGAGCATTCATGCCCAAACTGCTTACGCACACTCAAAACCCTGACAAAATGTACCTATTGGGTGACGGTCAACACACATTCCTGCACCACCTAATCTCCACAATTCAGAAGTCTCACACTATACTAAGCTTGCTGGTCAGAATGAGATGGGAGGATCCCACAAGACAATCACACTCATAGACATATCAGACCTGGAACTTAATTTTAGCCCATGGCTCACTTTTAACCAAAGAGTGTACAAATATGAAAGATGTATATTAACACTTTGGAGGCTTGCAACTCTTATCATAATCAACCCCTTATAATAATCAAAAGGGTAACACTTGCCCAAGAACAAAGTTGCGAAGGAAGGAAAAGCTGGGGGGCAAATAAACTGAAACAAGAAACACAGGGAGTAGAAAGAGGGATGTTACATTATAAGAGAGCAAGCAATGATGAAACGGTGTATATATGAATCGTTGGCAAAAAGCTTATTTGTGCTGTGAAACTTAAACTAATCCAAATAAAATTAAAGCATTTATTAAAAAGTCTTGAAACGTTTTGCACTTTAAATAAAAAAACATTTTATTGAGGGCTCTTACAGCTCTTATGACAATCCATACATCCATCCATTGTGTCAAGCACATTTGTACATGTGTTGCCATTATCATTTTTAAAACATTTTCTTTCTACTTTTTCACTTTTTGTTGTTGTTATTTCATACTTTCTGATCCCTGAGTAATCAGTATGCAGACCTTCAAAGTAAGGTGAAAGGGTGGAGACCAGAGGCAACTATTAATGTAGCTTTAGAATCAAATCAATTTAAAATATCAGGCTCTGTAATAAATATTTCTAGTTCCTAAAATAGGTTGTTTTAAAACCATTTTATTTAATCCTTATAATCTTATGAGAAATATGATAGGTTTTTGACTGAGGCAAGATCCTCAGTTTGGTATTTGGAGCCTCACTGATGTGATATGATGTCATCTAATCAATACGATGAACGCTACCATGAGCAGCAAGCACTTGGAAGATTAGGGTGCGGTGCAACTCTTTTCATCAGGTCACAGCCCTGATGTCATTGGAAGAGAGTTTGATTTGGAATGTGAACGATTGCTATTCTGCTGGTTCCAACTCACAGTGACCCTATGCACAACAAAATGCAACTATCCTCAAATTTGCTGTCATGTTCCAGCCAATTGTTAATGCCATCCTTTTTGTCAAAGGTCTTCCTAATTTTTCACTGCCCCTCCGATTTACCAACCATGAGATCCTGTTCCAGGGACTAGTTTCTCCTGATAGCACATCCAAAGTACATGGGCAGAGTCTTTCCATCCTTGATACTAAAGCGCATTCATTCTGGTTGGATTTCTTCCAAGACAGATTTGTTGGTTCATTGGGCTGACCTTACAATATTCTCAATCAGCACCAAAATTCAAATGCATCAATTCTTCTTCGGTTTTCCTTATTCAATACCCAACTTTCACATACATATGAGGTGATTGAAAATTCCATGGTTTGGACTATGCTCACCCTAATCCTCAAAGTAACATCCTTCCTTTTCAACATGTTACAGTGAACTTGTGAAGATAATTTGTCCAATGCAACGCGTCCTTTGATCTCTTGACTGCTGCTTCTGTGAACATTGATTGTAAATACAAGCAAGATGAAATCCTTTACAACTTCTACCTTTTATCAACTTACCACAAGGTTACCTGTGGGTATAATAGTGGTAACTTTTTTTCCTTTATATTGAGTTGTAATCCATGTTGAAGAGTGAAATTCTTGATCTTCAGCAAGTGCCTCAAGTCCTCCTCACTTTCAGCAAGCAAGATGGGGTCATCTGCATACTGGAGGCTGTTAACAAACCTTTCTCCAATCGTGATGCTGTTCTTCTTCATATAATCCAGTTTTTCTGATGCTTTTCTCAGAATACAGATTAAATAAGTATGGTGAGAGGATTCAACTTTGTTGCATGTCTTTCTTGGCTTTAAACATGAAGTATTCCCTTGTTCTGTTCACATACTGCCTTTTGATCCATGTACAGGTTCTACATGGGCACAATGAAGTATTCTGGAATGCCCATTCTTTTCAACGTTATTCATAGTTTGTTATGATCCATGCAGGTGAATTCACATGAATATATATTGTTGTTTACATTTAAATGGTTTATTTATAAGCATATTTATATAGCAAATAAATTTTATAATATATATTTATAAAAATAGATTGTAGTTTCCATGTATATGTATATATAACAGGAAATAAAAAGAAAGAAGCAAAAACAAGGAGAGGGGATGAAAGAGAGAGGAGTAGGAAAGAAAGAAGGAAGGAAAGAAGGGAGGAAGGAAGGGGGAGGGAGGGAGGTTAAGAAAGAAAACAGTTCTTCCCAGTTTTGAGTGCAGCTGGACATAGGCCCAGAGGGTGACTGGGGAAGTAAGGATTTGTTTTCCATATGTGTATGCATATATAAGGTGGCTTCAAAACATTTGTAGAAAACACCAGTAAGCAGCTTTCTGATATTCTCTGCTTTCAGCCAAGATCCCCCAGACATCAGCAATGATATCTTTTGTTCCATGTCCTCTTCTGAATCCAGCCTGAACTTCTGGCAACTCCTGATCAATGTGCTGCTACAATCATTGTTGGATGATCTTCAGCAAAATTTTACTTGCATGCAAGACAAATGACATTGTTCTATAATTTTAACATTCTGTTGGAGCACCTTTCTTTAAAATGTGTATAAATGTGGATTCTTTTAGTGTAAGATGTGCCGAATATGTTCTTCATTTTTTGGTTTCTCACTCCAGATCTTTGCACATATCATTGAAACACTTTGTTTTCTTGAGGTGTCCTTTGAAATTTTCTGTTCATCTCATTCAATTCATCATCTCTTTCATTTGCTTTAGTTACAATAAAATTAAGAGTGAGTTTTAAACTCTCTTTTGACATCCACTTTGATCTTTTCTTTCTCTGCTGTCTCTTAAATGATCTTTCACTTTCTTCCTCTATGATATTCTTGCTATCATCCCACACCTCATCAAACCTCCTGCCATTCATGTTCATTGCATCGACTGTGTTCTTGAGATGTTCTTGTCATTCAAGTGAGACATAATCCAAATCATAGTTTGACTCTTGTGGACTTGTTTTGGTTTTCTTCAGCTTCAAACTGAATTTACATATGAGCAGTTGATGCCCTTCCTTGGTTTCATTTTAAGTACCACTGATCTAGTTAGTATGATTTCTGTTTATTCCATCTGGAGAAGTCCACGTGTGCACTGACAGGTTTTGTTGGTACAAAAACATAGTTGGGATGTAGAAATTATTGGTGTTGCAAAATTCTATCATACTCTCTCCAGCTTCATGTCTATCACCAAGGCTTTATTTTCTGACTACTGTTTATTCTTCTTTGTTCCCAACTCTTGAATTTCAATTACCAATAATTATAAATACTTCCTGATTGCATATTTGTTCAATTTCAGACTGAAAACATTGATAAAATGCGTTGATTTCCACCTTAGAGGTTGGCACATAAATCTGAATAGTAGTTGTATTCACTATATTTCCTTGTAAGTGGAGAAATATTATCCAATCACTGATCCCATTGTACTTTAAGATAGATCTTGAAATGTCCTCTGTGATGCAATGCCATTTAATTTGTCAATGTTGACATTGACATTACCATGTGATAATCTGATTCTTATGGCCAATTCCCGGTCTGTTTCAGCTCACGGATGCCTAGAATATTGAGCTTTATGTTCCTTTTTATTTTCTTCATTCCAATTTTCCTAGATTCATACTTTACATATTTCAAAATTGAATTATTGATATCTGCAGCTGGTTTTCCCCATTTGAGTCATACCCCATCAGCATGAGATCTTTACTCCTAAATGCTTTACTCCATCCATGTCATTATGGTCAACCCTAATTTGAGAAGGCAGCTCTTTCTTATCAGTCAGATTGTGAGTGCCCTCTGACCGGAGGGGCTCATCTTCTGAAAAGTTCTGCTCCTATTCAATAGGTTTTCAGTATCTGACTGGATTTCACTGCTACACAAGGCTTTCAGTAGCTAATTCCTCAGAATTCTGACAGTCTACTCCCTCTTCATATTTGTTCCTACTCTGGAAGCCCTGCTGAAACCTGTTCACTTTGAGTGACCCTACTAGTATTTGAACTAGTAGTGTAACATAGCTTCCAGCATCACAGAAAAATGCAAGCCACTGCCATACAACAAACTGACAGTCAAGTGGTGGGAATGTGATTTACTCCTCTGTAAACTGATGCTCTGCTGAAGCTAACTGACTCTTCTTGCTGGTCTGCATCCGGAATCTGGCTCAGAGACCCACTATATCACCTGCCAACACTGGGTGTTATCAATGGTGTGCCATACCTCCCGCCAACCTCGAATTTATTTGACTCTGCTGCTGTGAGTCTGGTTTGTTGCCTGATTCACCATTCTGCTTCCTGGACCTCCTAACCCAGCAGAACATCGGACCCATAGATTTGAATCAGACTGGAGTTACCCACTTCTACAGCTGTGCAGAAAATTGTTGAAATAAAATAATATATGTGGTTTTGCTTCTCTAGAGAACATAGTCTAACACAAGAAATATATTATTACTGATGAACACACCAAAGTTCACAGTTAAGTAAAGGACGAACCATGTGACATTATCTTCATCCATGGAAATACACACAAATCTGATAAAATATGTCACAGTTAAATTCAGTTTCATGGCCAGGCAAAAATGATTCCTGCTTGACTCTGTGCCAAATCATTCATCACCCACATGATAAAAAATAAAAGCAAACCAACTCACTGCCCTGGAATCCACGCAGACTCGTGGCGACCCTGGGGCACAGCAGGACGGCCCTGTGCTTTCCCAGACTGTAACCCTTTCCAGGGGCAGAAAGTCAGTCTTGCTCTCACCCGTGTGATGGTTAAATAATAGTCCCTTGAACTGATTCAATGCAATTGGATGTTAATCACTATTATATTGAAAGCATTATAATCTGTGTAAATGTATCTAGGTAATTATTTTATAAGTGTCCCTATGAATGGAAAATTACTTCTTTCTTTGGATGCATAAACTGAAGTTAGAAAGGGGGAAATTCAGAAATTATGCTGTTGACACGCTTATAATTTATTTATGTATTCATCAGAATTTTTAGATTAGAATTCAATTAGCTTAAGATTCAGACTATTAGGATAGTTGTAGAAGCACCTTGGAAAGAAAATTAGAGAGAGAGGGAAAGCAGAGAGAGAGAGAAGAAAGAGAAGAAGGAACATATGGAGGGAAGGAAGGAAATTTTTTTTGAAAATAATCTCTGAATACTTGTTGCTAGATGCCACACAGTCAGTCTGGACTCATCATGCCCCGTGCACAACGGAACGAAGCTCAGCCAGGTCCTGCGCCATACTCACCATCAGTCAAGTGCTTGAGCCAATTGTTCCAGCTGCTGTGTCAATCCATCTTGTCTGAATTAATGTCTTCTATTTTGCCCCATTATATTTTAACTATATAGTGGATTTAATATAAAGATAAGACCATAGAAAGTAGTTTAGTATGATCTTCACAAGTACCTCAAGTTATAGTTTAAAAAACAAGATTCCCTGACTATGGGCTTAGTACTCAAAATAGTGCCAACCAAAGACTGACACTTTTTTAAAAAATCATTTTAAAAAAATCATTTTATTGGGGTTCATACAGCTCTTATTGCAATACACACATACATCCATTGTGTCAACCACACTAGTACATTTGTTGCCATCATCATGTTCAAAACATTTTCTTTCTACGTGAGCATTTGGTATTGGCTCCTCATTTTTCCCTCTCCCTCCCCCAACCTCCCTTCTTCATGAACCCTTGATAATTTATAATTATTATTAATTTTTCATGTCTTACACTGACCAATGTTTCCCTTTACCCACTTTTCTGTTGTCTGTCCCCCTGGGAAGAGTTGTATGTAGATCATTGTGGTCAGTTTCCCCTTTCTCCCCCCACCTTCCCCTTGCCCTCCTGGTATCACTACTCTCATTTTTG
>NW_022103900.1:38075843-38082247 GCF_000313985.2 Echinops telfairi
GTGCTGCATATGTTAAGTTTCGGGAGGTTACAGCAACAAGAAAACCGGAAAATCACATTGCATCAGAAATGTAAAGCTTTCTTCTCAAGTAGGTCAGGTATTCTTTGTGGATTTATGGGGAGTTTGGCTCCAGGCCCTTTTCCTTCAAGACTTCTGCTGAAGGAGCTGTTTGTCTCTCCAGTATGGTCATTTCTTAGCAGAGGCTCAAGGTGCCTCAGGTTATCATGTAAACACTGTAGTGTAGGACTGACGCCTCTGAGGGATGCCTGACAATCACTGCCCAGAATACAATGTCTAGTCATCCCAAGAGCATCATGAAACACTGTAGTCTCATATGCCGAGAAGGAGAAGACACAGAAATAATTACTTGATAGCTTCACTGTCCAACACAGGGGGAAAACAAACGAACAAACAAACAACACATATTTAAAAGGTAAGGAACCAGGGAAAAAATAGTCACACTCAAGGACGCGCTGAAATTCATAAAAGGAAATGTTTGCGATATTACTTGTTCCTTTTTGTCTCTTCTACTAGAAGGCTCGTCAATTTTTAATGGAGGGCTAACGTTAGATCTCTCAAGTGATAGAAAAAGAACCTACTGGAAACGTGAGTGAAAAGTAACGGGCTCTGTTGGGAAGCGCAGCCTGTCAGGCTGGTCCGAGGATGAGAAGAGTAGCTCAGACAAGATGAAGACGCTGGCAAATATACCCTCGGGGTGGAGACTTGGAGCTGCGGCTGGGAGAGTGCCTTGTACTCCCCTGATTGGCAAGTGTGAATGAAGGAGGTGACGTGGACTTTGACACACAGTGGGGGCTTTGGGTGCAGGCAGGAAGGTGTGGGGGGTGGAGAGAGTCAGTGAGCAAGAAGCATGGGAGGGAGACCTTTGGAATGGGTAGGCGCAGTTTTATACTCAGCTGGGCCCATTATTAAGTACTGCGAGGCATTTAAAAAACACATTTATAGATCTTAATGTAACTATTGAAGCATTTGTATATATAAAATTAAAATTTTGTTTTAAGTGAAATAAAACATTTGGCTAAGGTCAAAATGATATTGATTGCCTTTTGTATTTATTAGTTCATGTCAGTATCAGCCTCACCTTGAGTAAGTATTGTTTCCCTTGTTTTTAGAAAATCAAAGCAAATTTTAATGGGAACTCTTCTTTATGGGAGTACACAGCCTCATGTCAATCCTGAGGAATGACTGGTGTACACAAACTGTTAACTTTTCTTTTAGAAGTTAAATGTGTCAACCACTGTACCACCAGGCCTCAAAATCAAAGCAACTTTTAAAAGTTGATCTTGGAATTCAGTACAAAACCATACATTTGTTTAAACCTCTCTGTAAATGCAAACATATATATATGTATATGTAAAATGTACATATATGTGTATAAAACACACATATATAAGGAGTCCTGGTAGTGTAATGGTTACACATTTGGCTGCTAACACATTGGCCAGTCAAAACCTCCAGCAGCTCTTTGTGAGAAAGATGGGGCTTTCTACTCCCATAAAGATTTACAGTTTTTGAAATCCACAGGGACAGTTTTACTTTGTCTTGTAGGGTTGCTTTCAGTCAGCCTCAACTCAATGGCAGTGAGTTTGGTCTTGGGAGCCACACACACACACACAGGAGGTGGTTTAAAATGTTTGTTTTAAAACAATGGCATTTTTGTTGAACATTTGAATTCCCCAGTGTACAAAGGGTGCCCCGGTGGCATAGTGGGTTATACTTTGGGTTGCTAACTGCAAGGTCAGCAGTTTAAAACTGCCAGCCACTCTGTAGGAGATTTTTTAAAAATGAGGCTTTCTACTTGCATAAGGATTTCCAGTCTCAGAAACACGGGAGCAGTGCTCTGTCCTACAGCCATGGTATTTGTAATTGCCTTGTGTGCATGGGAACGTTGGGCACTGGATAAGGAAACCTGAAGAAGAATTGATGCGTTTGAAATATGGTGCTGGTGAAGAATATTAGCAATACCATGGTCTGCAAAAAAAAAAAAATCAAATCTGACTTGGAGCCAGAATGCCCCCTTGGAGAAGACTTCATCTCATGTACTTTGAACATGCTGCCAAGAAGGACCCGTCCCTGGTGGATGGCATCATGCTTGCTAAGGCAGAGAGGCAGCAAAAGAGAGAGCAGTGCTGCCCAGATGAACTGGCAGAGTGGTTGCAACAATGGCCTCAAACCGAACAACCACAACTGAGGACCAATCAGGTGGTTTCAGTCTATTGTGCACAGGGTCATTAGGAGTTACAACTACCTCCACAGCACATAGCAATGACAGCAACTCAGATGCTGAAGTGCTGGTGTATGAATCGCAGCAAATAACTAACGGAGGCAAATACTCGGTAGGAAATACACCACTTTTAGCACCTGGCACTACTATCTGACAAAATGAGCAAAAGCTATTGAAACAGTTAGAGTCCTTGTGTGGTGGAAGTCCTTCGACCATCAACGGACTTTTTGACAAATCTTTTCACAGTCCATAGGATTGCATAAAACTACCCCACAGCGTTTGTTTGTTTGTTTAAGAAGCAAATAGCTAGATCATTTTCTTGTGGAGCAATTGGGTAGATTCAAGCTGTCAACTTCTCAGTTAGCAGCCAAGTACTTAACTATGGGACCACCAAAGCTCTTTTATTTTGTAAATGAAGGGCTTTAGGCATTTTGGCAATGCTAGTCAACAAAATCCTTTCTTTCTTTAATTTTCAGCTCCACCTCCTCCGTAAAGCTTACTCTGACATCCAGGGAAATTAATCTTTTATCTATATTCCCCTTTACCAGGCTCACAGTTTTATTATGTCGGCTTTAGGATTAACCAAGAAATGCACGAAGCACACACACACACACACACACACACACACTTAAAAACAAACTCACTGCTCTTAAATTGACTTACAGGACAGTCTTCCTTTGTTGTTATCCATGAGTTTCAGTCCTCATAGGGGTAGAAAACATCATCTTCTCCCATTAAAGTGGTCCGTGGTTTCACACTGCGGCCCTGGAAGTTAACAGTCCAGTGCCTGACTCATTGCACCACCAGGGCCCCTTTCAGAAATGCCTGAAGGGAGCGAGAAGTACAGATGACCTGGAGCAGCCCATGACTGCAGACTTGAATGCATCTCTTCAGGATCTGCATTAGAAGCCTGGAGTGTTGATTGATTAGTAGCAGAACAAGCATTATCTTTTCCTGACAAATTAAGGCTTCTTTCCTCCCCCTTTTTCACAGAATTCTTTGTGTAATAGGATGAGTCCCTGAATCATGCAAAAATTAACTCGCTCACTGATCAATTAAAAGCTGGACATTCTACCTGAATCACGAAGCACCGAGGAAGAAATCCCTGGCAATCTGCTTCCATAAGGAGCCATAGAAAGTCTCAGAGGCGAAGTCCTGCTGGGTCCAAATGTCTCAGGTTTCCGGTGGAGGACTGGTAATCAGTTATTTCACAGTTGGTCCTGAGGGCATCTCTCTCTCTGACTAAGTGTGCAAATGTATATGTTGGCTCCTTGACATTGGCCCTGTGATGCTATTCTGGTCCCGAAACGCACTGCCTCTTCCATTCACCGCACAGTACCACAGTACTTCCCACCTCTGGGCCATGCTGATTTCATTTCTCAGCTTCCATCATGCCTGAATACACAGTTTACCTAAAGGTTAAGAATTATGAGCTAATTACGAGGAGGGAGCAATTCTACTACATGAACATTAATAGTGCATGAAAGTCTTCCCATGGCGCCATCTTTCAAGCAGGAGCCATCTACATGTCTATTCTCTCTCTCCTATTTTTTTTCTTCCAGCACCAGTTAATGAAAATCTAATGGAAGCAATGACACCTCTGTTGATGAAAAACATAATAATTATTCTTGCTTGTCTCTTTTTTTATCCAGTACTAAATGCAGCATGCTTGATACAAGTTTGCTTGGAAGATCAAAGTTGTTCTATGGAAGAAGAGGCCCAAAGTATAAGAGGTTGTCAAGGTTGACTAGAAAGCTAACAGAACATGTTACATTTTTAAAATAGTAAATACAGTAGAGAATGACTCTTCTCAAGGTGTCAAATAAGGCACTAATTTAATGTACGATGGAATTCCCTGACTTTGTGGCATGGGATTAGAGTATCTTCATCTACTTCATTTATACACATGTGTCAGACCAAACAGTTCATGTGCTTTACTTCTAACTGAAAGGCTAGTGCTTCAATTTCCCAGAGCACCTCTAAAGAAAGTTCTGCTGATTTACTTTGATAAAATTAGATAGTTGACAAGATTGCTAAGTTAATTTGATAGGGAAAAAGGAATCTCTTCAATAAACTCTTTTAGGCAAATTGTATTTCTGCATGCAAAAAAAAAAATTAGGCAGGATCCATAAAGACCCTAGGCATTAGTTAGCTGGAAAGAACTGGTATTGGCCATTTTGAATCAGAAAATCATATGATTTACTATGCTGGAAATAATATAATCAAGATAGGAATAGTGAGATATTCATTGTCCAAATGGACATTGCTAAATCATTCATGCTATACAATGCTGTTTGTGATAGAATTATGCATATCCATCTTCAAGGAAATTCAGTCAATACACTATTATTCAAATTTAGGCACCAATCACAAAAGCTAGTGGTGAGGACACAAGATTTCTTCCAATGATTTGAGTCTGAAATTGATCAAACATGCAATCAAGATGCATTGATAATCATTGGTGATTGGAATGCAAAGGTTTGAAACAAAAAGGAAGGAACAGTAGTTGGAAATATGGTTGGTGATAGAAATGAAACTGGAGATCACATGATAGAATGCAAAAGTGACTATACACATGGATTTCCCCAGATCTGTGGGAACATATGATGGAGAAGCTCAATATTAGCAGCTAAAACCAGACCAGGTGTCAACTGTGGAGCTGAACATCAATTGCACATATGTAAGTTCAGTATCAAGCTGAAGAAAATATGCTAAAGTTCATAAGAGCCTTGCGTCTATCCCCCTGAATTTCAAGAATATCTCAAGAATAGATTTGACACCTTGAAAATTATTGACAGAAGAACTGATGACATCAAGACCATCACTCATGAAGAAAGCAAAAGGTCATTAAAAAGACACGAAAGAAAGAAAAGATCAGAATGAATGTCTGAAGACACTCTGAAACTTGCTCTTAATTGTAGAGTAGGTAGAGCAAATGGAAGAAAAGATGAAATAAAACAACTAAATAGAAAATTTCAAGAAGCCACACAAGAAGATAAAGCCAAATACTATAAAGAAAGGTGCAAATACTTAGAGTTAGAAAGCCAAAAGGGAAGAATATACTCAGCAGATCTGAAACTGAAATAACTAAAGAAAAAAAATCAACTCATGAGTCGCAAGCTTGAGTGATCTTATGGGCAAACTATTGAATGATGCAGGAAGCATCAAGAGAATATGGAAAGAATGGAGTCACTGTATCAAAAAGGAGGTGCCAATCGTCCACCATTTCAGTAGGTACCATACGAGCAAGAACCAATAGTGCTGAAATAAGAAGTTCAAGCAATACTGAATGCATTAGACAAAATCAAGGCTTCAGGAATTGATGGAATACCAATTGAAATGTTTCAGCAAGCTGATGAAGCACTGAAAACACTCATTCATCTATGCCAGGAAATTTGAAAGAGAATTGCTTGACTTCTGACTGGAAGAGATTCATATTTGTGCCTATTACAAGAAAGGTAGCCAAGCAGAATGTTCAAACTATAAACAATAACATTAATATCTCATGCAAGTAAAATTTTGCTGAAGATCATCCAACAAAGGTTGCAGCAATACTGGAACTGCCAGAAGTTCAGGGCAGAGTCAAAGGGATGTCATTGCTAATGTCAGGTGGATCTTGGCTCAAAGCATAGAATAATAGAAAGATGTTTACTTGTGTTTTATTAATTATGCAAAGGCATTAGACTGTGTGGCCCTATGGATAGCCTTAAGAAGAATGGGATTTCTAGAGCACTTTATTGTGTTCATGAGGAACTTGTATATGGATCAAGAAGTGTAGCAATCACTGACTAGAAAAAAAGATAAATGAAAATCATGAATAGGGAGATAACCAGAGTGGTGAATTGTCAACTGGCCTGACAGAGTGTGGTTATTTGAGTTTACGCAAGCAGCGTTCCAATCAGGATTGACCATCAGTTCCGTTCGCCCAGGACCAAATAAATGCGAATGCCCACACCAATATCTGGGCACCAGAACAGTGTGATCTTCCTCTCACTCCCCACCCCTTCCCGGTGACTCTCTAGAGATCTGGCCATCTCCCTCCAGTCTCCCATGGCGAAGGAAATGTTCCCATTGTGCAGCCCCTGCTCCATGTGAGGTCACAGATTCACCCTTATGAGTTAGTAAAAACATATACGTACAAAATCATATAATCCTTTTTTAA
>NW_022103900.1:38084357-38085724 GCF_000313985.2 Echinops telfairi
TCATTGGTCTTAAAAAATGATAACATGAGGTACCCAGCTTTGTCTCTATTACCAAGTCCATATTTTCCAACTACTGTTCCTCTTTGTTTCCAGTTTTTGGATTCCATTCACCAATAATGATCAATGCATTCAATTGCATGTTTGATCAATTTCTGACAAAGGCATTAGAATTCTTAAATTTCTTTATCTGTAGATTGCATTGTTGATTCATAAATTTGAATAATATTGATTGGATTTCCTTGAAAGTGGATAGGTATAGTCTTATTACAGTTAGCACTGTACTTCAAGATAGATTGAAATGGTTGTGATTTGGGTTTGGGTTTTGCTTTGTTTTTTTGACAATGAATGTAATGCAATGCAATTCCTCTTGATTGTGTCATTCCTGGCTTAGGAAATTGGTTTTTGGCTTAGTAAATTTTATTCAAAATTACTAATACCGGTCAGTCTCTGTTCACTGACACCTAATGCATTCCTTTTCATTTCTGACCACCTCCGATTTTCCTAGATTCATACTCCCTACATTCCAACTTCTAACGATTAGCAGGTTTTTGCAGCTGTTCTTCTCATTTTGAATTAAGCCCCATCAACCATTGAGGATCTTAAAGGCTTTATTTCCACAGGATTTAACTGCTGTGGTCAACTCTACTTTGAGAAAACAGCTCCCTCACAGTTACATTTGTCTGAGTGGGTCAGAAGAAGAAGAAAAAGGGAAGGTAAAATTGAAATGGACTGTCAGTCTTCAGTGGCAATCAAATTTAATTCAAACATATGAACAACAGCGGTAACCGCAAAAAGCACAACTCTGACACATCAAACACTATTGACGGAAGACTTGATAATCTGCTGGCTAATGTTCATGAAGAAAGTGAGAGGTTGTTAAAAAGACCAAAGTGTGGTCAGAGGACACTGAAATTCGCTCTTAATGGCGGAGTAGGCAAGATAAATAGAAAAATAAATGATGAAGTTAAAGAGCTGAATAAAAAAGAAGGCTCTCAACCAGATGGATTGACATGGTGGCTGCAACACTAGATTTAACATAAGAACAGTTGTGAGGATAATGGTAATTTTCATTTCATTCTCTTGCTATGTGCTGAATCTGACTTTGTGGCACTTAACAACAACAATTCTCCCCACAAGGGCTTCGCTGTTTTACAAAGATCCTGTCATGGAATTGACTGCACTATGATTGATCATATTTTGGGTGAATCCTGCCCATTCGAGTTGACATAAAACCTAATAACAACAGGGCTATACAGCCAACTATTTACATTGTTTTCAATAAACTCTAAACCAGTAGATACTTGTACTTTGAAAAGTTTTATGATAGATATATTAATAACAATCATAAGAAAAATCTAGCTCCTGAG
>NW_022103900.1:38086257-38088857 GCF_000313985.2 Echinops telfairi
ATTTCACTTCATGGAAACCAGAGCAGAATTGCTCCCTAAGGGCTTACGGGTTCCAAGGCTGTGACTTTAGGACAAGAGACCACCTCACCTTTGCCCCATGGTCCTGGCAGTGGGTTTGAACTTTTGACCTTGCAATCAGCATCCCAACACATAGCCCACTAAACCATTAGGAGAGTAGTCTCACTTTACTAAGAAAGAATATTAGAATTCAACTGTGTTCAGTAGAGTTTATGATGCATAGTACATGAAACACAAATATTTGATCCCACATCTACTTTGAGTATTGTGCATCTTGGCCACACCAGTAAAGAATGCATGACTTCATTATTGTACTAGTTCAAGATCCATCTAAATGGGATAAAAGGGGAAGCAGCAGCTCTAAGGTCCCTATGCTTTAGCACCCACTCAATGGCAGTGAGTTTTGAGAATGTAAAAGTTGGAAACATGGACAAATCAGTAGTTAAATGTATGACTTTCATGATAGGAATGCAGCGGAAGTTTGTATGTTACAATTTTGCATAACTCCCACACATTGACATATAATTCACATAATTTAAATATAGCCTAAAGCATTGCATAGTCATCACTACATTAATGACAGAGATCTGATGGGTTGTGGGATGAGATCTAGAACATCATACATGAAGAAATCAGAAAGTCATTACAAGGACAAGAACTTTGCCTTACGTACTTCGGACCTGTTGTCAGGAGAGACCAGTCCCTGGAGAAGGACATGGTACAGTAGAGAGGCATCGAAGGAGAGGAAGACCCTCAAAGAGATGTATGGACACCACGTCTACAACAATGGGTTCAAGCACAGGAACAATTGTGAGGATGGCCCAGGACTGGGAGTGTTTCAATTGCTGTACACAAGGTCTCTATGGATCAGAACTGAGTCAATAGCCCTAACAACAAAACATGGTTTAAAATTATAAAAGGTGCTCATCAGAATTGAATCCTTTCACCTTGTTATTCAATGATTATGCTGAGCATGTAATCCAAGAACTAGACTAGATGAAGAAAAACATGTTGTCCTAATTAAAGTAAGGTTTATTAACAACCTGAAGAATTTCACTTGGTGAATGTGAGGAGACCTTGAAGCACTTGGTAATGAAAATCACAAGGTATAGCCTATAGCAGAAATTCTAATTCAATGTAAACAAAACAAAAATTCTGACAGCCGGACCAATAGGCATCATGATAAATGGAGAAAAAGATTGAAGACTTTCATTTCACTTGGACCCACCACAATCAAGGTTCAAAGCCGAAACAACCTATTGATTCAACGCTCAAGAAAACAAAGGACATATTGTATGGAGTAAATCCATCTGCCTCACAAGACCTTTTTAAAATGTTAGAGAGCAAAGTTCTCACTTTAATTACTAAAATATATGAGACCTATGGCATGGTATTTCCAATCGCTACATATGCATGTGAAAGGTGGGCAATGAGTAAGGAACTCTGGAGAAGAATTGATGTTTTTGAATTATGGTATTGGGAAAGAAAATTGAAAGTACGATGGACGATCAGAAAAACCAATCTATCTTCAAAGAAGTACAGCCAAAATAAGCCTCAATAAGGATGGCTGACATTGTCTCTCATATTTGGGACATATTACTAGAGAGATGTTTTGCTTGGTAAATTAGTGGGTCAGCAGAAAAGAGACCCTTTATGAGAAGATTTGGCACAGTGACTGCAACAATAGGCTCAAACATAATAAGAATTATGCAGAGTACCGACTGGAATGTTTCAACAAACTGATGCAGCTCTGGAAACAGTGTCCCTGCTAAGGAATTTAGGAGACAGCTATTTGGCTAACAGAAACAACAAATAAAGGCTATCAGTACTAATGTCAGATATTTCCTGACTAAAAGCAAAAAATGCCTGAAAGATATTTACTTTTGTTTTATTGACTATACAAAGGCACTAAATTGTATAGATAATTAAAAATCACTTGGGGCAATGGATGCTACAATATGCGCTGCAAACACATTTTATGCAGGAAAGCAACAAACTACCAGCTCCATCATCATTTACCTTATTAGAGTAACAAAGGATCATGGGCAAAAGCTACAAATGACAGGCAGGCATTGGAAAAGCACACAAGTTATGCCTCAACTTCTGATCTGGGAGGCCACCTTTGTGGTAAGCAACACAAATGAACGGGGAAATGGCAGATCTTAAGGATATGAGCTGAGTTAATAACTGCCTGGTATCTAATAGAATGTCATTTTTAAAGTGGCAAATGAGCTCTAGTGGCATTGTGAGTTAGCTGTTGGGCTACTAGTTGCAAGGTGGTCTGTTTTAACCTACCAGCCATCCTAGAGGAGGAAGATGAAGCTGTCTGCTCCTATTAAGATTTAGTCTTGGAAACAGTCAAGGAGGTGACTATGAAGTGGAATCATCTTAATGGCAGTGGGTTTGATTTGGTTTAAGTGAGGAAACTGACGCTAAAGAAAATATCCCAAATAGTTAATCAAGATTCAAGTGAAAGCTATGCTAATGGTTGCTTTTTATTTAAATTTTTATTGGGAATTAGGTGAAAATTTACAGAAATTATCACTAATAATTTACATATCATTAGTTGTGCATTCAGCAAT
>NW_022103900.1:38089609-38111037 GCF_000313985.2 Echinops telfairi
TTGCTAGGTGACCACCTGGATCTACTTGTTGAGTGGAAGTGGGAGAAATGCAGCAATAAAGAGACAGGTTGAGTTTGGCCACTGACACCTGTAGACTTGGTTTACAGGAAAAAGAGATGAGAGTGGGTTGATGTGTCTAAAGTTCATGATCTAGCACAAGTGGGCTAGGCTTGTTGAGTATTTTTGAGAGCCCATGATCTAAAGGCAAGGTGACCAATGGGCACTCTGGGGAGGCTAAATGAGGCACCCCACATAGTGTTGACCAGAACCCAACCAGATGAAGAGATTTTTGAGCCTGAGAACATATTGCTGCTGACTTTATGGCCTGTCCTGATTTAACTTTGCTTATGGATTTGGACTTCACAAAGTTCTAACTGGAAAGAAAATTCTTCACTTTGGAAAATATGATTGTCTCCCCAGAGCAATGGGTTGATGTAAGTGGGCAGTATAGAAATTGGATACCCAAAATTCGGGGGATAAAGGCATGAAGTGGTTGGCTTACAAGCTTTCAGAAGTGGGGGAATATATTCATAGCCTTATAGGATTAAGATGTAGGTGTTACTTAACTGCAATTGTTAGGCTAAAGAATTGTATACAGGTGCCAAGTTGGCAACAGGTAGATTGAGATACTTAAGGTTTATTATGCCAACATGGTCAATAAACACATGTGGTATTAATTGAAGGGAGGAAAGATAAATGGCTCGATGAGCCTCACCCTTCTGGTTCTTGAGTCTCTTGGTCTCTGATGGTTGGACCAGGTTGCAGCTGCCTTAGCCAGTTTCCTGCTTCAGCTGGCAAGGCTCACTTCCTTTGAGACATCCCTGAGGAGAAGCCACATGAACCTACCGTGATGCAGAACTGGGTGATGGAGCAACCTCGTGGAGACCCCTACCAGTTCTGAGGTGCTGACACACTCACTGATTTGGCTTTCCTCCTGCAGTTAGCATCATAGTGTGTGTGTGAGATTGAGGAGGACTTTGTAGATCGGTGTTGGACATATTGGCTAATGTTGGACTTGGACAGCACTGGGTTGGGATGCTTTCTTAATGTACACCTACCCTTTATATAAAACTCTCTCTTATAGCTATAAGAGTTCCTGTGGATTTGTTTCCCTAGTCTAACCAGACTAACACACCTGTCAAAGCTTTAGACCAGTGGTTCTCAACCTGTGAGTCGTGACCCCTTTGGGGATCAAATGAGCCTTTCATAGGGGTTGCCTGATTCATAACAGTAGCAAAATGACAGCTATGTAGTAGTAATGAAAATAATTTTATGGTTGGGGGGGTCACCACAACATGAGCAACTGTATTAAAGGGTCGCAGCATTGGGAAGATTAAGAACCGTTGCTTTAGACTGTAATTTTCTTTCTCCATCTTTTACAAAATTTAATTTGTGTGTGAAATTATTTTCTTGACTTTTTACAATGACAGTTATACATTTAGTCTTTTGGTTTTGGCTAATCCCACGCAGTATGATGTCCTCCAGATTCATCCATGTCATATGGTGTGTTAGTCTGGATACTTTACAGAAACAAATCTACAGAAACTCATGTATAAGACTTAATGGTTCAGCTCCTTGGTTATTGCCTTGTTGTCCTCAATGGCATGATGATGCCCATTCCTGCCACTTCCAGCCCCTGACCACACCCACCATGGGCACTGCTCCCCTCTCCCTGTCAGGAGAGGAAGGAAAACAGCAGGTCAGCCTCAGTCCATGCATCTCATCCAAGCCCAAAGGGAAGCTCTGGGAATATGGCTCTGATACTCAGTGCAGCTCTCCCTACCTTCTCTCTCAATCTTGCTCTCTCCCCTCCCTTTGACATTGACTTTATTTTTCTTGCTGTGTTTCTACTGACTTAGACCAAGACTAACATAGTGGATTAACATAATATTTCCATAGGAATGATTAGACATTCTGGTTACTTCACACAGATACGGTGGTTGGGGATCCTCTAGGCCAGTAGCTTCAGATCTACTAAATCCAAAATCTGAAGTGTCATAAGGATGTTTCTTTTCCACTGACCTCTTACCCTCTAGCACAGTGGTTCTCAACCTTCCTAATGCTGCGGCCCTTTAATATAGTCCCTCATGTTGTGGTGACATCCCAACCATAAAATTATTTTCACTGCTACTGTAACTGTAATTTTGCTACTGTTATGAATCAGGTGACCCCTGTGAAAGGGTCGTTCAACCCCCAAAGGGGGTTGAGTACCGCTGCATCTAGCAGGTGACAGACTGCCTTCTTTCTTTGCATGTTTTGTAATTGTTTATTCAAACACAGTATATTAAATAATATGAAAAATGTGAAGTTCAGTATTAGATTTCTGTCCACTGGAGAACTAACAAGCTTCATACCCATGTGGTTTGTTAGGGTCCACAGATTAAACTTGTTCACCTACACAAGCACACAACAGTAAGGCGTTAAGCCACAGTGGTATTACAGCACAGAATCACTTCAAAAGTAATGAAGTGGGTCCCCCTCTGGAGTTGAGAAGGGACATTGTCTAGGGGAAAACTTCTAATGTTTAAAAGATACTGTCAAAGGGGGTAAAGGTCACAGCTCTGCAGATGGTCAAGCAACTTTCTAATTAGTTACTCACTCTGTCCTTGGGTCCTATGCAGTTTCTTTCAGTTTTATGTCAGCTCCAGCTCTTGGTCAGCGTGTTGTTTAAATTTAACTCCAGTTGCCGTTCTGTGTCAGGATTTTCACCAGGGCCTGGCTTCAAGGTTATGATCTTTACCAAGCCTGTTCTCACTGGGTCCTTTGTGGCTTGTTTTAACAGGTTCCTTTGCTCATTTTCTTAGCAGACAGGGCAGAAGCTTCAGTTCTGTTCCTGTCATTTTCCGCTGAAGGGATCAGGACCCTTTATTGTTGGGGAGTGGAGGAAAGACCAGTCTGGCTACTTCCTGCTGATAAAGGGGCATCATGGTGCTGTGAGTCTGTTCTCTTTCTGACCCTATTCTTTAACTCTCTCCCTGTTATGGACAAGTAGTCGTCAAACAGGGGACCAGTCTCCTTCATGGAAGGTTGCTGCAGGCTGATCGATGCCTCGTTACAAAGATTGGCTGATAGCTACTCATATTCATCCTCTTTATGTGAAACTGCTGAAGCCTGGAAGGCACACACTTTATCAGGGTGTCAAATAGGCATTGACCAAAAAATTAGTGTAGGATTCTCAAAAGCAGGGGCTCTCAAAGGGGTGCGAGCCAGATCAAGAAAGGTATGGATTCCTGTAGCATGTTTCTACTGAACTAAAAGCAGAGGCAGATTTATGACAAGCACTTTCCTCAGATGCCAGTGATCTGAGAAAGTGGTAGGGAAAACTTTAATAAGCCATTTTAATAGTTCATCTTAAGCTGTCAAATATAGAGGAGAGAAGGAGGTAAAAAATGACATGGATTTGAGATCACCTTTTGGTATAGGAATGAGGCTGAGTTGCCCCCTTGAAATACATGAAGGTGTTTATTCTTTCTGCTACTCACACTCACTAGAATTCAGGTGTCATCTTTAGAGACCACATGAATTGTCTTCCCTCTGTTTCTAAAAGAACAAGGCTTTTCATGAGTCAACTGAAGCTATATGGTTAATTTACTTTCCTCCATTCCCCTTGTTGAATTTTAAGAAAAGACAAGCTACAACAGTTAGTGAGGATCAATTCTTACAGAGCTTCATTTTTCTTAAACTGTAACCCTTCCTTGGTTATAAATGCACTCACTCCTTTCTCATTAACTTCCCTCCAAATAACTTACTGTAGACCTTCAAGTCTCTTATATAATCTTTTATATTCTATAACAGAAAAACAGAACTTTTTTCTCTCTATGCAACTCCTCCTCTCTCTGCAACTTACTGTGACCTTCTGCAACTTTCTGTATTTACATAAATTCTTTTCTCCTGCTAATTTTCACATTACAAGTTATTCAATTTCTGAATGTGAAAATGTTACAACTTTTCACTAAGCATCAGCACAGGGGTAAGTTGTCTTGGAGGAATTATATTCTTACCTCTTTTCTCTGGCTCACACAAGCATTCGGGCAGAAGCAGCTGCTTGAAAAGGGAAGGAAGGGGATGCCTCTTCAGCTAAAGGGGTTAAATCCTGTCGGCTTTTCTGTTCATGATTTGCTTTTAAAGAGGATGTCAAGCATCAGGTAGAGTTACAATAGAAAGGATCGCTCTGTCTAGCGTTGACATCATCTGGAGCTTGTTTTGACTTAGGTCATAGTTGTACCTACTCTTTCATTCCTTGAACTTTTCTTCCATAACAACCCTTATTTAGATCTCTTTTATATTTGGTCTTAACTGCTTTAACGATCTTGGAGTTACTTTCTGGCCACAGTCTAGTAAACCTTGCTGTACTTTCTCCACGTCTATAAGATGTTTTTGTTTTTTTTTAATAGCTTGCCTCAGTTGGGTTTCTTAGTGCCTGTTTGGAACAGTTCCTGCCATACATGGTCTTTAATGGTGACACACCTTTGAGACAGAATGAGGGGAGGCTCTAATTCTCATAAGAGTTATAGGAACAGGTGTGAAAGTCATCTGAGCTCTAAGCTCTAATTTCAATTTTAAAAATATCTTCTCCAAAGCACAGCAGGAGACCAAGGAACAATTAAAAACTGATGTGAGAATAAAGAATCCTCCCAGGTTCAGGGCAAAAGTGAGGGGACAAACCTCTTAGTTGGCAGCCTGTTAATGCCAATGATATAATGGAAAGAGGAAGTCAAAAGGCCACCAAAAGATTCTAGTACTAAATGAGCAGCTAGTCTCTTTGTCCAGCCCAAAGTGGATGGACTTACTAGCAATATCTGTACGTAACTGGGCTCCTTACATTTGATATCAGTGATGTTGTCTGAAGGAGCTAGAGAGCCAGAGCCCCATGGATCTACAGAATCCGTCACCTACAAATCCCTCTTAGGGCACTCACAAGCTTGGTGTCCAGGAGTCCTGTGCAGGGAGGAGGGTGGAGGTGGAAGAAAACTTCCCTCCCAGCCTCGTGTTTTCAGAGGATCTGCTTTGGGACACTCACTTTTGACAGGGCAGGGCTTCCCAGAGTCACAACAGACTACCCAGCATGAGAATCAGGAGCGATAGGCTGAGCCCTCATGCTGCAGAGACTGAGAGCTGACATTGACCACAATAGCAGCTCTACTAGTTTTAGGTTTTTGGTGTTCTTTCTTTCCTCCTCTAAATCCTAGTTGTTGTAGACTCAGGTTTCTGCTGTTAGGAGCTCATTTGGTTGCTTTGGGGTCCCCTAGATCAATGATGGAGTTCCTTGCGAATGTCTGCAGTAGACTGATTCCTAAAATGGGTATTTAGAATAACTTTCCCATCAGGTGATGCTGGATCTAATTTGGTAAATTTTTTAATTGCCTCTACGAGTTGATTTCTGAAAACTGGGCTCCCCTCATTACCCTGGACCCCTTAAGCTGATCTTGAATAATTCACAGGTTTCATCTGAGTGTCTTTCATTCCTGCTAGAAGGCAAATTTGCCTGTAATTTCGAGTAGTCCTCCCCTTAGATGGAATTTCATTTGAATGTTTATGTCTGCCAAACAGACTGCACACACAGAGAGAAAGAGCTGGGTGTCCGCAGCTTACTCCCCCAAAGCAATCCCCTGGCTGCTACTTACAAATGACCTTGGCGATCAGGTGTTCTCCGTATTCAGCTGCGGCACTGCGTCTGGAAGTGAAAGGGAAGCCGGGGGTAAGAGGTTCCTCAGGAGATTTGACTGTCAGAGAAGACGTTTTGCACAGGTGTCTGTGTTCTCTCAGGAGCATGAAACCCTGGACATAAGATGCTTTCCTATTTGCCCTCCTTTCAACACAACAAATGTAATCAAAAGACAGTATTGGAGATTTTGTGGCTTTGATAGAAAGGACAGGCAGTGTTATAGAAGAACAGCATTTTCTTCTGCTTCAAGTTATCTAAAGAGAAGTCTGGTTTTGTCCCAGTGTTTCAGCAGGCATCTCAGAGGGTTAGGCAGTGGTGCTTGGTCGCATTTCGGTGAGATAGGACAAAAGGAAAGAGGTAGTGACGAGTCGTAAGCACCAGTATACAGGGATGAGACCCTGGTGTGCTGGTCCCGTTTCTGTGGAATAGCACAAGAGGAAAGTGTCTTAAGCACTAACATACCAGGGACCAGTTTCTTCTACAAACTACAACTATTGAGGGTAGCTAGGGGTGTGCGCCTTCTGGGAGCCTTCTTATTTCTTTCTGGAGGCTCCACCTCCCAGGTCAGTCCCTCCTAGACCCCAGGTGGGAATTCCTTGGTGCAGACCAGCCAGTCCTGTTGCCTTCCTAGCTCTTCTCTACACCCAGGTCCTCTTAATTAGGCCTAAGCCTGCAGTCGGATGTAAACGATGCTTCTTACCTTCTTCATACCACTCTAAACAGAAGTGGTTAAATTTAGACAAATGTCCACCAGCAGCATGAGGGTTTAATTAGCCACTGATGAGCATTTCTCTTCCATAAATGATAGCCTATTATCATGTACTTTGCAGTTGGTGGATGTGAGATCATGCTCCTAGCTACAGAAAGACAGGCAGTCTTACGGATCGTCGCTGCCCAACTATCAGCCAATTCTCTCCAGGTCTTAGGAAAAGTCAGTGCTTGTAGAGTGTGCTGCCTCTCAATGTGAGCTTCTTTTAAAGGCCACAACTGTAGAAAATAACTCCTCTTGTGCTAGTGCATCCAATTCCTGGCAGAATCTCAGGTGAACTAAAAACAGTGTCGGCTTCTAAAGGAGCCTTCCTGAGTGGTGGTTTATAAAGGCCTCTGTAAAACTCACAGGGCAATAGGCCCTGCCCTTTGCCTTAGTAACTATTCGACAAGCCCTGTGGGGTATCTTGCTGACAGAAGTTGATGAACCAACAGTGAGAAATCTGGGAGAGGGGACGTTTCAGTTCAAGTAGAAACATGAAAGGGCTCAGGTCTCTGTCACCTCTGAGCAGACCCATGCATGGGTCAGTGAGTGGGCTACTTAGGGTACCAAGGCTTCTCCAGATGTTACTCACAGAGCCCCTGACAGGGGAGAGGGGCAGGCCAACAGTGACCAAGTGATTTGATCACTGATGTGACTTAAAGTATGTGAAGACCATGGGCACGTGGACTCATAAACACTCTAATTTGCCATGTTTCCCCAAAAGTAAGACATCCCCCCAAAATAGACCTACTTACAGTTTTGCCTCTCACTGAAATATAAGGTATCCCCCTGAAAATAAGACCTCCCCAAAAATAAGGCCCCTCAAAGCTACCAGAACTCTGGACTCTGGACCATAGCAGCAGACACCACCACGCAGCTCACTGTTGGCTGCAGGGCGGTCAGAGCAGACAGGAAGTTCGAGGTCTCTTTTAATAAAACAATAAACAATAAATGTGTACCATATTCTTCTTCGTGGAAAAATAAGATAACCACTGAAAATAAGACCTAACGCACCTTTGGGAGTAAAAATTAATATAAGACACTTTTATTTCCAGGGAAACAGGGTAGTATCCTGTTCTTGAACAGGAGCCCTGGTGGCATAGCAGTGAAGCATTGGGCTGTGACCTGTGTGGTTGCCAGTGCAAAGCCATCCGCAGCCCTGCAGGAGAGAGACTGGGCTTTCTACTCCCGTAAACAGCCACGGTCTCCAAAACCCACAGGAAGTCATTGTGAGTCAGCATTGACACGATGGCATTTGAAGTTTGGGATCCTTTGAACAGGAGAGGGATTCATCCCTTCGCAGCCTCATAAGCAATCCAGGGAGTGATGCCCTCTCTGGGCTGGAGAGAGCTTTCTCCTCCTTCAGAGCCTCATAAATAATTTAGGAGAGGGAGAGAGAAAGAGAGAGAGAATCAGAGAGTGAAACCGAGAGAGCACATATCAAAACAAAATATAAAGACTGGTGGTGGAGAGCATTTTATTTTCCCAATGGCTAACCCCTGGAGTCTCTCACAGACTGGATAATGAAGATGAATGACGAAGAAGCTACTATCGCTGAAGAGCTTACCTGCTGGACGAGCCCCCAGATGTGGAGTTCGGGGCCAGGTTGTCATCCATGGGCTAACTAATAAGCTACACACCTGTGTGATTTGTAAGGGTTCAGAAATAAACTTTGTTCAAAGACACACATGCTCACAGCAGCAGAGGTAAGCCACAGTTTTGTTAAAAAGGATCACTTCAAAGTAAACAACAAGGAGTCCTTAAGCATAGATAAGATAGACTGAACTCTGGGCGCAAAGCAGGGCCCCTCATAAGTTGACAAGGCGCGTTGTTGAGCGCAATGCTTCTCGTTTCTACAGGGCACTTTCAAAGGGGATGGGGAGTCAAAGGCCTGTAGCTGGTCAAGCAACTTTCAAATTAGTTGTTCAGTCTGTCCTTAGGTTTCATGCGTAGTTTCTTTCCATTTTATTTCAGCTCCTGCTCGGGGTCAGCGTGTTTTTAGGACTTTTCCTCAAACCGCAGTTCTGTGTCAGGCTTTTCATTGGGGCCTGACTTTAAAGTTAGATGTTTGCCAAGTGTCTTTTCACGGCATCCTTTCTTCATGGGTTGCTTTCACGGGATCCTTTGCTCATTCCTTTAGCAGGGAGGGCAGAAGCCCCTGTTCTGTCCCTGTCAAAAACAAATAAAACAAAAACAACCCCCACCCCACCCCAAACTACAGTGTCACAGTTCTCTACACACACAGCCTTGTTGACGTTACTGGGTTTATTGATGTATTTCTTGTTGCTTCTTAATTGTTTAAAATATCAGAGAGTAACATTACAGAGTATTAACAGAAATTTATTGAAGAATAGAGACAGTTGGAACTGGGGGCTGGGGGTCAGGGGGGACAACTCCAGGCCATCCAGCCAATGCTGAGTCACAGCAAATCTACAGGACAGGGCAGAACTGCCCCCCTGAGTTTCTGAGACTGTAACTTGGTACAGGCGTAAAAGCTCCATCTTTCACCAGTGGAGGAGCTTGTGGTCTTAAACGGCACATCTTGCAGATCGTAGCCCAATCCACAACTACCACAGCACCAAGGCTCCTCATAGATCAAAAATGGTCAAACCACCATCAAATAAGAAAGTAGATTTTTATAGAGCTAGAATAGGCACTACAGGTTACACACGATGATCAAGAGAGTGAAGGAATATCTAAAACTTCAAGAAGGAGCACCAAAAAGTCATTGGGGAAAAAATTAAAAGATCAAAAAATTTTAAACATATAATCTATTTTTAAACATGGTTTCTTCAACAAGCGTGTAAGTGACAATACCAACCATTTACCTAAAGAACTCAATATTGGGGATTATAACTGTGCCAATTCAGTCTTTTTTACATTATTCAAGAATGAAAGATGGTTGCCCTTGAAACATTTACAATTAGGAAACAAAAAGAAGTCAGAAGGAGCCACATCTGGAATGTTGAATGGTTTCCCACTGAAACTCACAAAACTGTCTTTGTTTGATAAGAGGAATGAGCAGGAGCCTTGCTGTGGTAGAAAAGTACTCTTGGGTGAAGCTTTACCAGGTTTTTCTGCTGAAGTTTTGATTACACTTCTCAAAACACTTTCATCATACCCATCATCATCATTTAATTTTCAAAAGTCAGTGAGCAAAATATCTTGCTCATCCCAAAAGTCTGCCGTCCTGATTTTGTTCTCAGTTACCTCACGTTTAGTTTCAATGGACCACTTCCACCTTTTGGTGGCCATTGCTTGGATTGTGCTTTGTCTTCAGGATCAAAGTGTGCAATCATATTCCATCCCCCGCTAACAGTTCTTCAAAGAAATGCTTCAGGATTTTAATCCTGTATTGCTAAGAGGCAAATTAGGAATTTGCACATCTCCTGGAAGGCACAACCAAATAACAGTGAGAAGCTTTTCTTGTTTGCCTCACCCAGTTACCAAAAAAGGTCCCATAGCGGGTAAGTGTTAAAAAAGGCATGTACATTGTCACAATTTCGTGATACAGATAAATACATCACAGTTACAGAAATGGGAGCAGGAACATGATTTGAACCCGTACATTATTAGATAGAATGGAGTTCTGGTGGTGTAGTGGTTATACTTTGGGCTGCGATCTGCATAGTTGGAAGTTCAACACCCCCATCAGCTCCACAGGAGAAAAACTGTCTCAGAAACCCCAGAGGGTCACTATGTCAACATTGACTCAATTGCAGTCAGGTTTTGGGGTTTATTAGATAGAAAATCTTACAAATTTACAGGGTTTTCTAATCAAGACTGTCAGGGCATGACTGATAGAGCATGACTCAGGACCATGACCATGCTACCCCAGTTTGGTGGATACACTGAGGACACATCCAAATAATTCCCTAAGAGACACTGGCCCTTCCTTGGCTGGCTGGAGAGGGGTGAAGGTATTTCACTTCACAATGTACTCTGTTGGGGCCAAGATTATTAAAATCCTTGGCATATGATCAGAAGGAATTCAATAGAGACTTACTCTATGTGGGGACTCTGCAAATATATTTTGGGTTTCACATCATCTATAGCCTTCTCTAAATGGAGTGCTCAGAATTGTAGCTCTAATACATTAGGATAAGTGATTTTCCGTTGTTCACTGGCTAATTTCTAGATGTCTGAAATGATTGGTTTTAGTTGTCTTTCCGTATTTTCACTGCTAGAGGGAAAGTTAGTTCACTGAAATACTCAGTCTGCCATTTGGAGAGAGATGTTGACTTTATTAGTTTGCATTTGTGTCTAGGGACTTTGGAATGAACTGTGCCTTCTTTGTACAGAAAAGGGTGTTAGTTAATATGGGATTGAAAAATAGGATACAAGTTACTTAGGTATTTGATAAACTAAATATTTGCAATAACTGTAAATATTTACTAAAATTCAAATGATTACAAGATTCATCATAAAACTTTCTTATTTAAAAATGATTTTGTTAGCTTTTGTGGTAGGTGACAGTGATGGCATTTATGTCTGTGCTTGGAGTATTTGTTGTAACTCAAGGACACTTATTTAGAATACAATCAATCTTTTCCAAAATCCTAAGGCAACAATCTCAGCATTCCCACTAAGTAATGTACATAACCCACCAGTCGTTGCAAACAGCGTCCTGCTGATAT
Organism: Echinops telfairi; assembly: GCF_000313985.2. Taxonomy (NCBI): domain Eukaryota; kingdom Metazoa; phylum Chordata; class Mammalia; order Afrosoricida; family Tenrecidae; genus Echinops; species Echinops telfairi. Next base: position 38,100,663 of record NW_022103900.1, read on the forward strand.
GAGCATCAGCTGTTGGGGCCTCAATGTTTCTGGGTTTTCTTCTACAATTGGTACAGGAGTACTTTAGACTGTTCGGTGAGTCCATTGCAGGTTCCTTAAACAAATGAACCTTGAAACATCCTCAATTAATTTTATGAATGTTCATTTATTGTCCCATTAATCACCAAAAACAAGGGTGGCATTTCTCTTGTTATTCTGCTTTCTCTTGAATCAAGGTGTTGTCGCCCGACCTACAGGTGCGGTTCCAAGTTTATTAGCCAATTTAAATAAAGCAGACACAACCTGCAAAAGAAACAAAAAGGGATTTTATTGTCTGTGCTGACAAGACACATATATCTAATGACCAAAGTACTATGAGCTTCCTGAATTCACGGCATATCTTGAACTTGGTTGCATAGAAAAAAGAGGGCCAAAATATAGCCCTCCAGTCAACCCTCCCAAATTTTAGGTGACTAACTTTTATTGAGTTTTAAGTGACTAACTTTTATTCCTCACCTTACCTATTGACTACATAATCACTTCATCTACCAGTGAATGGGATAGTAGTAAATTGTCAAATACCACCTTTTACAATTCATTGTTTTTCTGTGCACAGGGATTGAGGATCTGTCTAGCTAGCTCGTGCTGATGAATGTGATGTTGACAGGTTTTATCTTCTCTGAAACAGTCCATTTCCAAAATTAATAGGTAAATTAGCAAGCTATTATAGACTATTAGGCCAGCTGTAATACTTGAGAAGCTCGGTTGACGAAAGGAAGCAGAAGTGAAATGTGTAAACAGATGCTCTCTGCATTGACTGGGGCGATCAGTCTGTGATGGATCCGTGGTGGCTACTCAACCACAGCCAGACAACTGCTCTAAGTGTAGTTAGAGCACATACACATGTTCCTTGGGCAAGCCCAAGGTTTCACGGAGAGGCTAGCAACCTTTGAGTGTGTGCTAAAAGCAGAATATTGAGGTACAAGTGACAAAGCCTCTTTCTTTTAACTCTTCCATCATTTTCAAAAAGTATTTCCTGAGCATTCAATGTGTTGACATCTTAAAACCTCATGCTTTACACAAAGGCTTGGTGTTGGTTCATGTTTTTCCATGAACCTTTTGTATAGACTGGAAAGGAATGTCCTTCCAGCTGAAAGCCTGTTGGGTAAACTGGCCAATAGAATGGCCTTTGCAATCAAATAGGCTATTGCATAGTTCTTTGACCTTAGGAAGTTTTATTTGCCTCTATTTTGAAGTGTTCTCTCATTAGAGGTATAGAGTGGGAAATAATACCATCTTGAAGGATGGTTTGATCACAGTCATTAAATGGGAAGAATCCATGCCACTATTAACTGTAGATGACACTTACTGAACCCTCACTAAGTGGTGTGCAGTGACTAAGAGATTTATATTCATATGCTATTTACCTCACCAAACATACTCATAAGGAGAGAGAACTGTTATTATGGAATATTAAGAGTTAAGAGGTCAAATATTTGCATAAAACACACTTAACCAGAGGTCTTAGAGGTGGAAATCAGACCCACAGGCATCTGACCTCAGAAACTTGACTGTTAACCACCCCATGTTTGCAAACAGTACAATTGATTGCTATGAAATTCGTTCCTTGGTCTTCTTCCTCTGGCCCCTTGTTCCTGGCAGAGAGGAAACCTCACTTGGGGTACTTTCCTAACCAACCTTTGAGTATTCAAATGGGTTCATTCAAATTGGTACACAGCATTCAAATTCCTAACTAATATATCAGGTTGACAGTATTCGAATTGGTAATAAAGCCTTTTGCTTATTTGATAAAGCTGCTTTATTAGCTCCCCTCATATGGGGCATAGAGAGAAAAGCTGGTTTGGGGTACTTTCCTAACTAACCCTTGATGTACCCAAATTAGTTCACTCAAATCGGTAACAGTATTTAAATTCCTAACTGACTAGCTTATCAGGTCCACAGTATTTACGTTGGTTAGTACAGCTTCTTGAGATGTAAGTTACCTGCGCGCCAGCGTCTCCTCTGAGGCAAGTCTCCTCTGATGCTCTTTCGATTTCAGCTTCTCAATCAAGTGCAGGGTTCATTTCACTGTGGCCTCTCTTACAAATGAAAGAAGATGTATTATTTCCATTTCCGTATCTCAATCTTGCTTTCTTCGCTTTTTTGAGGTTTGTGTGGAATAAATACTGCACAATGGCTTAGTTCTGCTTGTACTTTATTTCTTAGTATCCTCATAGATCATCTCGATCACCTATAGAAATATTTGTGTCAAAACTACAACAGCTGATAAATATCCCCGCCCCCACCCCCTGTAGGTTAGGAGTCTGAGTATCCCAGCATCTCTTCATTGTAAGAAAAATAGTTACCTGTGGTGTTTGTGATGACGAGGTAGTGAAAATTGTTTCACTGCCAACACAAGCAGTTTTATGGTATTCAATCCTGAATCACTAAAGTCAGGATTTTCAGTATAGTAAATTGCACTGCTTATAAGTATGGCTTTTAAAATAAGTGCAATTTTAGGCATTCTTCATTTGCATATTTATCTCCCTGGTTAATGCCTTTGAAGAGCACAGAGACACCTAATATCTAATGTAAGTATGTATGTGTGTATGTGTGTGTGTGTGTGATATTGAATGTCCCTGTCGGAAGATAGTTATATAAGCTGGAAACATCATGTTATTATTTCTGAGTTCACATTTTTATTGTTGTTGTCCTGTACTTTTTTGTTGTTGCTTTTACATTGTGCTATAATTAACTTTTTATAGATTTATGTCATCTCCACAATTTCATTAATATCTCACAATTGTTTTGGAAGTAATGTGATGTAATAGAATGTTGGATCTGAGATTTAAAACTTGGCCTATCTAACTTCAAAGGTTATTATACTACATCACCTCCATTAGAAATTGAAGTCAATGATGTCTAGACTGAAAAGATTCGATTCAATATTTTATTTATTAAAGGCTTAATGTGGGCATAGTACTCAGCTAAGTGCTGGGAGTTGGGGAGGGGTGGATGGATACTAGATATTAAGGATCTAATCACTTACCTCAAGAAATGTATGTATTTGAGAGCAATAGAATTGAAAAAGAAGGTCCATAAATGAATAAATATTTAAAGGTTAAAATGACCTTTATATGAACACCGTCTTCAGCATGGCTAGAAGCAACTTCGTGCTATGTCACTTCATATAACTGCAAACTGCAAAGGCAAGAGACAATATTCTGAGAGTGTGGGATTCAGTGGAGGAGGTGAATGCTTGTCAAAGCTGTCCCACCTGCCGAGAGAACTGAAGACAACACATGGAGAGAGAAAGAGAGAATGCTCGCTGTGCCCATGGCTTGGGTGAGGCCAGCCACCGGCCAGTTCTGCCAGGGTACCAGACAAGTGGGTGAAGCCATTCTGTGTATGTCAACCTTCGCTGCCTTCTGATTGAATCTGTGTGATAAACTTTAGCAGAATATGGTGAAGAATTATCTAGCTGAGACTCATTCCATCCATATTACCCTGAGAAATATTAACATTCTTCAAATTCACATTTGGATCTGTGTAACCTGTCAGACAGCGGACAGGTGAAACATATTTTTAAGCTTTAAAAAGTCTTAAAAAAAAAAGTCGTGTATGAAATAGTTGAAAGAGCCCAGGTGACGCAGTGGCTATGCGTTGGGCTATGATCAGCAATTTGAGGCCACCAGCAATTACATGGGAGAAAGACTGGTCTTTCTACCTCAGTAAACAGTTACGGTCTCGGAAATCCACAAGGGGTCGTTATGAGTCAACATTGACTTGATGGCAGTCAGTCGATGCCATCTATGAAATGGACAACAATCTTGCACTTTTATGGATCCCTGGTGGCGCGATGGCTTAGTGTTTGGCTGCCAAACAGTGCATCACTGGTTTGCACCCACCAGCTGCCTCACAGGGGAAAAGACATGGCCGTCTACTTCTACACACTCGATGAGCTAGGTTCACTCAGCGATACAGGCATACTATACATGGGAATTGACTGAATGCCAGAAAACAACAACATTATAAGCATTTTTAAATTATGGGAAATAATTAGACATTTATTGATTTCTAGCTAGCAGTTAAGTGCATTTTTTAAAACTCCAAATAAATTATCTACTCCAGCATTGTCTAATAGAATATACTGTAGTGGCAGAGATAGTCTAGCTATGATGTCTAATTTGGTAGCCACTAGCCACATTTTGCTAAACCGAACAGCCAAACACACTGTCATTTACTTGCGTCTGACTCATACTGACTCTACCAAACAGAAGTGGCCCCCATGGGTTTCCCACAAGCATAAACCATTACTAGACCAGATAATTGCACTGTTTTTCCCACAGAGTGGTGGGTGGGTTAAACACTGACCTTTCAGCCTATTGCTTAACACGCTGCACCACCAGAACATCTTACATCGGGTAATGGAAATGTTAATTATGAGTCTTTTGAAAGGTTTACTGAACTTGTTTAGTCCATTTCATTTTCCTTAATTTACATTTAAGCTTAAATAGCTATACCTGGTTAGTATTAGCTAATATCGCTGTAAAAGTTTAGAAATAGATACATTTTAGATAATCTTATTCTTGGGTTTTGCAATGCAGGAAGAGGTCAGGTTATAGGATAGGAACTGGCTGAGTCAGTGCCTAAGTTTTTTCTAGGTCTAAGCTCCTTCTAGTTAGGTAGCTGGAGCCAGATGGGACAGAAAAGAAAATTTTATAGGACAAAGAAACCTCAAATTCAAACTTAATTTTAAAAGTCCCCTTTATTAAGTCTTAAAGACAAGACAACCCATTGAATCCACTACCATCAAGTCAGTCCACTCATATTGACCTCGCAGGACAGAGTAGATCATCTTCCCAAAGAGCAGACAAGAGAATGGCAAACCGTCCCGATGAAAACTACCATCAGCATGAGGTCATAAGGATGTCCCCGAATTCATAGCCAGGCAGCTTCCTAAGAACAAAGGGAACTATCACAAAATCCTGATTGGCATAAGAGCAGTTTATCACTGTTGCGGGCCAGGCTGTAGAATCAGAAAAGTGACCATGATTGGGATACAGACACTATTAATACATTAGAAAAATTTACAAGATTGGTTTAGGGCTCTCTAATCAAGGAAGTCAGGTGAGGACTCATCGTTAAGCGCCCCAGCACCCCACGTTCCATCAAGGGATCAACCTAGCCAGTTTCTGAGGACCAGCCTATCTTCCCTGGACTAGCTAGGGTAGGGATAATAAACTACCATTCAGCGCCCTTTTCCTGAGGGTGAAGTGTTTCACATTGCCTGTGGACAGTCAGAAAGAACTCAATAGAGGCAGAATCTGTGTGGAGACTCAAATACTGATTTCGGGCTCCCCCTAAGCCCAATAGCCATCGACAAACTTAGAACTCAGAATTCATCTCCAATACAAGCTAAACGCGTCTCCTCTATCAGTGACATTCAAACAGGGGCTTGTTCAAAATGTCTCACACCAGTTCTTCTTGGAAAAGCCCAAGGGTTTCATTATAACACGTGCACTGGCTGATGCCGGTACAGGTGGTCCTGGATGTTCGATCCACTTTGGAAAGTGACAGGGACAGAACAGGGGCTTCTGCCCTGCCGGCAGAGGGCACGAACAAAGGACCCTGTGAAACAAGTTACGAACAAAGGTCTCTGTGAGAACTGGCTTGGTAAACACCTTACCTTGAAGCCAGGCCCTAGTGGGAATCCTGACACAGGACTGTACTCAGAGATCATTCTGAGACATGTTAGCCAGGACCAGCGGCCCAGACAAAACTGAAAGAAATGATGTATGAGACCCAAGGATAAACTAAGTAACGAATTAGAAAGTTGCTTGACCATCTGCAAAGCAGCAGCCCCCTCCCATTTGAAGGTGCCAAGTAAAAACTAGAAGTTTGCTCCTGGAACAAAGAGTATCTTCTCTCTGTGAAAGTGTCCTTTGTATCTCTAAAGAGGGACCCGCTTCATTTCTTCAGAAGTGACTCTCTGTTTTAAAAAAAACCATGGCTTAATTCCTTGCTCCTGTGTACGTTTTTTGTGTGTATGTTTGTGTGTGTGTGTGTGTGTGTGTGTGTGTGTGTGTGTGAGAGAGAGAGAGAGAGAGAGAGAGAGAACGCATGCTTAGCTTATCTATAGATCCTAGTAAACCACACTGTTTGGGTGACCACTTGGGTATCAAACTTTATAGAATACACCAATCTTCACTTAAAGATCAAGCAATTAAACCAGATGCCTTGGGTGGTATTAAAAGCCAGGCTTTCTGGAACAGTTAACTAAACAGCCCACTAGATATGTTTAATACTCTCTAGGACCTTGTAAATATTATCTTATTTTTTTTCTTTTAATAACTGAAGCACATGGCTCTTGAATTTTCGTTATGGTTCATGGGTTTCCTTTTTGCTCACATTTATATTTTTCTTTAAGTTTCTCCCTCGGGTGTTTATAATATTGATTTCATATGTGGTTGGTAGTCATGGGAAGTAGTTTCTACATTCAGAAAGACGGGTACTTCCTGAGCATGGGAATTTCCGAGACTCCTAAGTGTCAGGCAGGAAGAACTGAGCAAATTACAGAAGTCGTGTGTGCGAATGCGCTCTTTCTTGTGGAGATAAATTCTTTATTGGAATAAATAGAGGTTTGTCATATGTAGCTATTAGTAACCACACTCACACACACACACACACACACAGGTCTATCTTCTAACTCTTAACATCCCCCTATAGCAGCAGTTCTCAACCTGTGGGTCACTACCCCTTTGGGGGTTGCCTGATTCATAACAGTAGCAAAATGACAGTTAGGACGTAGCAATGAAATAATGTTATGGTTGGGGGTCACCACAACATGAGGAACTGTATTAGAGGGTTGCAGCATTAGGAAGGTTGAGAACTACTGCTCTGTAGGGTTTCTGCAGCTGTAAATCTTGACAGAAGCAGACAACATTGTATTTCTCTGAAGGTCGCCCTGGTGGGTTTGAACCGCGGACTGTTATTAGCAGCCCACTGCTAACCCAACAGACCAAGAGGGCTCCTTAACCATGAACAGTAGATATTGAAATGTTGAGACACATCCTGTCTCCTTAGTGAGGTCATGTTGATTTTGCCGTGTGCTTATACTGAACTAGGTCTTCTTATCAAATTTTTATTTAAAACTTGAGGAATTTGTTCGCTACAAATTAATAGCACCAATGTGGAACAATGGGGTCCAAATGTACGGTCAGATTCATGAGTGTGTTTGACTGTTGACTAGGGAAACATATCCAGTGATACTCTACATGTAAAGAAAGAGCTTTATATCAAGAAGTAATTATGTAATCAAGAAAGCATCCCAACCCAATCCAACTCAGGTCCTTAAATAGGATACTAGTGCGTAAGTCCCTCTTCTAAGTCACACGCCACATGCAATGATGCAGAATGCAGGAAGATCACAGGCCTGTGGGTGGTCAGTCCTGCAGATCCAAGGTCAGTGGAACATGGCTGGGTGCCTACAACTCTCAGGGGCCAGTGACCCAGTCCCAGGAGGCAGGAAGGTGAAAGGGGAGCATGAGAACAGTTCCCCGGGTCCTGCTTATAAGAAAGCCACACCCTTAAGAACCTGATTGACAGGTTTAACTCCACCCCTATGCAGGAGTGTCTAGTTGACATAAAATTATCTAACTATGTTAGCTAAAATTGTCTTAGATATTTTTGACTTTTGAAGTCTCTTAATTGATTTTTACTTCTGAGCAAGCCCCATAGCCTGTCTCGTGCCATGTCTACTAATGGGAATAGCAACACTTATATCTTGTTATTTTTAGATGACTCATAGTGACCCCCTGTGGGTTTCCAAGACTGTACCTGTTTTACGGGAGTAGAAAGCCCAGTCTTTCTTCCACAGAGCTGCTGCTGGTTTTGAACTGCCAAACACGACACCAGAGCTCCATTTTTTTTGGAGTGATTATTACTATTAGTTTTGTTTTCCTTTTCAATCATAGCAGACTATCTATAACATAGTACTTGTCATTTCTACAGTTTTTAATGTATCCAATTAAGTGATATTAAATTCACCATGTTGTACAACAGCCACCTCCATTTATCTCTAAATTTTTCATCACCCTTAAGGGAAACTCATTATCCCTCAAACAGTCTGTTGCTTTCTCTCTTTCACCAACCTCTGGACTACAGATAAACTTTATTATCTATGTATTTGTCTGCTCTACATATTACATAGATGGTATCATACAATATTTGACCTTTCATTGTGTCTGACTTACTTTCTCACTGCCATTGAGCCTATGAGTTTCAGTGACAATAACAACAACTCATGGGAGTAGAAAGCTTCATCTTTCTCCCACGGAGTGGCTGGTGGTTGAGAATTGCTGACCTTGAGGATCCCAGCCCGACTACAGCAGGGCTCCTCTGCCTGATTTTACTCAATCTAACATCTTAAAGGCCCATCCATGTAGTAGCATGTCCCTGGACTTTCTCTAGAGGTGAATAATATCCCATTGCAAGTATGCACCTGTGCTCGCACCATTTTACATTATAACCAGCAATGGATGATGATTTTGAATTTCTTTCTTCTTTTTCTTCTCCTTTAAATGCAACCGTATCAAAGTGTGGCAATGATCTTTTTGAAACGTCTTGTGTAATTTTGCCACTGTTATCTTATTCTTTTTCTTTAAGCAGGTAAACTCCTAAAGGCATTTGAGCAGTTTGGACTGGGTGGAGCAGTGAAGTGGCATGGTTTCACTCATGTCTTAGAACTCTCAAATACATCAAAATGCATGGGAGGGGAGAGGCTGAAGTGAGCGGATAGAGTTGTAGGCCAATGCCACAGTACAAATCAGATATGGCAGGTCCGATCTAGGGCTTTCTCGATAACATGATGAAGAAAGTAACAAACTGAGGGAAAATGTAACTAAAGACAGAGCTGGGGAGGGCAGATGGACTACTGTGCCAGACAGAATGGTCGGGCGTTTCAAGGTCAATACTACTCAAAAGATATAACAAAAAGGTAGCTAGGGATACCATTGACCCAAAGGAAAGGCACCTGCCCAGCATGATTAGAAATACGCTTAGCTCAGGTTTATGCATTTAGCCAACAATTGTTATATCTAGGGGCAAAAGGTTAAAGATCCTCTAAAATCTGCAGTATTTGGCATTGCTAAAATGTTGCCCCAAGGTCTGACTTGGAATCCACAGTGTCCTGGGCTCAGCTTAGTTTTCTGAGAACATGACCTATGACTATTGAGAAGTAAACAAGTAAGAGTAAGTAATTTTTTTTCAGGAAAAATGTTACTGAAAGTAGATTAACGGTGTTTTTAAAAGGGCACACATGACATTTCCTGAGTTTGTCCTTCATGATTTAATGAAAACTAGCCAATTAGCAGAACTTACATTTGCTAGCCAATCAGAGTAGTTTTCACTGGTCCACATACTTTAATATTTAAGCCCTACAAGACCTCTGAATGATGGTGCACGCTATATCTGCCTCGTGGATGGGCGACACCCCAACTCTTGAACTGGTCTATTTCTCAGCCAACCACCTTTTTTTCCCACTATAAGCTGACTTTGATTTTGGTCTAGAACAGAGGAAAATTATCTTGCAAAAGTGGAAAATATAGATTCAAGTAAACTTGATAAGCAATGATATATTTTCAAACAGATTAAAAGGCATTGCCCTTAAATAATGGCCCACATCTGAGAGTTAACTATTACAAGGTAGGTTATGGGTGCTTCATGCAGATAAGGTGAATTGCCTTACGAACTTTCAATATATTATGAATAATTCACAGGTGAGAGCTAGCTATAAAACATACTAATAAAAAGGTGGGGAAGCATTAAATTCAGCAGTGACATATTTAGATGATAGCTAACAGATAATTATACTGCAGTAATGTTCACATTCTGGATATAAAGAGTTACCATTGGATGACTTTCTAAATAAACACATCAACCCTTTGTCACTGTCATGCTATTGAGAAATGTAGTGTTATTAGTAGTACTATATCTACCTTTTATTCCACTACAATGTGCTCAGTAAGCACATTTGGAGCATTTACTATACGTCTGCCTTTCTGTTAATTCCTGGGAGAACCACAGTAAAGGAGATGAGGGCGTCTCATGATCTCGGTTTCATGGAGCAAAGAAGAGAGTAAAGAAAATGACCATTGGTAAAATTGAGGTGTGCTTGGATATAGGGACCTGGTTCTTTAGAGAGACCAGATTTCATGAAAACATATTTTTTCTTCTTCCCATTAAAAATGGGCGAAAATTATACAGAGCAAAATGGTTTTGTTGAGCGAACTTTTAGAGGATAAGCCAGCTGATGATGATCATAGGGAGTGGGATCAGGTAGATGCAGTTGGTGTGAAACTGAGATGATTTCCATGCATATGAGAGAGTGGTGTGT
>NW_022103900.1:38111137-38164000 GCF_000313985.2 Echinops telfairi
GTGTGTGTGTGGTGTGTGTGTGTGTGTGTGTGTGTGTGTGTGTGTGTGTGCAGGAGGGAGAGGTACGAGAGTATAAATCACAAAGCACTTTCATTTCAATTTGAAATTCCCCTGGCCTTTTGATTAGTGATACATTTGTTTGTTTTTTCTGCTCTGAACTTTTAACTAGAGATCTTATCTATAAAAATAAAACTAACACTATTATCTATTTTCCATTTTGTCTAATTGTGCTCAATGGAGGACAATGAAACTCCATGCCTTTGCCAAATAAAAAGAATGGATGAAAAGCAATAAGGCATTTTTTTTCCTGCTTGGCCTCCCACATTCACTTTCATTTGATTATATTAAGCATATTTCATTTTCAGTCATAGTAACATTTTCTATAATTAATATATATCTAACTAATGTAATGTTTTTGAATCATGTTTCAAAACTTTGTATTTGGCACTCATATATATTCTTGCTGGATATTAAAGTAACCAAAACAGTAGTCTAAATCTATCCACACCAGGTCTATTACTGAAACAGAATGCACACACCCCCAACCCTCCCCCCGGCTTCTCATCTTTCCTGATGCACACAGTTCTGAATGATCTCACCCTCCTTCCACCCTGATGCAGATTCCTTTGACTCTGGCTCTTGCCTGATTCATCAGTCTCACTGTTTTTCTTCCATATGTAACCTTAATCAGCCAAGCCCTCTGGACTGTCACTTTTGCCTTGTATATTCGACCACCACCTCTGGTCCCTCATTCCAGCATCTATATCCATTGGTTTCTTACTCTCATATTATCTTTTAGTGTTTTCAGTTTCTTCAATCATTCCCCACCCCACCCCACCTCACACTAGAGACAGACTCATAGGCTCTGGAACCCAGACCAAGGGAATGAAATCTATGGCAACAACTGGTGGGTAGACAGTGGGTCATCACTTGGAAGTTCAGTCTCTGTGGGCCAGGATTACATTTTCCTTGTCAAGGAGAGCTCCCAGGGCTACCTGGGGGTGGAGGCATGGTCCTCCCTCCACTTTGACCAGGAGAGCAGCAGGGAGCACCCAGGGAGAATGCTTCACTTCAGGTCCCACCCTGCGCCACATAGTAGCACAGTGGTGACAGCATTCATTAGGAAACTTGTGGGGCAAGCACACCAGCTTCACCATAGAAGAAAGACTTTGAAATCTGTTTCCCTAAAGATGACTGTCCTATAGGTTAGCTCTGATTTAGAATCTTGACAGCTATTTGTCTTATGGAATTTTTTGGCCTTTGATTCCTTCTCTCTCTTTTTTCCTTCTCCTAATTTTCCTTGTTCCCTTCCATCCCTCTTTACTCTACTGCTCCCCCCACTCTCATCATAGCTGTCAAAGACTATTACTTTCCCCCCCCTTTTTAATAATGGTGTCATGAATTATTTATCTTTATGTTATTGACTGACTTTTTGCATGAAATATTCCAATTTTGTCCATGTCATGAGGTGTCTGAGAGTCTCATCTTTTCTTTTCAGAGGTATGCAATATTCCATTGTGTGTATGTACCAGTGTTTATTTATACATTCCGCTACAGACAACGCTTTAGGTTGTTTCTTTTGCTTATAGAATTGCTGCAATAAACATTGGTTTGCATGGATGCAATCATATTTTGTTCTTCATTTCTTTGGGTGTAAACTGACTTTAGTATGGTATCTATATTTAAAGTTGTTTAAGGAAGAACCGTACTGTTTTCCATAGTGCCTATCTGTGCTACTCTGCAATCCCTCTGTAAATGTCGGAGCATTGCAAACTTTCCACATCCTCTCCAGCACTTATTCTTTTCTTTCGTGTGTGTGTGTGTGTGTGTGTGTGTGTGTGTGTGTGTTTCCCCCAATTTTTCGAAGAGCGTTGGTTTGAAGTGGTAGCTCACCTTGTCTTGACTTATATTTCCCTTATGATAATAGTCATGAGCATTTCTTCATGATTATTAGCCAGATGGATGTCATCTTGGGTAAATTACCTATTCATGTCCTGGGCCCATTTTTTTATTGGGCACAAGAAAACAAATGTGTTTTTCCTGTTACATTTGTATTTTTCTTGTTAAGTTGTAGTTTCTGGCAGATTTTAAAAACTAGCTCTTTATATATCAGGGCCAATTTAGTTTTTCCCAATCTGTGGGTTCTCTTTCTACCTTTTTGATGAAGTCTTTAAATGTATATAGATGTATTTTTTCAAGGTCCCAGTCCTCTGCCTCATCTTTCGTAGTGCTAGTGTTTTTCATTATGGCTAGTTGTGCAATTATGACTTGTATTAGACCTTTTAAGTTTGTCCCTATTTGTTAAAAATTATGTATGATCTTTATTCTTCTAGGCTTGGTATTTAGGGCTTTAATCCGTCTCGAGTTCTTTTTGTACATGGTGTGAGGTTTGGGTCATGTTTCATTCTTTTGCAGGTGGAAAATCGATTTTTCCAGCCATTTATTGAAAAGACTATCTCTTCCGTCCATAATATATTTCGTCCTTTATAAAAAATCAGGTGTCCATAGGGGTTTGGTTGTATTCCTGGGTTCTCTGTTCTAATCCATTAGCCTACATATCTATCATAACAACACCAAGCTGTTTGGATTACTGTCCAATAGGTCTTGCGGGAGTGAGAGCTCTCCCTCTTTGTTATGGTTTTTAGCAGTATTTAGTTTTGTTTATCCTAGTTTTATGTATTCTTGGCATGAGTCCCACTTGATCACAATGTATTGTTTTTGTAATGTTTTGTTGAATTCTGTTAGCTAGAATTTTGTTGACATTTTTAGCATCTATAGTCATAGGGGATATTGGTCTATAGTTTTCCATTTTAATGACATCTTTGACAGGCTTAGGTCACAAGGTTATACTTGTTTCTTAAAATAAATTTGCTATTGTATTATAATCTTCAGTACTCTGAAATAGTTTGTGTAAGATTGCTGTTAACTATTCTCTAAATGATTGGTAGAATTCTCTAGTAGCACCAGTAATAGCTTTGATATTCAGAGTTTTTTTAATGATCAGTTCTATTTCTTCTTGTATTAAAAATGTGCTAATGCTTTCTATTTTAATGTGTATTAATTTAGGTAGGTAATGCATTTCTAGAAATTTCTCCACTTCTAGGATTTCAAATTGATGGAATACAATTTTTCATAATAGTGTGTGATTATCTTATTTCAATTCCTTCTGCTGTGATGTCATTCATTTCAATTGTAATATGTAACATTTTTGTCCTTCTTTTCCCTTGTTAGAATTGTCGGTGGTTGATCATTTTAAAAAATCTTTCAAAGAATCAACATCTTGACTAATGTTGTAGGTCTGATCTTAAGGTTTTTATTTCAATTAGCTTCCTCTTGATCTCTGCGTTTATCACAGTACTGAGGACTGCTTGCTATGTCCAGAGATTTCAGTATACTATAATTTGGTTCTCAATTTTTTTCAAGGCATTAAAATTGTGCTCTTTATTTCTACAATTACCCAATGGTTTTTAAATAAAATTTGTTCAGTTTTCATGTGATAGATTTTTTTTCTTTAACTCCGTTTTGTTGATTTCTACTTATATAGTATTGTGATCTGAAAAGATATTTTGTGTGTTCTCAATGTTTTAAAATTTATTGATACTTGCTTTATGGTCTAAAACATGATCTATTCTGGAATATGTTCCATGTGCACTGGAGGAAATGTATATTGTGTTGTTGCTGGGTAAAGTGTTCTGTTTATGTCTAAAAGGTCAAGTTGATTAATTGTGTTGCACTGTTCTTTCAGCCTCTTTGTTGATTTTATTTCTAGCCAGCCTTGTCTTGAAAGTGATGTACTAAAGTCTCCTAGTATAATTGTAGTATTGTCATTTGTATGTTCAATTCTATATGTTTAATAAATGGAGGTTGAGGGTCTTTCATCGGGTGCATAGACATTTATTTTGGTTATGTCTATTTGATCAATCATGGCTTGCATCATTGTGTAATTGTCTCACGATATGGTTTTCATTTTGAAGGCTATTTTTTTCAAAATCACTATTACTACTTTTGCTTTTCTTTGAATAACATAAAAATATATATCGTTTCCACTTTTTTGTTTGTAGTCTCTTTTGGTCTTTATATCTGAGGTAAGTTTCTTGTACGCAGCATATTAATGGCTGTGTTTCCTTATCCATTTTGCTAGTCTCTGTCTCTTAGCTAATGAGTTCATTCCATTTACATTCAATGCTGCTATTGATAAAGATGGTTTTATTGCTAACATTTTGTTATATGTCTTTTTATGGTGTTATTAGTTCCTTTATTAATCATAATGTGTATGCTGATCACATTTTTGGGGTGGATTTATGTATCAATACTTTCTCTTTGTTTTACAATTAAGCAAGTGCTCAAAATGCATTCATATAACTATAATTAACATATGTCCCTGATTCCCCTTTGAGAGTTCATTAATGATTCGAGACTACATTAGGAGAGTTAATAGGCTACAATTCAGGATCAGAAATGCTCAGGATACAGCTGTTCTCGTCAGGCGCACCTCCCCTCAGCTGTGCCTGTATGGCTCATCTTAGGCCTTTCAGCCGCACGGCCTTTTCGCTCATACTCTGCTGAGCAAATCTTGCAAAACTCCTTTATTCCTGCTAATAAATGCAGACATGGCATTCCACTTTGCCATAAAACCAAGCCCATGGGCACTGAGCTCTAGTTTTCTGGGTAATAATGCCAGTCCCCCTAACGAAGGGCTCAAAGGCGCTCAGTCCCACTCACTCTTAGGGTTATTCCCCTTTCTACTGTTCTTGATGTTACTGGCCCTGCTGCGGCCGCTCCTCTGCTCTCACAGCTCTGCCTCCTGAATCAAGGAGGCTCAGTGTGCAGAGATCTGGAGTTCCAAAGGATGCACTTCTCCCTGACTCTTCTTCCTTAATGGTAATGAGATCCCACTGTCTTGTTTCTAAGATGGCTTATTTTGTGCCTAGTGGAATGACAATACTGACAATCCCCACTCTACGAATTTTAAGTTTTACAATCATAATTAACTTAGTTAACAAGCAATGGCAGCTAAATAATAACAACCTCTCAGCATCTCCCGCCACATTTTTGTACCCAGACCCATCTGGAAAAGAGGAAATATACCCAATCTGCATGGCCCCACATAGTTGTTTGGTGGGAGTTACAAAGTCTATGGCTTCAGGAGCTCTATCAGGTAAATCACTTCACTGCAGAGGTTATTACATTATGACAGATCTCATTGTGGGAATGACTACATCATGTCCACTGAGAATCATGGCCCAGACACGTTGACAGACAATCTTAATCATCACACTGCTGTAATTTAAAATCAAGTTGTTTGGCTTCCAGCCTATTAGCAATATGAAAGCATCCATAGTAAAGCTGCGCTTCTCGGAGGTTTATATTTGCATTTCCACGATGACTAGTGATGTCCAGCATTATGCATGTGCTTATTGATTATCTGTATATCTCCTTTTGAGAAGTGCCTATTCAAAAGCTTTTCTTATTTTTAAGCTGGGTTATTTACCTTTAAACGTGTTTTAGATTGTAAGGAGTCTTTATAAATGTTAGATAATATATTCATAAGTTCGATGATTTAAAAATAAGTTCTCCCGTTCTTTGGATTGTCCTTTCACTTTCTTGCACAGGTGATTGATGGGTGATTTCTACTAATCAAGATTTTCTTGCTAATATTTTTACAAATTTTCAAGTATATGGAAAACATTAAAGAATTGTATACTGAATGGCCACATACCTTTGGCCTACATTCTACAATTAATATTTTGTTTATTTGCCTTATCACTTATCTACATGTAGATTAAATAAAACTTTGTCTGCTGAGGAATCCTACTAATGCAATGGTTAACCATATAGATGCTAAGCATGGTGTGGGTGGTTTGAACCCACCCAGCTGTTCCTCACGAGGACCCACTTGGTGCTATGTCTCCATAAAGATTTCAGCGCAGGAAACACCATAGGATAGGCCTGTGGTGTCACAGTGGGTCTCTATGTGTTGAAACTGGACTCACTAGGGCCGAATAATAACAACAAAACGTACCTACTGATACGATTTTTCTTTTTTTTCCATCTTTTGAGACTGAAATTGTTCTGTTCAAAATGGGCACATGGAGATTTGAATTTAAGTAGCCTTGGTGACATAGTGGTTTCGATTGAGCTGCTATCCGCCTGGTCGGCAGTTTGAACCAGCAGCAGCTCTGCAGGAGAAAGCCTGGACTTTCTACTCCTGTGAACAGTGACAGTCTTGGAAACCCACAGGGGGTCACCACGTGTCAGCACTGACTCTGTGGCAGTGAGTTTGGTGTGGGGGCTGAGGGCATGGCTGATATCTGCAAAGTCAGTACCAGCTATTCCACAAAAGAAAGATGAGGCTTTCTACCCCTATAAAGAATTATAATCTTATATGAACACCAATTAGTGGGGGGCTATGGGAGACCGTGGGAGTCCAAATCCCATCTGCAGAGTATTTAATCAAACTGGCAGATCCACTCTAGCCTCAGGCAAGGGTCTTAAACAGCCTTACTATCAGGCAGAGACCATTGTAATCTTGATTTTGCTGGATCAACCTTGATACTTGGCCAGTTGACCACCATACATTCCCAACCTGAATGCGTTCTGGGTAGAAGGATCTCTTAATGGTTCCATGACAGAATTTTCTTCCCTGACTTTTTGAATGTTGTTGGGGTCTTTTCCATATTATGCATCCTTTGTATTTTTGTCTGCATACTATTTTTACTAGCTTACTGTGATTTTGTTTTTGTATTGCTTTCAGTTGGGTCTCCCAGCTGTGAAGCACAGGAGGAGTGGATGCATAATGAGAAACACTGATACAAGGGGCTATAGGTAATACAGGGGTGGGGGTAGATAATAAGGAAGGAAAAGGGATTTCAGGAGTAAATAATGAACATAGGAGGTGGGAGGGGGACACTAAATGGATTGTGATTGTATAACTCATCCTTGAAGTGACTTAATAATGGGAAGGGGAATGCTCTAAAGTTGATATGGGGTGATTGGACAATTCTCTGTGATATGATTGAATGATTGAACTATTGAATTATATGATATGTAAATTATTTTCCAATATAACTGTTGGGGGGAAAAAAGAGAATTTCAGCCCCATGGGGATGGGGAGAGGGGGTCTGTTCCACCTTGTCCCATGGCGTCACCAAGAGTTGGAATCAATTTGATGACTGTTTGTTTGCTCTTGGAATAAGTTGTCATAAAGATGACATTTAATATGACCACTTTTGTCCTGTTAATCATTTGGAATTCAGCGTGTGAGAATCATGACTTCCTACAGTGGGTCAATCAATCCATTACCCTCATTTTCTAAGTGAGAGTCCACGGTAACAAGAGCCTGTAATTCTGCTGTCAGTTTTTTACGTGCTCCATCATCTAAGGTGTTTCCTCAGGGATGTGAATTTTATTTTTCTTTAGGTTTGGGGGAGTAACAAGTTATCTCCTCTAGGCCTTATTTTATATCTCTGAATTTAATGATATCAATTCCATGGCCTTTGAGTTTACCTGCTTTATTTGCTCTAAAGGGAAAGTTCAGCAGAATTTCAGAAGGGATTGGAGAATTGTCCATCAAGCGTTGTATGTCCTGTATCAAGTTTGCACAGCACTGGGAGAAGCAACTGGAAATGAAATTTCCCATTATGTAAAAGCAGCTATTAGGAAGAGGCAATCGAATTTAAGGCGGTTGTCTAGGGAATGAGGTATAGGATTAAGAGTGGTGAAGGACACCATTAAAGTATACATTTGATCCTTTTACCACTCTATTTTTCGGATTTTATCCGAGGCTATCAGAAAGCACAATTTTAAGAGAAGTATGACTTTTGAATGTTAACATCGGATGTGCTTAGTTAAATATATACTTTCACATTTCAATGTCAAATGTGCCCGTTTTTTCATTTAGAAGTAATGGTTATGCTCTTTAGTTTCAAACATCCATTTTTTTTCTCTTCTACTTCTTCCCACCTCCCTATTTTCTTCCTCCCTTAATCTTATTAATCTTTCCCATCTTTATCGTTCTCCCTTTATGCCTTTATTTTTTCTTCAAAAGACTAAAGCTTTCCTGGAAATCACCATAGTTTTCTGAGTGTGTGGTAGCAGTAGAAGGGCCAGTGAATGCCACACTCTTACTGTTGGGAACAGGGTTTTTGTTGGTTTTTTTGTGTCTTTGGGAGTAAAGAAATTTATCTAAGATTTAGATGTGAATTTCTGAGGCTTAATCAAGAGTTGTAAAGGCTGGCCAAATCCAGTAAGCTACTGTCCAGCAATTTGATAATTCATATTCCCAGAGGGGCTGAATGCTTCAGGCTCTGTCTCTCTTGATATTTGCCATGCTGTGGTAGAAGGAATTCAAAGGGGAAACAGGAAAAGGGTTCAATGAGAAAATGAGTTTATTAAAATGTTGCATCAGCACAGAAAATCTAACCTTCAAAGTCTGCTTCTTTTGGGTGCGTAAACCAATAATTATTTTTCTTTTTATAATAATGTTCTCATATAGAATTTTTGTCTTCATGGAATTGGCTGTTTGCTTAACATGTTATCATTTAAATTTGTCCATGCCATGAAATGCTTGACAGTTTCATCACTGTTCTTTAGCAATACACGGTACTCCACTACGTGTACATACTAAAGTTTATCCATTCTTCCACTGGAGACTAACACTTTTTGTCATTTGTATCTTCTGGCGCTCATGGCTAGTGCTGCAGTAAGCATAGATGTGCATCTGCTCCTGGTTTTCCTTCTCATATCTTTAGGGAATATCTACTAGGGAGATTGCTGGATCCTATGGTATTCTAGCCCCAATACTTTTGGAAGCACCATACCACTTTCCACAGTGGCTGCACAATAGCGCAGTCCACCAGCAGTGTAAGAGGGCTTCAGTCTTTGCACATGCTCTCCTGCATCTGTTGTTTTCTGATTTTTAAAATTTTTCTATCAGTGCCAGTCTGAGTGATATTTCATTGGTGTTTGGATTTGAGTCTTTTTTATGCCTAGTGAGCAGGAGAATTTCTTCATACATTGTTGGGCTGCCTGGATAATATCTTGGGTGAATTGTCTATTCATGTCTTCTGTCCATTTTTAATTGGATTATTCACCTTTTCTTGTTCAGGTGTTTCAGTTTTCTATAGGTTTCTGAGATTTTCCCATTACCTGATATATCATTGCCAAATATTTTTCCCAGTCTGTGTTTTCTATTTATATTCTTATGATGAAGTCTTTTGGTGCCAAAAAAAAAGTCATATTTTTAGACGGGCCCCGTCCTGTATTGTGCCTTGTTGTGTGAGTGTTCTCATTGCGTTTGCTGGCATATTCATGCTTTCTTTAGGGTCCCAAACCAAACAGACTCATTGCCATTGAGTGAATTTTGGCCTTACCAGACAGCATAGACCTGCAAACTGCCTCTGCTAGCTTCCTGGACCACAACTCTCTGCAGGAGTGGAAAGCCTCATCTTTTTCCCATGTTAGGACCTAGAGTCTGTAAAATGGTCCCTATATTTTCATGTATGATCTTTATATGTTTAGAGTTTACATTTAGGTCCTTAGTCCATCTTGAATTTTATTTTTTTTAATATGATGTGAGGTATGAATCCTGTGTCATTTTTCAGCAAGTGGAGATGCAATATTACTAGCTTAATTTGTGGAAGGCCCTATCTTTTCCCCCATTGAATGTGCTTCAGAAGTTTATTGACTGACAATCAGCTGTATGTCTGTTCATAGTTTTATGTCCTGGTTCTATATTGTGTTCCATTGGTTTTTCATCTATTGGACTGATACCAGGATATCTTAAGTACTGTGGCTATGTCATACATTATGAAATCAAGAAGTGAGAGGTCCCTACTTGATTTATTTTTTTAAATATCGCTTTGCTTTCTGGGTTTCTTTCTGTGCTACATAAAATTGGTAATTGTTTTCCTAGCTCTTTAAAGAAAAGTTGCATCGTCTTCCATTTATATATCTCTCTCTTGGTTTCTTACAGTATTGCTTTATAGTTTTCTTTGTACAAGTCTTTTGTTTCTCTGGTTATGTTCACTTCTAAGTATTTCTTCCTTTTGTGGGTATTGTAAAAAGAATCTGATTCATTTTTGTATGTTGAGAATTCACCACTTTTTGTGGCCTCTCAGCATGAGTTTCTCTGAAAAGAAACTGGCTACCAAGAAAAAAAGGAAAGCAACAGAAAGACACAAACAAACGATAAGATTTTAAAAAGCAACCTCTCCTCTATGCGTATTAGGAGAAAAGGGGTGCGGGGGAGCAAGGGGGAAAATAACACAAAATGAAAACCCAGAAAAACACCAAATCAGAACCATCTGCTACTTTTTATTAAGGCCTCTGCCTTGAGATTGCCTCTTTGGTTACCAGAGAATGTAGGCCAGTGACTGCAGCAGCTGCCTCGACAAGGGCTTTGAAGGGAGCAAGGAAGTTCCCTCATTACCATCTAGTCATCCTATCTCAGAGCAGCCCTGGAGCACACAGCAGAAATTCCCCCGCGAGCTCCCCAAACTAAGTCTCTACGGGAGTGGCAAACCTCCTTGCCTCCCAGGAAGAAAGCAGATGCTCGAAGACCCCAGCACACTGTTTGGCCAATGCAAGGCCAGGCGCTTCTCCCCTTACTTGAGCCAGGTGTCTCGAGCGAGTTTCAGTGTCAAACGATGGCATCCCTTAGAAAACTATAACCAAACGCCTTGCCAGAAAGTCAGTGCTGGCTCGTAGTGACTCTAGAGCTAGACAGAATGACCCTTGTGGGTTTCCAAAGCCCTAACTCTACAGGAGAGTGACTGGTGGTTTCAAACTGCTGACCCCACGTTTAGCAACGCAATTCAACCACCAGGCCACAGCATTCCTAGCTGTGTACCTTTTTTGACTCCAGGCATGTAGGGAAGCATGTACCCCAGCTTCCCTTTTATTGAGGTCTCCCGTGCACCCCTGCCAGCTCAGCTCTCCCTTGGTGAGGGCCCACTGACCCCAGTGGGTGGGGGGTGCACTGCTATCCTGTTCTGTGGGACCAAAACATGTCCTGGATGTTCATTTGATCACTGCTGAGTAGGGGGAGTAAGGAACGAAGGGAGTGGTCTGCCTCTCCCTCTCCCAGTCCAGAAAACCAGAGATTCCCATCCCGTGGGAGGGGCTTTTTGGTGGACAGTTGGCCTACTGAGAATTGGCCACTTTTTGTGGTCTCTCAGCATGAATCTCTCCCCTTCATTTTCCTAGTCTGCATCCGGTTTGTTTTTCTCTCCTCCCTGGCAGATTCAGAAGTCCAGGTTTTTGCCCTTTGTTTTTTTCTGATCTTTGTGGTAGAGAGCAGATGTAGACCTTCTGCCTACATTGCCATATTTTACTGGATATGCGTGCTGTGTTTTATTCTGTTTTACATAAGGTAGCTATAAATCAGAGCTACTCCAATGTCATCTAACAATAACATTAAGCATGAACTTGACTGCAACTCTTATTGTTCAGGAGAATTTAGTGAGGGCACTACTTACAAAATAGTGCACCCCAGGTGAGGGAGCAACATATGAAACAATAGTCTTGATTTTGGAGAATTAGAGAAGGAAATCATGCTAGAGCCTCTACGAGCTGGAAAAGTGGCAGGGACATGCCAGATCAAAGCCATAATCAATCAAGGAGGCTGACATTGGTGTGTCTGTGAAAAAAGAGAGCCAGAAACAAGGTAACCACACTTCCCTGTAACTTCCGGCAAGAGCTGCCCCTTGGAAGCTGCCCTGGAAACCTGGGTCATGCATTCTGCAAAGACACCTCCTTTGGCCCAAAAAAGGGAAGAGAAAAACAAAGAACATATGTTGGGTACTCAAGGTACATGGTTAGTAGTAAGCACATGGAGGGTGTATATTATATTATTGTCTGTCGTAACAGATGCATGTCTTTGCTGGCACTACATTGGCTAAATCAAAGCACCACTTACCATCTAGGATGACCAAGTGCACTCCAGAATGGAATTGTGTAACCCTTTGCAAAAGAAAACAACAATCACAATATAAGGTAGCTGTTTACTAAAGAGCAGAATGGTGGCAAAAAAACCACCATAAATGCTGTTGCTTATGGTTTGGGCATGTCACCATTGACAATATGAAACATTCTCAAAATCAAAGACATTTTCTCTAAGCTGTAAAATGATTGTCTCCACTGAAAACTACAAGGCTAACAAAAACGCAAGAAAACTCTATGTCAGGCATGGAAAATGTGCTAGTCATGTGAATTGAGGACCATGACAAATTGGAATCATCCTTAGCATATTGACAATCCCCACCAAGGATGAAGCTTGCTCCAGCTGCTGAAAGATAACGTGGGACAAGAAGACCAGGTAGTGTTCTTACTACCTCCAAATCATGTACAATCTTATTCCACACAATTTTGTTCTTGTTAAAAGCCCTTGAGTCGGGTCTGACTCCAAGCAACCCGATGCACAGCAGAAGAAAACACGCCCTGTCCCGCTCCATCCCCACAGTAGTTTCCATGCCTCCATCCATTGTGGCAGCCACTGTGCTAGCTATCGCAATAAAGGTCTTCCTCTTTTCCACTGGCCTTCCACTTTATATGAGTCCTTCTCCAGGGACTGGATTCTCCTGACAATGAAGTCTCCCCATCCTTTCCTCCAAGAAGCACTCTAGCCTTCGCCAGCACCACAATTCAAATGCATCAACTTGTCTTCATTTTTCCCATATTTGCTATCCAGCTTTTACTTGGATATGAGACATTTGAAAATACCGTGGCTTGGGTCAGATGTGTTTTAATCTTTAAAGTAGCATCCTTGCTTTTCAATTCTCTAAAGAGGTCTTGTGATTTAAAAGTCAGAGGGTTTTCCTAATGCAACATGTCTTTTGATCTCTTGACTGCTCCTCTAGTGAGCATTTATTGTGGATCCAAGCAAGAAGAAATCCGAGACAACTTCAATCTTTTCTCCATTTATCACAGCAGTTCTCGACCTGTGGGTCGCGACCCCTTTGGGGATCGAACAACCTTTCACAGGAGTTGCCCGGGTCATAACAGTAGCAAAATAGTAGTTATGAAGTAGCAATGAAAATAATCTTATGATTGGGGGTGAGGGTCACCACAACATGAAGAACTGTATTAAAGGGTCGCAGCATTAAGAAGGCTGAGAACCACTGATTTATCATGATGTGACTATTGGTCTAGGTGTGAGGCTTTTGATCTTCTTTACAATGTGTCATCATCTATACTGAAGGCTACACTTCTTGACCTTCATGAACAAGAACTTCAAGTACCTCTCATTTTCAGCAAGCAAGGTTACATCATTTGCATATCTCAGATTGGTAAGAAGCCTTCCTCCAATCCTGATGCCGCATTCCTTTTCATGTAATCCAGATTCTCTGATGACATGCTGCAGGCAGTCTGAATAAGTAGAGTGAATGGATACCACCCTGAAACACAATTTTCCTCTTTTTAAACCATGCCATATCCCCTTGTGCTGTTCACAAAGGTGCCCCGTGTACAAACTCCAAATGAGCACAATGAAGTGTTTTGGAATTCTTATTCTTCTCAAGACTATCCATACTTTATTGTGGTCCACACAGTCACATGCCTTTGCATAGTCAATAAAGGACAAGTAAATATCTTTCTGGTATTCTTTGCTTTCAGCCAAGATCCATCTGACATTAGCAATCATGTCCCTTTTCCCACGCCCCCTTCTGAATCTCTCCGGAACCTCTGGCGGTTCTCTGTCGATGTACTGCTGAACCATTGTTGGATGATCATCAGCAAAATTTTACTTGTATGCAATATCAGTGATATTGCTCAATAGTTTGAGCATTCTGTTGGATCCCTTTTCTTTAGAATGGCCACGAATATGGATCTCTTCCCGTCGGTTGACCAAATAGCTGTCTTCCAAATTTCCTGCCATAGATAAGTAAGTGCTTCCAGTGTTTCATCAGCTTATTTAAACATTTCAATTGGTAGTGTATCAATTCCTGCGGCCTTGGTTTTGGTTAATGCACTCAGAGAAGCTTTAACTTCCTTCAGCATCATTAGTTCTTGCTCAGATGCCACCTCCTGAAATGGTGGAATGTCAACTAGTTCTATTTGTTACAGGGACTGTGTGTTCTGTCCTTCTTCTTTGGATGCTTCACAGAATTCGTCACAGATATTACATGATGTATGACTGCTTGCAAAGCAGCATGGGGAGGCCAGGTCTAACCTCTTCTGCTTATGTGAGTTAAGGGTGAATCTAACTTCACATCAACCCCCAAATGATTTCTATGAGGCAGGGGTTAGACATGACTCCACCCATAAACCGTCTTTGGCCTATTCTGACATCAACTATGCCTCTCATAGCACTCTACTTTTCTGCTAGGTTTAATAATCCTCTGTGCTAGACACCCAGAACTCACAGATAATATAGTACTCATAATTCTAGGGCTTATTAGGGAAGGTAGCAAGTTTATATCAGGATTAAAGTCAGCAGTTCTCTGACCAGGAGCATTTCTTCGTAACCATGCACTGACATATTCAGCTCCTGAGCAAGGCAGTACAGTGGCCTCTCCCTTACTTTGGAAAGTGGTAGAAAACATTTTTAGTGCTGATAAATACCAGGGGCACTTCACACTCTGCAAGTCAGCCTCGTGGCTGAAAACACTCAGTCGTACTCTGTGGTGTGGGCAGGGCACCACTATGTCTCCTGCTCTATCTGAGAAGCCGCCTGTATTTTGTCCATTGCCCTCAGTGCTCATGCCACTGCCTTTGCTTTACCTGCTGCAACTCTGTGTCAGCATGTTGGTGTCCAGAAGCCACACTCTGCCCATGACTCTTCTTTCTTGATAAGATGGTTTGCTTTATATGCAGCAATGGTTCTATGGAGCCACAAAAGTGATCAATTTCCACAAAAAAGTCCCACACACATTATTTGCATCCTCCCACCCAACCAACTGGTAGGAGTCACAAAGACTCTGGATAGTGAGCCAATAGTGCCATATTGTTCCAGAATCTAGGAGACTCAGGAGTCCCACGCCATCTAAAACAAATCCCACTGAGGTGCGTGTTTAAACATATCAGCACGAAGGTACGTTTTTAAGCTAGGTAAACTTATATATTAGTACCTTTTCATTTCTTTTATTTTTAATGACTGTACTGAACAAATGATCTATTCTCGTTCTCTAATTTATTATCACCATATCTTTCCCCTTGTCCCAATTGTCCATCTTCAATTTTTAAATTTTTCTTTGTGGTCGTTACATAATACATTGTCAATTTGAGACTTAAGAGTGAAGTTTAGCCTGTCAATCAGGTCACAGCTTGACTACCTCATTTGCAGATAAATAGCTTGTTGGAGATGGGACACAAGCACACTCCCTGTGAGACATTCCTGTTGAGAAGACACATGGAACTGTGCTAGATCCCTGGAGCTAAAGGAGCCACGTGGAGACACCTGCCAGCACTGAGATTCTTCCACTGCCGCTGGATTCACAAGACTTTCCACCACTGACCTGAGATTTTCCTGCATTTGGCATCATTGCATGTATTGCATGAGTCTGAAGAAGAACTTATAGGTTGCTATCAGACATATGGGCTAATATCCAACTTAGGAACTTGATCTGTTCTGGGTTGGGATCTTTTCTCAATATCCCATCATTCTTGTATATAAAGCAATTTCTTATACACACATTAGTCTCCCTGGATTTGTTTCTCTAGTCTACCCAAACTAACACATTCTTCATGGGCCATCCAAGACTCCCACACTATCTCTACCTAAAGGAAAAAGAAATCATAAGCAATTAGAAAATTAATGTAACTCTAAATAGTTAAATAAACCCAGAAATATCTAATATTTGTTTATAAAAATGATCCTGAATAGTATGGATCATATTTCAGTTAATAATTCTTGGGACAATTAAAAATTGTTCAATGAAAATTTATCACTTCTTTCCCTTAAAATATATGGCGAAGAATTTCACATCATTGTTTTAAAAACTCATTTATAGCATAAATCATATCTAGCACTGCTGGATAAATTACAGATGGTAACAATGATCATTTTTAATATCCTTAATATAATTTTACCTTTCTTATGTGTATTTGTTTTTTAATTACCTTATACTGTAAACTTAAGGACCGAGAAACATGACAAGATTTGTATGTGATTTTTTTTCATCTTTAAACAACAATTAAACATCTACTTTGTGTACACACTCATGGTAAATATTGTGGATGCCCAGGTGAATAAAAAACACACACATACTCATAGATCCAGTTTTTAGAATACTCAACTGGCTGTCACCGAGTTAATGCTGACTCATAGTGACTATTGTGGGTTTCCAAGACTATAACTGTTTACAGGAGTAGAAAGCCCAGTCTGTCTCTAGCAGGGCTGCTGGTGGTCTTAAACTGCCAAGCATGCAGATCACAGCCCAGCTGCCAACCACTATGCCACCAGAGCTCCTTAGAATACTCCTGTGCTAAATGGAGAGTAAATAGCTATTGATTAACAGATAGATTGTTCTGGCATGGAACCTAATGAGGATGAGAGGAAATAAAATTAGTTTATTGCTTTTTGCAATTTTCAACCACCTGTTCATACATATCCTTCTCTTGGGAAATCATTGTACTCTGGGATATGACCAGGTATGCCAAAACTGCTATTCAGTGAAAGCAGTTTTCTTTCTAATTTCTGCCTAATTTCTTCCTGCTACTCATGATTACCGCTTGCTTAAACAGAGTGGTTTCTTATTCTCTTGATCACGATTCCAAATCTCTATAAGGTGATCCCCCACACTTTATTTTCATCTGACCAAAATCCTACTGTATAAATGTTTTAATCAGCTCCACCATCTCCTGTAACTATGGGAGCAAATAATGCCATTTCCCGAATAGAGGGGAAATTGAAAGACTCCATTTTGATTTGCTATGTGTCTGGGACTCAAAGGGATGGAAGGTCAGCAGAATGTGTTATGGGGCAATGGCTACCAGGAGCTGTACAATGCCAGAATGGCCTGATTTCCAGTCCAAAACAGATTTTCATTTCAGAATGTAATTGTGGAGTTTAGCTTTCAGAGAACATCTGAGAAATGCTGAATGTTTTGCTTGGTGTTCAAAGCAGTAGTGTCTGCCCAGAATTCTCTCAATCCATATTAGCTTAAATAGAACAAAACACGAAAAAGTGTGAGGGGGTGGAGGAGGCGTTGGTGCTGTTCCATAAATGACAACGTGCATGAGAATCATAGGAGGACCCTGTTATAATCCTGATTTCTAGGCTTTTCCTTTAGAAATTCCAGTTCAATCATGAGAATAAGGCCTTGGAATTAGTCATTTAAATCTAGATCACTCACAATTCTGGTGGAGTTGATATACAGACTCCAAACTGCGTAATATTGGGGGAAATTGATATCAAGAGTGAAAGCCATGTTAGTCTAAATGAGGTGTGACAGTTTTGAAGAAATGAGGCTGGAAGTTTCCAGATTAGTCTTACTTTCATTGTAGAAGCACTTGATTTGTTCCTCTTTAAAAACGTTCGTTTGGCTGAGAGATACACTTAAAAGACAAACAAAACCGGATTCTAGTCGCCACCTAGTTTATTCTGGGTACAAACACAAATCGACTAACACAGTTAGTAAAGGTGTAGATAAAAGTTCACCAGATGTGTAACCACCCATCTGTCTTTCAGTGGAGGCTTGTGTGTTGCTCAGATCCTGAAGAGGTTTCAGTGGGATTTCCAGACGAAGTTCAATAGTATAAGAAACCTGGTGACTACTTTCAAAAACAAATGAGCAAATCCAGTATATCACAGTGGTCTGATCTGCAGCCCATCACAATGATGGCACAGGACTGGGTGGTATCACGCACGGGGGAATAGGGGACAGAGGCCGGCTTGAAAGCCACTAACAACTGCCTATGGTTTGAGGGGAATATCCATCGGATAAAATCCTGCTTATTCCCAGAAACGGTGTTAAAATTTGCATGTAAGTTTAACCATGTCTATATGACAACACTAATGATCTCGTGTTCTTTCGGTGTATCTACTTTATTTCATACCTTGAGAGCTAATCAATTCAAAGAGGATCTGATTGAGCTCATCTAAATGCCTAACATTCTTCTCTCACCTCATTCTGAGCAAGTAAATGATACTGAGAAGGAAATGATGAAAGCGTTACAGTAGAAAGATGTAAACAGGCTAAGATAAAGCACCATGATTTCTTAATCGCCTTCTCTGTGACTGAGGGATCACACTGTGTGTGGCCATGAAATCGATATGCAAAGTGAATTTGGTTTTTGAAGTAAAAATGCAGGGATTAGAATTTTGATGGCGGAGTATTTGCAGTTTGCTTTACGGAAACAAGCATTTTGGGGAATCAATCTTGGAGAGAGAGTTATCTGGGAGTCACTCTTGCCTTTGTCATGTCATGATTCCAAGATATCTAGGTCCTGATGCTCACCCCCCAGGCTGTGACTAATCTCCAAAACAAGTCTTTCGTTCCCTCTTTATGCTCTCTGGAGGTGTCGCCTTGACGGTTTCATTAGATGTTTTCAGAGTGTTCAACTAAAGCATTTAACTTCCAAATATTGTCACTAAATTTGTTCAGAAACTTGGAGGTTTTTTTATCTGTTGATGTTTTCTGACAACATGTGCCTTGTTTCCCCCCACTGAAGATAAATTCCCATCTGGTTGCTTCTCTCATCTCCCAGTTTTCTTGGGTGCGTTTAGGGTACACCATTAATGAAACCAGAAATAACTGAGCAGCTGATGATATGGCGGGAAGCAACGTTTTGCCCAACCCAAGCTTTGTAAATAACGAGGAGGAAAATCACTTTGTAAATCTTTTTCAGCTTTGGAGTGATTCTACAATTTTTAGAGATAATTTTACTGGAATTGAAACACGGAGAGAGAGAAAAGGTAGAATAACAGATCACACTGTTTCCCTGAATAAGCTTTCTGAGAAACTAAAAAGGCCAAAACAGAACAACTTTCAGGAATTAAAATGACAGCTTCAAATAAATTTGCTATAGCAGATTGATAGATTTGTTTACAACCCAGACATAAAGTACATCACTTTGTGTTCATAAATATCTTTAGCCTTGAAAACAGAGTATTAAATTTATTTGAAGCCTAATAATTATTTTACATTTTACCAGATTATGCTGAGAATACAGTTCTTCAACTCTTATTTTTCTTTGTTTCTTTGATATTGTAAGACGGCAAATTGTTTTATTTTCTATCAACCTAAACAGTGGTATTCCATGCTCTGAAGATTGAGACATGGGTTGATTGGTCAACTTGTATTTTCATATCTTCTGGGGTGGGAATGCCAGCCTTTGTTAGAGCAGAGCAAGAAAGAGAGAGCATCCAAACATTGGCTTTTTATTTCACTTACTTTGTGTTTGTCTTCACAACATATACAAAACAAAATATTTGTTTTAATTTTCAATTTTCCTCCAAAGTGATGTCCAATAACATCAACTGGATTCATCCTGTTTTTCCCACTTTTTTCTATCACCTCCTTTGGAAACTCAATGGTTCCTGGGTGCTAAGAGTTCTTTTCCCCTTTCTCCCACTCATCTAGTTAAAAATCAATACGCAACACATGCACAAACACACAGGCAAAAGACTACCAAAAACATCACACACAGAAGACAGTTGCTTCCGTGTCATTTCTGACTCATGACGACCGACCCTCTGATTGCACAATAGGACCGCTAATCGAATCTTCAAAGCTGTGCTCTTTCAGAAATATGTAACAGACTTATTTTCTGAGGCATCTTTGCATGGATTCAAACTACCAACCACTTGTTTCATATTTGAGAATGTAATGGTTTGACTCACCCACGGACTCCTGGTATCACTGGGAAAATGAGAGCTCAGTCCAGTTGGCCCCGTCCAACTCTGCAGCACACAAAGCTGCTAAGCAGAGGTCAACTCTGATTATCCTCAAAGCAGTATTGGAAACAGAAAGATAACTGAGCAAAATCCAAAACGAAAATAATAGGAGATATCAAAGGAAGTAACTTTTTGTCTTTTTAAAACCATGGTTTTGTAATGTGAATGAACATTTACAGAGCGCATTGACTTCGCACTCAACTATGCATGCACATTTTGTTTCACAGTATTAGTTGCAAGCCTCTCAGTGGCACAGTACACTGTCTATTTCCTCCCTACCTTCCTTGTTTCTATTCACCCTTCTCTCTGCTGCTTCTTGTCCTTGGAACTTTGCTCCTGGCTAGGCGCTGCTCCTGGTCTCTTCTGATTGGTTGTTCATTGTTGGTTGTTCACATTCCTTAGAAGTGTTAGTGTTCACCCTACAGGTCCATCTATTGCTCAACTGCTAGGTGATCTCTGGGGATGAGTTCAGCTCCAGTTTGAAGGGTACCTTGAGGCTAGCATCTCAAAGGTTCCGCCAGTCACTATAGACCAATAAATTGGGACTTTTAATGATTTTGAATCTTGTTCTCCACTTTTCTTCCATAATACCCAGGCCCTTGTATTATGAGCCCTAACTGAGTGGTCAGTAGTAGTTGCTGGACTCTGTCTGATACCTCTGGTTCCAGGCTAATGAAAGCTGTGGTTCTTGGGCTTCACTGGTTCTTCGGATTGATTTCTTTCTTAAGCCTGACTTTCTTCACTCCTCCTGGCTAAAGACAGGCAAAATACCAATAGTTGCATCCCATATGAGGGCTAACAAAGTTTCAAGACTCCAGTGCAAAAGTACAACATTGACTTTGAGGTCTATCTGATGCTCACTGACATAGATAGGTCTCTGAGGCTATGGTCCTAAAGTCTCTAGTCCAGTAAATTGATCTTTCAAAGTATTTAGATATGGATAAGAAGTTTGAAATGACTTTGTCAACTGTTTGCTGTACTATCTATGAATATATTTTCAGCTCATACAAATACATATGTTGAAATATCCTCTGTAAAACACACAACACACACAGATCTGCTTCCATAACTATCATATACCTACTCAGGTTGTATACATATTTATCCACAAGTAAAACATTGTTTATTGTTAGTGCTAGTGTTATTGAAGTGTTTTGTATGCAATAATATTTTCCATGGTTGCCTTTGACTTTTGTGGATTTCCTATCTCTTCCTTTGCCTTGTCTTGTTACCCTGACTACCCTCTTATTGTGTGTTGCCTCTCCTCCCTCCATGTTAACACATGTCTATTATTGTTGTTCTTCAATGCTGTCAGTCAGTTCCAACTCATAGTCACACTACGTGCAACAAAACACTGCCTGGTCTTGTGCCAGCCTCACAATTGTCCTTATATTACAACCCATTGATGAAGCAACTGTGTCAACCCAAATAGTGGCCATTTTGTATCAGATAATCACATGGCTTACTATACCATGAATGCCAGATTCAAGAGGAATGGCACCTCATTAGTAACCAAAGAGGATATTTTCCACTCAATACAAACATTATTCAAATTTATGGAACAACTGCTAAAGTAAGTGAAGAAGTATTGAAGATTTTAAACAATGTCTTCAGTCTGAAGTTGATCAGACATGTAATCAAGATGCATTGGTAATTATTGGCTATTGGAATGCAAAAGTTGGGAAAAGGAAGGAATAGTAGTTGGAAAACATGGCCTTGGTGATAAAAATGAAGCTGGATATTGCATGATAGATTTTTTCAAGACCAGTAAATTCTTCATTGCAAAGACCTTTTTATCAATTAGCATATACATCAAGTATGCACATTGACTTCTCCACATGGAATGCACAGAAATCAAATTGACCAGATCTTTTGGAAGAGACCAAAAGGAAGTTCAATATCAGCATCTACATTGAGGCCAGGGTTGGACTGCGGAAAAGATATCAATTGCTCATCTATAGGTGTGGGTTGAAGTTTAAACAAACGTTTTTAAGTCTACCCGAGCCAAAATATGTCCTTGAATATATTCCACATGATTTTTTATTAAAAGATCATTTTATTGGGGGCTCGTATAGCTCTTGTAACAATCCATAGATCAATTGTATCAAGCATATTTGTACATACGTTGTCATCATTATCTTCAAAACATTTTCTTTCTGCTTAAGCACTTGGTATCACCTCCACTTTTTTCCCTCCCTCCCCACCTCCCACCCTCATGACCCCTTGACAAATTATAAATTATTATTATTTTCATATCTTACCCCGACTGCTGTCTCCCTTCCCCCATGGTTTCTGTTGTTAATCCCCAGGGGTGGGATGGGGTGGTTGTGTGTCAATCATTGCGATCAGTTCCCTCTTTCTCACCTCTTCTCCCCCACTTCCCCTGACTGTCCTGGTATCACTACTCCCATTCCTGTTGCTCGATTCCGTGTGTCCTGAGCTCTTATCTCTTATCTGTACCTGTGCACATGCTCCAGTCTAGCCAGCAATGAAAGGCAGGACTGGGGTCATGACAGTCGGGGGTGAGAAAAGCTCAAGAACCAGAGGGACCTTGTGTGTTTCATCAGTGCTATACTGTGCCCTGGTTGACTCAGCCCTTCTTTGTGACCCTTCTGTGAGGGGATGTCCCATTGTCTACAGATGGATTTGGGTCTTGTTCTGACCCGCCTCATTCTCAACAATATGGGTTTTATTTGCTTGTGGTCTTCTGATGCCTGTTACCCAATCCCATTGATACCTCATGATTGTACAGACTGGTGTCCTTCTTCCATGTGGACTTGTTACTTCACTATGTGGACTTGTTACTTCACTAGATGGCCATTTGTTTGCCTTCAAGACTTTAAGACCCCAATGCTATATATTTTTTTATAGCTTGGCACCATCTTCTTTCTTCACCACATTTACTTATGCACCCATTTTGTCTTCAGTGATTGTGCCGGGAGGGTGAACATCACAGAATGCCAGGTTGTTAGAACATAGTGTTCTTGAATTGAGGGAGGGCTTGAGCAGAGGCCCGAAGTCCATCCACTACCTCAGTGTATTGCCATATAAATAAATGTACACAAGTCAATACCTCTATTTTTATGAATTAATGTATTTGCATATGTACACACCTATGTGTGTGTACACACCTATGCATATGTACACACCTATCCATAGCTTTGCTTCCTAGATCTTTCTTCTATTTCCTTTTACCTTCCTCCTGCCTCACCATCATGCTCACCCTTCTTCTGCCTCTTAGTAATTCCTCTCAGCTAGATTGCTGTTGCTCCAATACCACCAGAATCTCTTAAGTCCTTCTCATTGTTGCTTTTAATTCCCTAGTTGTTCCCCTATCTCTAGTGTTGTTTGCTCATTGCTCCCTAACCCCTCCTTCTTCTTCCCCCAAGTCCCTGTGGAACTGTCGATCCCATTGCTTTCTTCTGGAGATTGCTTCCCTTACCTATCTTATATAAGTAGGAAAACCAACAATAACAGATACCAAACAAAAAGAAAAGAAAATTGAATAAAAAGAGAAAGATTAAAAAAGATAATAACTAGCACCCCCCCAAAAAAAAAAACCCAAACCCAACTATACATAATTCCAGGTCTGTCCACTGACTTTCATGACTATCTCCCCACTGGTCCTGAGGGAATTCCTGGAGCTTCCCCTCCTAGCCTGGTGTCTATTTTGGGGGCTCCTCAGGGGTTTTGTGGCTTTGCTTTGCTCCCATTGCTGTTATGTTTCCCTTCTTGGTTCACCCCAGTGTCCCACATGAATTTTGAGAACATCTCAAAAACATATTTGCTGCATTGCACACAAATGTCAGAAGACCTAATGAGCTGTGAGAAGTCATCAAGAACATCATTCATGAAGAAAGCGAGAGCTCACTGAAAAGATAGACGAAGAAAATACCAAAGTGGATATCAGAAGAGACTCTGAAACTCAATCATAGAATAGTTAAAGCAAGTGGAAGAAATGAAGAAGTAAAATAGCTGAATAGAAAATTTCACAGCACATGTTCAGAACACAAAGTAAACTATTTTTAAATGTACAAAGAGTTAGAAATCCAAAAAGGAAGAAAAATGCAGCTTATAATAAACTGAAAGAACTTAAGTCAAAAATCAAGCCTGCAGGTACAGTATCAAAAGACTCTGTGGGCAAAATATCGAATGGTACCAGAAGCATCAAAATAGATGGAAATAATACGCAAAGGCAATGTACAAAAAATAACTAGTCAGCATTCCGTCATTTCAAGAAGTAGCATATGAGCAAGAACCGATGGTACTGAAAGAAGTCCAAGGGCACTGAAAGCATTAGCCAAAAACAAGGCTCCAGGTGTTAGTGGAATTCTGATTGAGGTGTTTCAACAAGGTGAAGGAGTAACTGAAGCACATACTTTTCCATGCCAGGAAATTTGGAAAACAGCTCTTTAACCAACAGACTGGAAGAGATTTGCATTTGTGTCCATTCCAAAGAAAGGTGACCCAATAGAATGCTCAACTATAGAAGAATATCACTGATAGCACATGTAAATAAAATGTTGCTGGTGATCATTGACAATGGTTGCAGCAAGCAGTACATTGACAGAGAACTGCCGGAGGTTCACTCCGGATTCAGAAGACAGCTTGGAACAAGGGCTATCTTTGCTGATGTAAGGTAGATCTTGGCTGAGAACAGAGAATACCAGAAAGTGGTTTACTTGTGTTTTATTGATTACACCAAGGCATTCAAATGTATGGCTCATAACAAACTATACATGGCCTTGAGAATAATGGGAATTCCAGAACACATCATTGTGCTCATTGATCAAGAGAAGAACAAGTGTGAACAGAACAAGTGAATATTGCATGGTTTAAAAAAGGAAAACTGGAAGTCAAGGTTGTATCCTCTCACAATACTTATTCAATCTCTATGCTGAGCAAACCATCAGAAAAACTGGATTATATGAAGAAGAATGTGGCATCAAGATTGGAGGAAAGAGTATTAAACACCGTCAATATGCACAAACTTTCATAATGTTGCTGGTAAGAGTAAGGAAGACTTGAAGCACTTGGTGATAAAGATCAAAGATTGCAGCCTTCAATATGAATTGCAACTTAATGTAAAGCAAACAACAATCCTTATAAATGGACCAATGGGTAATACGATAAATGGAGAAAAGATTGAAGTTGTTATGAATTTCACCTCGCATGGCTTGAAAATCAATGTTCATGGAAGCAGCAGTTAAGAAATCAATAAGGCATTGCATTTGGTAAATTTGCTATGTAAGATATCTCTAAAGGTTTTGTAGATAAGAATGTGACTTCCAGGAGTAAAGTGCACCTAACCCAAGCCAGGGTATTTTTGATACCCTCATATGTGTGTGAAAATTTGGCCTTGAGTAATGAAAACTGAAGAAGAATCGATATACTGTATTTGAATTGTAGTGCTCACAAAGAATATTAAAAGTACTATGTTCGGGCAAAAGAACAAACAAATCTGCCTTGGAATTAGTACTGTCAGAATGTTCCTTAGAAGCAAGGTTGGTGATATTTTGTCTCCAATATTGTGGATATGTAATCAGTAAAGAATAGTCCCTGGAAAAGAACATAATGTTTGTAAAGCAGAGGGCCAGTGAAAAAGTGCATCAATAAGATAGACTGACACCGGGACTGAAAAGATGGGTTCATCGTTGTGATGCTGGGGTAGCACCAGGCAGGGTTTCCATCCATTGTGCAGAAGTGGCACCTGCCAACAGACACAACAAGGTGAGCCTGACCTAAGTCATAATGTATTCATGTGAAAGCCAGCCACAAACAGGGAAGACTAGAGATGAATCAAAGCATTATGTTGTTGGTAAAGAATATTGAAAGTATCACAGACGACCAGGATAACAAGCAATTCGGTCTTGGAGGAATCACCTCAAGAAAGCTCCTCAGAAGCAAATACATCACCCCACATAGTTTGAATGTGTTATCAGGAGAGACCAATCCCTGGTAAAATCGAAGGGCAGGAAGTCTTTCGACAAGACGGATTGACACAGTGGATGCAAAATTGGGCACAGACATAACAATTTGGAGGATGGTACTGGAAAGGGTCGTGTTTCACTCTGTTGTGCACAAGGTCACTTTGAATTGACTGGATGGCACCTAAAAAAAAAAGCAATCAACATGTAAAGTGGTATTTTATTCTTCCACAACAGCTTAAACAATGCAAATAGAATCAATTAAATGAATAGTTTTTCCACCCCTGGCCAGCAATGAAAGATTCCTATGGTACATTTTAGAGCGCTTTAGAGTCTAATCCAGCTTTAAATAACTGTATCAATGGGATTTTTATCATTTGTTTTGAATAGCATCATCGTTTTTCTTTTTGGTTTCTTTCTCCCCTTTTGGGTTCATATCAATTAAATAGGCATGAGGAAGAAAACATTAGATTTCATTATAAAAATGTTCATTCATAATGTCATTGACTAGCTCTTAATCACCCTAATGGACAGATATTCAGACTTAATGATCCTAATCACCAGCAGTAAGACAAAGATTAACTTTGATAAATGTCTACCATTATTTTCTGATATGAATGAGATTGTTTTTCTAAGGAAATGTTTAGTCAGAAAGAATGAAAGAGAAAACAAAATGTTTTCTTCAGTCACCAATATCGTCCTTATCAAGCATCTGCTTTAATGAATGAAATATTTTCATACAATCATGCTAATTTCTTGGTCTCGCAACTTCTGTGACATTGTTCCTCTTATTTTTGTAAGCCTCCAATGCTTAGCAACTACCACTGAAATAAAGTGTATTTAGTAGATGGAGAAATCTATCATTATTCCAAAAGACTGTAACCAAAGTAGTCTATCAAAAAACCTGATCCTCTCTCCTTTAAGATTTTTCTCTCTTTAAAATCTTCTCTCATGTCATTTTTTTTGCTGAGATTCTTCTCAAGATTAAGCCTCTGGTCCAATACTATCTTTCTACAAATTTTTCGCAGGACTACTGGGAAATAACTACTTAGAAGTAACTTAGAAGTTACTTAGAATAACTTCTTATTCTAAGCTTCCTTCGCTAATTATTCTATTTTGCTACTAATTTCAATCTGCCTTTAATTTTGCTTAGATGTCCATATGTCTATCTTCCCATAAATGTGATATCTCCTTGGGCAAAAATCATACCTTATTAAAATTTATACGATTGAGATATTGCATCATGACTACCACATAATATAAAATCAAGAAAACATTAAATGACATAGCATTTTTGTGGCTAGATAAAACACACATACATACTCACACACATACCAAATTTTGGATCTTTCTAAGTCTGGGAAATGGATGCCAGATCTCACATTGGTGGTGTTTTTCACCATTGAGTTGGTTCTAACTCAGGGGAGTCACACTCAATGAAAACGCGGGCCTTTTGGTGCAACAGGCAAGATTCAGGCAGGCCACATCACATTTACAAATTTTGTTAAATTTATATTTTCAAGTGAGGATTCAGGAATATGGATAGGATAATTAAAACACTATATGATTGCTTTTATTTAAACATTTATTTTATTTAATGTATTAAAAAACTAAAATTATTCTTTTTTTACCCAAAATTGCCAGTGCTTTCCTCCTACTAGTTTTCACTTACCTATTAAGTTGTGACTGGAAAATATAACAAAGTAACTCATAAAAAACACAAAACGTTGGACAGCTGACAAACGTGATGCACAATCGTAATGGCTTCCCTCTAAAAATGTTAACTCGCGCTGCCGCTGGGTTTGATTCATAACAGCACAACCCAGAGTGCCCTTTTTAACCTTTCACTATTGGGAAATGTTTGCATGACGTGACACTGAGAGTAGCAGACACATCGCTTCCAAAGGTCACAGAACTGAGGCACTGGGCCACATGTAGACTCGTCTTCAGTAGTTAAAGGGCTAATGAGGGAATTGTGTGAACATTATTGCCTCGATCTCCGCTAAGTGCTATTTTTTCCCTAACAACTTTTTCTATTTTCATTTATTTCATTTTATTTTATTTCAGAGCATTGCAGGCCACAAAAAATTACCCCTGTTCTAGCTCATAGCAACCTTATGCACAAGAGAAGGAAACACTGCCCGGTCCTGTGTTCTCCTCACCATTGTCCCTATGATTGACACCATTGTTGTAGCCAATGTGTCAGCCCATTTGGTTGAAGGTCTTCCTCATTTGGGGGGAGGGGGGGGCGCTGCCCTTTTACCATACCAAGCATGGTATCCTTCTCCAGGTCCTGGTTATCGCCTGATAGCATGTCCAAAGTATGTTAGACCTAATTGAGTGAAAATTAAGTTGAACATATGAGAATACTTTTCTCTAAATCTCTAGGAAGATTTTCTAACAACAACAAAAATGAGCGGGACTTATTGTAGCCCAAAGGGGTAAATTAGGAGTACCACCATTGAAAGAGACTTGCTGTCTAAGTTTCAGGAAGAACCAAATAACAGGCTTGAAGGAATCAAAGATAGCATGGCAGTCCGGAAGGCAATGTTCCTAACTGGAACTGAGTGGGGCTATAATCAGAATAAGCACGGACTGCATTCCAGTAAGAACTACACAGAACAAGAAGAAAGGCAGCTGAAGATTAATCCAAAAGTCACTTCTTGTCTGATTGCAAAATCACCTGCCACAACTGCTTACCTTTATGAGCCAAAAAGAGATCATTAGTTGGCCCACAATAGAAATGAGGTATATCTTTATTTTTCTCATTCACTTTGTATCTCTTGATTTGTATTTCTAACTAAGATGCAAAAATTTTGAAGCCAAAGCCAGAGTTATTTATTCTAATCATATCATTAAGCCCCCTACATGATCTTTCATATGGTTTATGTCTAAATTTATATTTTTTCAGTTATTTCACAATAATGTCATATAATCATTTGCTGATGCTCAATGACATAAAACATTCAGCATGTATTCTAATTGTTTTGTCCTTTATGCTTCCTAATGACAAACTTATGGAAAGGATGGATGAAAATACATACGGAGCACATGAAATATAAAAATGTAATCAGTGCTAACAAAAACCTTGAGAGAAAAAGATGGTTAAAGTACAGAATATGTAACGAAGTTAAATTGGTA
This sequence comes from Echinops telfairi, assembly GCF_000313985.2. Classification (NCBI taxonomy): domain Eukaryota; kingdom Metazoa; phylum Chordata; class Mammalia; order Afrosoricida; family Tenrecidae; genus Echinops; species Echinops telfairi. Next base: position 38,140,040 of record NW_022103900.1, read on the forward strand.
TAAATTTGCTTTGCTGCTCTTGTTGTTAGATGCCTATGAGTTGATTCCAGTTTCAATTCCTCATGATCCTATTTACAAAAAATAAAAGGAGACACTGCCTGCCCCAGCACTAGCCTCACAGTCAATCCAGTGTTGTAGACACTGTGTTGACCCATCGAGTTGAGGATCCTGTCTTCTCAGTGACTCATTTATTTTACCAACCAGGAGGTCCTTTCCCAGGGATTGGTCCCTCCTGAAGACATGAGACAAACTTTCAGCATCCTTACTTCTAGGGAGCATTCTGATGGTATTTTCCAATATAGATTTGTTTGTTCTTCTAGATGTCCATGGATTATTAATTTCTTCACCAATATCATAATTAAAAAGTATAAGTTATTCTTCAATTTTCCTTATTCAGGGTCAAATTCCTATGAGAAAATTGCAAGCACCAGGGCACACCTTACTCTTCAAAGTGACAGTTTAGTTTTCCACACTTTGAAGAGCACTTTTGTGGGAGAGTTGCCCAGCACAGTATCTAATTTGATTTTCTGACTTCTGCTTCTGCTGATTGTGGAGAAAAGTAAAATTAAATCCTTAAAAACTCCATCTTTCCCTAGGACATTAAAAACGCACAATGTCAAATTGAATACTCATGGTGCCACTAAGAAAATATCTAAGGAGAAAGGAACAAAATTGACTCATCAACAATAACATGCAAAACTAAGGGAGAAAAGAGATTTAACACAAATATACACAAGTAACAGCATAGTAAAAGTCCTTCCTGAAGGGTAACTACAATGAATGTAAATGGACTAACTGCTCATTAGATTAAAACAAAACAAAACTACAGCCAATGAACCAAAAAGTCCAACCATATACTGTTCACAGGAAACATACCTTTGAACCAAGAACACAAAACTTGAAAATGAGAGCTTGGACGGGGGGGAAATTTTATCTAAATAACCAAAATGGAGTTTGGGTAGCAATCTTAACATCAAACAGACTATATTTTAAGACAAAATCTGCTAGAAAAGATAAAAATGGAAATTAAGTAGTTATTCAACAATAGCATGTCTAAATATATAAAGTAAAAATAATAGAATTGAAAGGAGAAATAGACTATAGTACAAAAGTTTATGGAGACATTTATACTGCACATTTTGGTAGACTGACATAGAAAAAGAGATAAGATTGAAAAAAATCAAATGACACTTGATATTACAATAGAACAGATGGAAAAAGTTGATTATGATAAACTATTATGAAAAACCGTATGACAATAACTTCGATAGATAAAATAAGCCATTTCTTAGAAGTACACACCACAAATTGACCAAAAAAAGTAGATCTCAAAAAAATCATAGCAAGTAAAAAGATGGAATCAGTGATTGAAATTCTCTCAAAAACATCACCAGAAATTTATGTCAGATGTTCTCACTGGTGAAGTCTACCAACCATTTATAAAAGAATTAACCAACAATCCTGTTTAGAACAATAGAGATAGAAGGATTATTCCCTAACTCAGTCTATGAAACAAGCATCACTCTGAAACCAAAGTCAAATTAAGACTTTGGTTAGAAAAGAAGGCCGCAGACCATTATCCTTCATGGATCCAGACGCGACAGTTCTCCACAAATCCCTCATGAACAAAAGCAACAGCATATTAAATGAAAGGAAGGCAAGGATGCTTCAAAGCTAGAGAACCAATCAGTATCACCCAAAGCATCAACTGGATGATGAAAAAGAGCAACATGAGTATTTCTACAAATCCAGAAAAGGCTTTTGATGAAATCCAACACTGAGAAGAAACTTAAACTCCTGAGAAGATTTGAATAGCAGGGAAGTTCTTCAGTATAATTAGAGGCATTTTTGAAAAACCAACAGTTAGTATTATATTTAATGAAGGAAGCTAGAGAGCGTATTCCTTGGATATGGGGCTTAGGACAACGGTGCCTACTTTCACTGCTTCTACTGAATAGCAGATCTAACCACCACAATAACACAAGGAAAATACATAAATGGCACATAAATTGGAAAGGAAAAAGCACAATTTTCTGTATTCACGACTGAAATGGTTAATATATAGACAGTTTCAAAGAATACACAAGAAAACTTAGAGATCTACTAGAGGAATTTAGCAAAGGTATAAAATTGCACAAAGTAGACAAGTAAAAACTAGGTAGGTTTCTGTACACCAGCAATTATAAATCTGAAATACAAATTATAGGAAATTTTCTATTATATTTAGCATTTATGAAAATAGAATACCCAGGGATACATTTAATAAGGATTGTGAAATAACTTTTAAAATAACATTTTAAAAGATTTAATTAATGGGAATATATTTTATGCTAATGGAAAGAACACTTAATATTGTTAAGATAATACTACCCAAAGCATTCCATAGAATCAAGGCAATCCCAATAAAAATCCCAACATCCTTTCACAGAACTGGAAATACCTATCTTCAACTTTAGGTGGTATTTCAAGAGGTCTCAAAGTAACTAAAACAATCTCGAAGGAGAAAAACAAAGTAGAAGGCCTTACATTTTCTTATTTCTAACATAAGCTAAAGTAATAAAAATAACCTAGAACTGGTATAAACGTAGACACATACAACAATAAAAAAGAATTGTGAGTCTAGAAAACACACATCTAAGTTGTTTCCAACTCATAGATAATATGAATGCAACAGAAGCACTGTCCTGCCTTGTATGTGTTGGTTATGTTTGAGCTTATGTTCCAGCCACTGTGTTAATCTATTTCATTGAGAGCATTCCTCTTGTTTTGCTGACCGTTCACTTACCAAGTGTGTTAGCCCTGGATTCTCTAGACAAAGCCCAAAGTCTTTCTCACTCTCTGCTTCTCACACAGTGAGAAACAACTGTATGAAGTGGCTCATACAGTTGTCAAAGTGAGTAAGTCCATTCAAGTCCAGTTCAAGTCTGTGAGTCAGATATTAAACTGCAGGCTTATTCTAACTTGTGTAACTTAGGTGACTGTGGGTGTGGGGGGGTGGGGGGTGGGCAGGGAGGATGAGCTGGGGCAGAGCTGGTGAACCAGGAAGTAGGAAGACCACAGACTGGTGAATGGAGGGGCAGATGTGTCCAAAGACAGAGCACAATGTTCCAAAGACATGAAAAAACTAATCACCAACATCATATAGAAAGGGAAGGAATCTAGAATAAAACAAATACTACTGAAAAAACAAAAGGTAAGATGTCTCTCACTCTCCAATTTCAAAGTCTATTATACATCAAATAATAGATGCATAATAATCAAAACATCAGGTATTGGTACAATGACAATAGGCAAATGGATTAGAAGAGAGAACCCAGAAATACAACCAAGTACCTACAACCACCTGATTTTTTATAAAGGACTAAAACACAGTAAGAAGGGATGAGATCATCTTTTAAATAATAGCTGTAAAAATTGTATCTTCACTGGCAACAGAATGAAATAGGACCCAAACTTAAAACCATATGCAAAACTGAACTCAAGATGGATTAAAGACATAAATATAAAACTAGAACCATAATGCTAATAAATGAAAAAAATAGGGACAAATGTAATTGCTCCAATACATATCATAAAGGCACCACCAAATATAATTTAAAAAAACACCCACACTACAAAAGATAAAGTAGAGATCTGGGACCTTCTAAAAACACAACATTTATATACATCAAAAGATATAAAAAGAGAACTCACAAACTTGAACAAATATTTGCAATGATAAATCAAATAAAGGACTAATTTAAAAAATCTATAGAAAACCACAACACCTTAATTAAAAAACAACCAAAGTTACTGCTATCAACTCAATTCAGATTTATAGTAACCATACAGGACAGAGTAGAACTTCCTGTGTGAGTCCGGGTAGACTAGAGAAACAAATCCATAGACACTCATGTGTATACGAAAGAGGTTTATATACAAGAGCAATTGAATATTGAGAAAACATCCTGGCCCAGTCCAGATCAAGTCCATAAGTCTGTTATTAGCCCATATGTCCGATAACAATCTGCAAAGTCCTCTTCAGACTCACAAAACACATGCAATGGCGCCCAGTGGAGGAATATCACAGGCCAGTGGGTGGGAAGTCATGTGGATCCAGTGGCTGTGTAAGCATCTCAGAGGCGGCATGAGTCTCCTCATGACTTCTCCTGCTCCAGAGATCTGACTCCATCAGCCTCTCATCATGTGTCTTCTCCAGAGGGATGTATCGCAGGGAGTGAGCAGAGAGAGAGTGTGTGTCTCCCAACTCCGAGGAGAAAATACAGGAGTTCCCAGAATCATCAGGAGAAAGTCAGTCCCACACAGAGGCTTCATTGGCTATATCCTGATTGACAGGCTAGACTCCACCCCTTCACTCAATCCTGAAAGTGACACCAGATTATATAACCGCCACACTCCCCTGTGGAATCTGAGATTGTACAACTTTATTGGTGGTGCTGGTATTAGGTGCTATTGAGTTGGTTGCAACTCATAGCGACCATATGTACCAAGAATAAAATATTGCTCAGTCCTGGGCCATTCCCACAATTTTTCTTTTTGTATCATTTTCCTGGGGGCTCATATAACTCTTATCACAATCTATACATACATCAAATGTGTAAAGCACATTTGTACATTTCTTGCCTGCATCATTCTCAAAACATTTGCTCTCCACTTAAGCCCCTGGCATCAGCTCCTCGTTTTTCCCCTCCCTCCCCGCTCCCCCTTCCGTAATGAACCCTTGAATTTATAAATTGTTATTTTGTCATATCTTTCCCTGTCCAATGTCTCCTTTCATCCACTTTTCTGTTGTCCGTCCCCCAGGGAGGGAGGAGGTTAAATGTAGATCCCTGTAATCGGTTCCCCCTTTCCAGCCCACCCTCCCTCTACCCTCCCAGTATCACCACTCATACCACTGGTCCTGAAGGGATCATCTGCCCTGGATTCCCTGTGTTTCCAGTTCCTATCTGTACCAGTGTACATCCTCTGGTCTAGCCACACTTGTAAGGTAGAATTGGGATCATGATAGTGGGGTGGGTAGGAAGCATTTAGGAACCAGAGGAAAGTTGTATGTTTCATCGTTTCTACACTGCACCCTGACTGGCTCATCTCCTCCCCACAACCCTTCCGTAAGGGGATGTCCAATTGCCTACAGATGGGCTTTGGGTCCCCACTCTGTACTCCCCCTCATTCACGGTACTTTCATTTTTTTTATTCTTTGATGCCTGATACCTGATCCCTTTGAAACCTCATGATCTCACAGACTGGTGTGCTTCTTCCAGGTGGGCTTTGTTGCTTCTGAGCTAGATGGCCTCTTGTTTACCTTCAAGCTTTTAAGACCCCAGACACTATATCTTTTTATATCAGGGCACCATCAGCTTTCTTCACCACATTTACTTATGCACCCATTTGTCTTCAGTGATTGGATCAGGGAGGTGAGTGCAGAATGATATGATTTTTTGTTCTTTGATGCCTGATAACTGATCCCTTCAGCACCTAATGATCATACAGGGTGATGTGCTTCTTCCAGGTGGGCTTTGTTGCTTATGAGCTAGATGACCGCTTGTTTACCTTCAAGTCTTTAAGACCCTAGATGCTATATATTTTGATAGCTGGGCTCCATCAGCTTTCTTTACCACATTTACTTGTGCACCCGCTTTGTCTTAAGCAATTGTTTCAGGAAGGTGAGCATCATGGAATGCCAGTTTAATAGAACAAAGTATTCTTGCATTGAGGGAGTACTTGAGTAGAGGCTCAATGTTCATCTGCTACCTTAATACTAAACCTATAAATATATGCATGTAGATCTATTTCCCCATCCTCATATATAAATATATTTACATATGTGCATGTCTTTATTTAGATCTCTGTAAATATCCTTTGCCTCCTCACTCTTTCCTCTATTTCCTTGTACTTTCCTCTTGTCCCACTATCATGCTCAGCCTTCATTTGGTTTCAGTAATTCCTCTCAGTTACATTACCCTTGATCACGCCCTACCAAGCCTCCTACACCCTCCTCACCACCGATTTGGATCACTTGTTTGTTTCCTTGTTCCTGGGTTTGTTAATATCACCTCCTTTCACCCTCCCTCCTCCCTCCTGCCCCCCCCCAACTGTCGGTCCCGCTGTTTTCTCCTCCAAATTGCTTATCCAGCCTATCTTATTTAGATAGATCTGCAGAAATAATAACATGCACAAAAACAAGACAGAGCAAAACCAAGCAAGAAAAGAAAACAAAACAACAAAAAGCCAATGACAAGAAAAAAAAAGATAAGCTTGTAATTAGTTCAAGGACTGTTTGTTGGTCTTTAGGAATATTTTCCTGTAGAGTGTGATGGGGTGCCAAGCCCTGGCCCCAAAGTCTATTTTTGGTATTGCCTGGGGACTTTGTTGCTCTATTCCCCTTGCTGTTCTTTTGCACACCCTTAGTGTCTTGCCTCAGTGTGGTGGGACCAGATAGGGAACAATTCCCACACTGTCTCCAGTGTTGTCCCCTGTAGGGCTATGGGTCAGTGAGGGATGTCGTGTCTCATAGTGGGGCCAACCATATGATCTTCTCTAGGGATAGGCTACTTTGAGCAGGAATATCATCCTTAAGGCTTGGTGGGCCAGGATGTGTTCCAATCTCTCTTCCTCCTCCTTCATTTGCTCCCTTGTGCTCTGATTAGACATGTTCCTCTCCCTGAACTTCAGCTTCAGTGCTGTCCTTTGAAATAAATTTTCTTTTTTTCCCCATTATTTTATTGGGGGCTCGTACAATTCTTATCACAGTCCAGACATACATCCATTTTGTCAAGCCCATATGTACATCTGTTGCCCTCATCATTCTCAAAACATTTGCCTTCTACTTTAGCCCTTAATATCAGTTGCTCATTTTCCCCCTCCCTGTCCACTACCCCCGCCCTCATGAACACTTCATAATTCATAAATTATTATAGTTTTGTCATAAGTTACACTGTCTGATGTCTCCCTCCACCCTCTTCTCTGCTGTCCATCCCCTAGGGAGGAGGCTATACTTAGATTCTTGTAATTGGTCTCCCTCTTCTACCCCACATTCCCTTCACCCTCCAGGCATCGCTGATGTGATAGATTGACAGTGGCTGCATGAATAAGTGCAAACATAAGAAAATTTATTTCATTTATTTGCACTTATTCATGCAGCCAATGTCAATCTGTCATATCTTCTTGTCACCCCTGTACTTTATTAAGCATGATGTCCTTCTCCAGGGACTGATCTGTCCTGATCACATGTTCAAAGTATATTAGATATAGAAAGCCTCATCTTTCTCCCACAGAGAGCTGGTGGTCTAGAACTGCTGACCATGTGATTAGCAGGACAACACAGAACAACTACATTGCCAGGGCTCTCACTTAAATGAATAAAGCACAAATATGTAATCTAATAATAAATGAGCATAAGATATGAATAGGCAGTTTACTAACAATTCCATACAGGTGGCAACAATCATAAGAGGAAAATCTTGCAATCATTAGCTATAGGAGAGATACAGTTAAAGCAATAATGAGATACTTCCTCACACGGCCACACTTAGAAAAATTAATAAATAAATACATAGTAAATAAAATACCAAATATTGGAGAGGAGGTGGAAAAAATTGAATGCTCACACATTGCTGGTGGGATTTCAGAATTGTACAACTATTATGTAAAACAGCATGCCACTTCCTTAAACAAATGTAAGTAGAAATAACAAATGACCCTGAAATCTCTCTACTTAGTCTACACCCCAAAGAAAGAAAGAAGAAAACATGAACAGATAGATCCACACCCATGCTTATTGCAATAATTTCTATAACAGCGAAAAGGTGCAAAAAACAAAACCCCATATATAAAACAAAACAAAATCGGAGTGTACAAGTAAACTCTGGTACACACACATAATGGATTGTTATGCCCCTGTGAAAGAGCAATGATGAGACTGTCACACCCCCATGAAAGGACAACAGTGAAGGGCACTAGAATCAATCCCCTAAAGATCACTATTCCATGGCGCCATTATTATAAGGAAAAACAAATACGAAAAGTAGTTTTCACACCAACAGAAAAAGAAGTTGAAGAGTCTGATAAGTGGTGGGGGTGGGAGCAGAGGGGATTTACAGAGAAGACAGGTGGATGAGAAACAAACAAAAAAAGGAGAAAGAAAGCAAATCCCTGAGGTTTCAGAGCTACTGTCACTGTGCTGATGCAGTGGTTTACAAATGTATGCACCAGTCTTCCTTTTATGGGTTATCCCCTACAAATAAAAAGGGAAAAATAGAATAAAATTAATTAATATATAAAAACAGAGAAAGAAGCCCTGCAGCCTTGAAAACCTCCCATTTCTTTTTACCCAGCAGATAAGGTCTGAGTGGTTATAAAAGAAAGAAGGTACTATCAAAACTGACATCAAGGCTTTTGTGAGCTACTTTCAAACAACTGAAAAAAAGAAAAGATTTCCACACGCAGAAAGATTACTTAATCTATGCTTTATACCATGCATGAAAATAAATTCAGAATGGATTCTTGTTGTAGCTGTTAGATGCCATCAAAATGATTCTAACCATAGTAAATGTTCAACAAAAATTTACTTACAACTGATATTAATGATACTGTTCAATATTCTGTGCATTCTATTTGATCACTTTTCCTTTAGAATGTGCACAAATATGTTTTTTCTCAAGTTTGTTGACCAGGTAATTGCCTTTTAAATGTCTGGCCTAGAATGTATATTTCCATCACTGTATCCATTTTGGGGGAAAATTTCAATTGGTATTCAGTCAATTCCCCAAATCTTGCTTTTCACCAAGTTCTGGTAGTTAGTGCAAAACGAGTTCAAAACCACCAATCATTCCATGGGAGAAATATGAGATTCCTACTCCCATAAACATTTACAATCTAAGCCATGTCTAATAAAACAACAACCAACCTCACGCCCAGTGGGAGAAAGTTAGAAACATTTCCACTGAAACATGGACTAGACAAGGATGCCCCCATCACCACTTGTATTCAGTGTTGTGCTGAAAGTTTCAGCTAAGTCATCAGACAACAAAAAGATATCAGTGGAACACAAATAGGCAAAGAAACCCTCACTATTTGTAGATGATATGATCCTAGATATAGACAATTCAAAAGTCTCCACAAAAGGCATATTAGAAATAATTGAGGGATTAGGCAAGGCAGCACAATACAAAATAAATAATCAGAAATCAGTCGGATTCCTGATGACCAGTAAAGACAGGTATGAAAAAGATCTTAAGAAAACAATACTCACTTTTCTGTTGTCCATCCCCCAGGGAAGGGGTTATATGTAGATCCTTGTGATCAGTCCCCTTTTCTCCCCAACCTTTCCCTTCCCCTCCAGAAAAGTGGGTGAAGTGTAAGTGGGTGAAGTGGGACAGTGTAAGACATGAAAAAAATAACAATAATTTATAAATTAACAAGGGTTCGTGAGGGAAGAAGAGAGGGTGGGGGAGGGAGGGAGTAAATGAGGAGCTGATAACAAGTAAGGGCTCAAGTAGAAAGAAAATGTTTTGAGAATGATTATGGTAACAAATGTACAAATGTGCTTGACACAATGGGTGGATCTATGGATTGTGATAAGAGCTGTATGAGCCCCAATAAAATGATTTTTAAAAAGAAAGAAAGAGAGCAATACCATTTATAGTAACCACACAAAAGATGAAATACTTAGGAATAAATCTAACTAAAGACACAAAAGGCCTCTACAGAGAAAACTGCAGAACATTACTATGATAAACCAAAAAAGTCATACATAAATGAGAGAGTATCCTATACTCAGTTTTAAGATTATAAAAACATCAATACTACCTAAACAATCTACAAATGCAGATGCAATCCCTATCTAAATTCCAAATACATTCTTTAAATAAATGAAAAAACTAATTACCATGTATACTCGTGTATAAACAGAGTTTTTCAGCACATTTTTATGCAGTTTTTGTGGTAAAATTAGGTGCCTCAGGTGACATTCGGGTTGGCTTATCCTCGAGTATATATGGTACTAATTTCATATGGGAAGGCAAAAGACCTACGATAAGTAAAGAACTTCTTAAGAAGAACCAAGTAGGAGGTCTAGCACTATCTGACCTAAAACCTACTACAGAGCTACAGTAGTCAAACAGCTTGGTACTGGTACTATGAGAGATACACAGACCAGTGGATCAGAACTGAAAACCCAGCCATACATGCATCAGCAATGAATCCTCAATAAAGGACCTAGAAATATCCCATGGGCAGAGACAACCTCTTCAACAAACATGTTAGACAAACTGGATTTCCATATGCAGAAGAATGAAACAAGACCCATATCTCTCCTCATTGCAAAAACAAACTCAATATCCATTAAAGACCGACATGTAAACCCCAAAGCTATTAAGATCATCAATGAGAAAGCTAGAACAAACTTAAGGGTCCTACCGCAGGCCATTTATAGACTTCCGGGTACAATAATACAACAGAAGACAAGATAGGTGATGTATGCACATCATAAGACCATCAGGAGAGTACATGAGAGCCCACAGAATGGGACTTTTTTTTTTTTTTTACCAACAACACAGCAGACAAGGGTTTAATTACCCAAATATACAGAACTCTACAACAACTTAATAAGAAAATAACAAATGATCCAATTAAGAAATGAGAAAAAGACATGAACAAACAGTTCACTAAAAATGAAGTACAAATGGCTTGTGGGTTTTGGTTTTTGTCGTTGTAATATGACCATCAAATTAAACCAGAGTCATTAATAACCTGTGGGCAAGCAGATGGATTCTGGGCTCCCACTTAACTCTAGCCCCAGTCCAAGAACAGTTAGTTCTTATGACATGGCCCTGCTCGATGCTCGCCATCATGAAATGGTCAGAGCAGATAAGGATACTACAGTAAACTGTGGTGAAGAAAGCAGACGGTACCAGGCTATCGATCAGACTAGTGGCTGGGGTCTTAAAGACTTGTATTCAAACAAGCAGCCGTTTAAGTGAGGCATCAACTAAATCCACACTGAAGAAGAAGCACCCCAGCCCGTGTGATCCAGTTAACAATAACAAAATCCAAATGTGACGAAGGGGAAAGTATCAGAATTTGAATTGAGAACACCCAATCTGTAGAAGGCTCTGGAGGACAGTGGGAGCCCCAAACCCATGTGTAGACTATTTAGTCAGATGAAGCCAATGGCAGATCCCCTCTAGTCACAGGCAAGGGACTCAAACATCTTTACTAAGAGACGGAGATTTTGGTAAATTTGATTATGATGGATCAAACCTGGTCTAATATGATACCTGGTCAGTTGACCTCTCTCGACCCAATCTGAACTTACTTTTGGTTTACCACAACACAAATTTCTTGTCTGGCCTTTGAAATATTGTTGGTGGTCAATTCTTTCTCACTCATTTCTATCTTTATATTATCATTTTCTTCTTGCCGTTTTGTTTTTGTTTCTTAATGTTTCTATCAGGTTTCCCAGCCTGTAAAGCACTGGGAGTAGATGCATAGAGACAATAACTGATGCAATGGTTTATCAGATCTGTGGAGGGGAGCTGGGTGGGGAGAGAGGGAATTTTGGGAGCACAAAATGAATATGGGAGGGGTAAGGGGAGAAGGAGAACTGGAACTGATTTTGATGATGTATATACAACTCTTTTTTAAAGTAATTTAATCATGGAAGTGTATGATATGTGCATATTATATCCAGTAAACAACAACAACAACAAACAGCCAATGGTTACCATGGGTGAAGGAAAAGAATTATGCATAGTGGGCATTAAGTTTATATTAATAGTGGTAGAATCATTTGGAAAAGAATATCAATAATGATTGTACAAAAAGAAGAGTATAATCAATGGCATTTTATTATACAAGCAGAAGTCATGGAATTGGGTAATGGTTTATTGTGTATATATTTTTCCACAGTTAGAAAAAAATATTTAAAAATAACAGTGAGTACTTGGAAGAAGAAAATGTTCTAGGATTGAATGTGGTGATAATTTACAACTCTTCTTGATATGACTGAATTATTGAATTGTATGACATGTGGATGAAGTGCTAATAAAGCTGTTCAGAAAAATTTTTAAAGGATATACAGTTTCAAAATCCCCAGGAGCTTGTCTACTCTGTCCCCTCGGGCCACGGGGAAAGGGAATGAACTCGATGGTGTGCGTTTGAGTTCTCACCAATGCTTTCAGTGTGGCTTGGACCTCTGCCTTCAATTGTGTCAGTTCTTGAAATCATATACCACCTCCTGAAATGATTGAATTTGGACAATTTCTTTTGGATCCTGTGGCTCTATGTATTCCTTCCATCTTATTTTGATATTTCTTCCATTATTCAATATTTTACCAATAGAATTCTTCAATATTGAAACCTGATATTTCATTGTTTTTTTCTTCAGTTCTTGCACCTTTGGAAGTACTGGGCATCTCCTTCCCCTTTGACCTTCAAACTGGAAGTTTGAGAGCATTTTATTATAAGGTGTTACTTTGTCACCTTGAGCTGCCTTTTGAAATGTCCTGTTTAGCTCTTTTATTTGATCATTTCATCCTTTCATTTTAGCAAACTTTTAGCAAGTTTCAGACTCTCCAATAGCATCTATTTTTGTCTTTTCCTTTCCTTATTTCCTGTGTTTTGAATGACCTTTAATTTTTCCAGGTATGATCATTAATAGTAAATGTGTCAAATACATTCTTGAGATGTATATAAGTTCAGGTGGGATATATTACTGGTCATATTCTTACTCTTGTGGACTTACGTAAATTTTCTTCAGCTTCTATTTAAATTTGTATATGAGCAATTGGTCTAGCCTCTCTTTGTTCTAAATGATGATAGTTTCTCACTCATCTCTTTCCACAGAATAAATCAATTTTATCCCTTTGCATTCTTGTAAGGTCCATGTACAGTTGCTTTTTATGCTGGTAAAAAGAAGTTATTTAAAATGAATACATTGTTGGTTACTTGAAATTCTATTATGTGGTGTCCATAGTCATTTCTATTATCAAGTCCATATTTGCCAATGACTCATTTTTCTTTTTTCTAACGTTTGCACTCAAATCACTAGTAGTTTTAAGTCCATCTTGATTGCGTGTTTGAGCCACTTCAGACGGCATAAATTGGTGGAATTCTTCAACTGCTTGATCAGCTCTGATAATTGCTGCTCTAATAAGCATTGCAGTCTGCGTCTCTGCTTCTGAACATTACGATTAATCAACGCTCAACTCTGTAAATACACTTCCTGAAAGTTTGTTTTTAAGGAAATGTGTACATAAAATACATATATATATATATATACACATATGCAATGAAATGTATGTGTGTGTGTGTATTTATACATACTAGTATAACTCTTTTCTATGTGGGAGCCATGCTTTTCCATTTGCAGCCACTTTCAGCGGAGGCTTGCACGCTGTTACATTCTGGAACAGGTTTCAGTAGAGCTTTCATAGTAAGACAGACTGGGAACAATGGATTGACTGATTGAGACAATAAAAGCCATGCGCATCACAGCAGTTCAATCCCCACTCGATCATGGGGATTGTACCGCACTGGGCAGTGTTTGGTTCTCTCATGGAGGAGGTGCCTTGATTTAGGAACAACTCATTAGCAGCTAATAAAGCAGAGAATGAGAGAGAGGGGGAAAAAGAGAAAGAGATCTTAAGTGTGTGTGTGTGTGTGTGTGTGTGTGTGTGTGTGTGTCCCTCTGTGAGGTTCAGACTTACCACACTGACTTGTGAACTGTCTTGTCTTTCAGATGGAACACCATTTACATGGTGGATTGGCCGGTCTAATGAAAAGCACTCTTACTGGGGAGGTTCTCTTCCTGGAGTTCAGCAGTGTGAGTGTGGCCTTGATGAGAGTTGCCTGGACATCCAATACTTTTGCAACTGTGATGCTGACAAGGATGAATGGTAATGGGAACCGCAATGTTTCTGTGGTTGTGCTCTGCTTCTCAAGTTCAGCGAAGCATGATGTTTCTCCAAAGAGAGATAGACTTGGATGAGACATTGAGTATGGATTAGAGCTCCCTGATAGTTGTGGTTTTTTAACTTAAAAAAATGACCAATTCTGATATGCATATTATATATGATATATATATATGATATACATAATGGCTGTGACTGAGATTTTTAATGTGAAGGCAAGGTATCTCCTAACTATTTCCTCATATTTTGGAGACTCCATTTTACACAGCAAATGGAAGATAAATACTATTGAGCTTTGTGATTAAGCCAGTGTTTATATAACGCAAGAAATAGATTTTTAGGGTATGTATACAAGGGTGTGTAATTTTGCAGACTGCTTATTATCACATTTCACCATGTAGTTTTAAACACTGGCCTTCTCTTTTATGACCTATAAAACATAGCAAAGGAAGTTTATATCTATGTTTATGGCATATCTATTTAAATCTCAAAATAATCTTTTAATTACTCATATTTTTTCACTTCTGAATTTTAAGGTTGGGAATGTAAATTACAGATAAAATAAATAAATTTCCCAAGGTCATACATGTCTACTAAGTGGCATATACATTTAAACTCGGGCATATCTAGGATCATACATCTTATATCAAGTTACTTTTCTAAAATAAGGTTAAACTTGCTATGTCCATTACATCTGTTTTCCCTTTGTTTTCCAAGTGAACTCCATGTTATTCAGTAGAGTCATCCTGAAAATGCACACAGATTATTTCCAAAATCACCTCTTCTTATCTTAAGCTAATCAGAGCTTCATGAATCACAGAGCCCTTTATATGCTGTTTTAACTATATTTTCTATGCAATTTGAAAGGCTTCAACAAATACTGTACTCCTGCTTAAAACTCATTGCCACCGAGTTAATTCTGATTCACAATCACCATTCAGGATAGAGTAGAATTTCCTCTAGGTTATGGATCTTTACAGGAGTGGAAAGTATCAATTTTCTTCTGCAGGGCAACTCTGGTTTCAAACTGATGACCTATGACAGTTACCTGTCCAACATGTAAGCACTACAGCACCTGTGTCCTCTTAGCAATGGTTGCCTATTTCACATTTTACTTTTCATGCCCTTTCCAACCAGAAAAAGGCTCCATCTTTCTATAGCATTTTCTATGGCAAATGATCTCTCTTAGATTATCAGGACTTATCTTTCAAGGTTGGTATTGCAGAAAGCAAGAGAAAATAATTGAGCTCTCCTTGGTAATGATGGCTACTTCCCTGTAGGTGATGGCTACGTCACCACCCTGACCAACGCATGGTGAAGTCCAAGTGATAGAAGGAAGGAAAGTTGTTTCTATCATTCTCTGGGAAGCATGGACGTCAAACTTTTATATATTCTAAGTTCCATGCACCATCATAATAAAATCCATATATCTGTGATAAATTATTTCGAAATCCACTGTGTTACAGGAGCAATTATATAAACTACTCTATCTGACATTTAGTCATTCATCACATGCTTACCAAGTGCTTCTTGATGGCAGACAGCCATTCTGTATGCATCACAGTTCCTGCCCTGAGAAGTCTGCAAACAGTGGAAAAGCAACACGAGTCAGTTAGCATCTTACCTCACATGCACTGGAATATTCCTGATACCTTTTATACTCTAGCTCATGTAAATATCCTGGATGTCTTGAAGGTGGTTTTATTAGCTTCCTTCCCACAAACAGAAAACCGAGATGTGAATGGTGCATTAAGGTTACCATTAAATCCAAGGATCTGCTTATTGATGACATCAACCCCACACCCATTGCCATCAAGCTGATTCTGAAACATACTGACCTTAGAAAGGATTCGTAGCCTCATCTTTTCCCCATGGAGTATCTGGTGGGCTTAAACCACAAACCGTGCAGTTAGCTGCCCAACACCACACCCATATGACCAATGAGAAGATTTTGAAGAATCATGACCAACCAGTGATGATACAAGAAACACATCTCTGAAGGCCATGCACATCACCCTAATGTCTTATTTATGTTATTTTGTTGTTGTTTGTCCTTAGTCAGGCTTTCCAGGGAGCCTTGAGCATCTCAGATGCCTCTGGAAAGTGACAATATTTGCTCCGTTTGAATAAACCTCTATGTAACTTAATAACCTATTACAATATACTTAAATTACATTGGGCCTTACCTGATTTGCTCTAGACCTCTACTTCTGAGATCTTTTGGTTCAGTATTGTTCAAATGTCTATCACTCAGTAAGATGCTGAGACAGCTCAAATCTGGAATCACGAAAGATAGGAAGGGATTACCTTGAGCATGCTAAGGCTCTATCCTTTATTACAAATAATATTGCACAATTACTGATGGCTGAATTACATTATTCGTGAAACTGTTTATGGGTTTCTTTCACTGTTTATGGACTTTCAAAAGTGCATTTGTCCCCAAACAAAAAAAGAATTATGATGGATTTATTAAAACGAGATTTTTCACGTTTTATTCCTGAATTCACACAAGTATCTAGCAATATAATGAAGGCTAGTATTTTGTGTTGAGGATAAGGATGCGTGGCACTTGACTGCCCTACACACATAAACAGCTGAGTAGATTCATGAATACCCACTACAGTCAAGTCCATTCAGATTTATAGTGACTTGGTCACTATCGACAGAGTAGAACTTCACCCTGCACTTTCTGAGCTTGAAAATCCTTATGGAACCAGATAGATTTGTCTTTCCCCCAATTGAATGAATAAATGAGAATAATTTCCTTATCCTCCCTTCCAGGCCAAATAAACACCCCACGTGTTCATTAGTGCCAGTGGTTCTGTTCGCTGGATATAAACTGTACATCGGAGGGGCCTTCACACTGGTGTGGTGACACTTAGGTTTCTGTGTTTCTCTGTAGGGTGCTCTAGACAGAGTCGTTTCTGGTGAGAAGTCTAACGAGACCAGCAACACTTTCTAACTAAGAGGGATAGTGCATGCCAAATGGAAGAAAAGAGTTAGAACCAGAGGCTAAGGATTTAAAACCTAATTGTGTAGACTTTTATAAAGAATAAAATAGTAGATATTGTGTCAAAGGTAATATCGAGATTGTTTATGTTGTTGTTGCTTTTTATTTTCCTTTGTTTTGTTTTTCGTTTTTTATTCAATCCTGCCAGTGGTCTATCATCTGTTGGGGAAAAACACCTCATTTAAGAAAGTTAAGACCACTGAGTTTTGGGAAGCAAAACAGTGCTATGAGGTACTCATTTTTTGCTTGCCTATTTATCACTGAATTTATGAAATTACCCATGTAAAAGTAGATTTTCCTCTGATTTGAATGTTAGATAACTACTTACCTATTTTCTCTGCTCTGTAGTTTTTCTTGCTTACCCAGTTTAGGTGATTCTACTAACTATGGTTAAGAAATAGAATGCTAGAGGAGAAGGGACTCCAGCCCAGCAGTCACCCCATAGGCAAGAGCTGTGGCAGATTTCTTCTGTAAAGACTGGAGCTGCAGAATCCCGTTGGGGCAGTCCAGCAGGGTTACTATGAGTCAAGTTGACTGTGATCATATGATTGACTATATTTAATATTTGCATCCATATATTTTCTATTATATTTTAAAGGTTTAAGGATTTTAAAATTGCAAATAAATATATTCCGATGTAATCTTATTGTAAAAAACAATCAGCTGCCTCAGGAAAGTTTAAATAACAAAAATAGATGTTTTCTCCTTACAGGCACTTAGAACCTCTTACTTCTACCACACAGACAAAAAGGATTCTTAGAGCTACTGTTTGATGTGTAGAATATTCTACATTCATATACCATATTTGTAGATATGGACATTTATTAATTTTAGTAAACAAGGGCTCATTTAAAATATATTGTCACACAACTTGCTTTTATTCTATTTTCATACACCTTGCAGTGGTATATGCATACATATATACCATTACCTAACCATTAAGGTAAGGCATCCCTCCATTTTATTGCATCTGTAGACTAGTTGTATCATAATTTATTCTTCCATCATTTATGACAGACATTTGGATTCTCCATTATATTATAAATTATTCACTATTAGAAACAATGCTACAGTGAATAGTGTTCCATCCTTATTTGTGTTTTTGGTGCATATTTTGATTATAATAGTGTCATGCATAGAATTACATCCCTCAAATGTGACAACTTGTCTAGGCCATGACTTTCACTGATTTGACAGTTAGGTAATGATGTAGTTTGACAGCATCCACGTAATGATGGGATCAGATGTAATTACCTTCCTTCCATTTGAAATGTGTTATAAATTCTGACTTCTCTGTGCTAATAAAATAGGATTGCATTATACTAATAATGAATCAATTATGTTTGTTGTGTTAATGAAGCAGGTTTAGGGTGGGTGGATTGCAACACCCTCATTCAAGTTAGATCCCTCATCTGACCTAAGGACTGTGTCTGGGGTGTTGCTGTATCAGCCTTTATCTTAGGAATGATAAAAGGAGAGAGAACCAGGCAGAAAAGGAAGAACCTGACTACCATCAAGAAAGAAGAAGCAAGAATGGAACCAATCCTTTGCATCTAGGGTTCCTGTACTGAGAACATCCTAGACCCAAGAAAATATTGATGCCAAGACCTATAGAGATGTCTAAGGAATGTTAGCCCCACAAACGTTGAAAATATACAAGGACCTTCCCCCAGAACTGACAGGAAGAGAGATCCTTCACCTGAAGCAGGTGCTTAGGGTGCCTGGACACCTAGCCTTAACTAATTCTACATTTCTTTTAGGTAAGGGCATTCACTTGTGAAGTTTCTTTCATTACAGTCCTAGCAAAGTAGGACTTAGGCACATCACAGGTATCCACAGGAGAATCTGGACAAAGTAAGACGGGGAGACATGGCAACACCCCTTTTGCTGAGAACTGGCTAGAATCCTTAAGCCAGATGCAGCTGTGCACACAACGCAATGGGAAGTCAGACTCACTGTGTTCTATTTCACAGTTTTCCTTTTTATATTAATCATTTAAGTGGGGACTCTTAACAATCTTATGACCTTTTCATGCCAAAAACAAAGGTGCTGCCAGCAAAAATTCTGATTGTTTTGTAGATTTTAATCATAACACATGTATAAGCTCATGGAAATTTTGAAAAAAAAAATTAAGAGGCATATCTATAAAGAAGATAGGACTACTCAAATTTTAAATGACAAAGTCTCTAAGCTTTGAATAATTGCAGAAACATGGGAATTTCTTTGTAGTTTGCTCCTTTCACTACTGTGAGTTATCAATGCAGCATCAAAGAGGGTGTAAAGAGGAGCGGATACCAAGGGTTCAAGTAGAAAGAAAACATTTTGGAAATGTTGATAGTAACATATGTACAAGAGTGTTTAATGCAATTGAATGATGGATTGTCCACATGAACCTCTAAATAATATGAGGGTAAATAAAAAATATATATTGTTACAAAACCATTGAGACCTCTATTAAACAAAAACAACACAATCTGAAGATATTGCTTCTGAGCATATTCTCCATCTGTATATACTCTTTCTGAAAGTGGCACTTTCTTCTCTCAAACCCTTTCCCGAATAACTCTGTGTCCTATGAATTACACCAAAACAGCAGTTTTCACATCCTCTGAAGACACAAATTTTATTCTTTTAAAGTAATCTTCGAGTTTGGGGATGAAAAGAAAATCTGAAGGCAGCAAATTAAGGACTGTGGGGTGAATGGTGTTTGGCTTCCCAAAGGTATTCTTTTAGGAATTGTTATGATGGGGGGAAAAATCCTTCTGTGAGCATTTTCTGGCTTTTCACTTCCAATGCAGTTTTCAGTTTCTTAAAATGTCTTCATGTTAATCCTCATGATTATCTTCTGTCATTCAAATAAATCTGTGAAGATAATCTCTTTGGGAATCCTCTCCAAAAATCAGTTGCCATAAATTTCTTAATGGACATTTCTTCCCGGAATTAATTGGTCCTGTAGATTCTCTTGGAAACCACTGTATTTTGAAGGCCCCATACTGATACTACAGCAAATATATTATGGAGAGGACTTGCCTGCAGCCATCCATAAATCACATAGATAGGTTTAAATATGTTTTGTTTGGAGTAAACTCTTGTATGTGTAAACTGAGATGCTCGTATTATTATTGTTTTTACTTATTGTTGATGGAATGATGAGATGCTGTATTTGTCACTAACTACCTGCTGATGAAGATCAAGTATTGCATTCCTCAGTATGGATTACAAGTCAATGTAATTAAAATCCAAATACTCACCACTGGATCAATAGGCAACATTGTGATAAACAGATAAAAGATTCAAGTTGTCAAGAATTATGTCTTGCTTGGATCCACAATCAATACTCATGAAAGAAACAATCAAGAAATCAAACAACACATTGCATTGGGTCCATCTGCTGAATAAGACCTCTTTAACGTGTTGAAAAGCAAAGATATTACTTTGAGAACTAATGTGTGCCTGCCCCAAGTCATGGCATTTTCTATGCATGTGAAAGTTGGACATTGAATAAATAATACCAGATAAAAATCGATGTGTTTGAATTTGGATGCTAGCAGAAAATATTGAAAGTTTCATGGAGTGCTGAAAGAACACTCAACTCTGTCTTGAAGAAGTCCAGCCAGAATGCATAGAGGCAAAGATGGCAAGACATTGTCTCACCACTTTGGACATGTTGTCAGAAGAGACCAGTCCCTGGAGAAGAACATCATGATTGGTAGAGTAGAGGGGCAGTGGTAAAAGAGGAAGACCTTCAATAAGAGGGATTGACACAGTGGCTGCAACCATGTGCTCAAACATCACAGTTGTGAGCATGGCGCAGGCCTGGGCCGGGTGTTGTTCTGTATATGTAGGGTTGTGATGAGTTGGAAACAACTTGACAGCCCCTGTCAACAACAACAACATAGAGATGAAAAGTTTAGTCTCTCTAAGCTTCAGGTTGCCGTTTTATTAAAAAAATAATCTGTGAAATATCATAGGCTGGGTTACCTATAGAAGTATGATAGGGAGGTCAGATAATGGGCAACTGACTTGTGCCCTGTGGAGACTCATGAATCTCCATAACCAGAGGTCACATGATAACAAGCTAAGCGTAGGATCCAGAGCAAGCCACTAACCTTTGTCAGAACCCCCATATACATATTGGAGGGAGACCACAGCTCGGAGGAAACTCTGCTTCAAACTGATCAGCTGATCATATGCTAGTCATCATTATATAAGCACATTATTACATAACTACCAAAGCACAGAGAATTACCGCACAGTCTTAACCGCCACAGGAAGACTGTAGGAGATATTATAAGCAGTTGGTTCTTAAGCAAATTTTAAGGCAACAATTTCAGATACATATTTTTTCCATTTCACAACACTTAAAACAACATCTAGGAACAGCATTAATTTGTAAAATTCAGTTAATAGTTAAGAAAAGCATTAAAACATATGAAGGGGCTTTAAAAAGTTCAGGGAAAATGGAATGAAAAGATAGTAGAATTTTTCCATGGATATTTTGAAACTCCTACATATGTGCAATGAAATAAATAAGTAACATCAAACTCTGGTTGGAGTAACAAAATAACAGTGAGGTCCCTTTTAAATGTTTACTAGTATAAATTAACATATAATTGATGGATGTTCCCTTTATAAAAATAAACCAAGGGATTGTTTATCAATGTGTAACTGAAGAGATTTTTGACCTTCCAGAATGACTATCAAGGTGACCCATGTTTATTCTCAGAGAATTCTGGTCTGAAAAATGATTGCAAATTAGTTAACTAAACCAGCCCATTGGGTTGTACCACGTGTGGAGAATACTCGTATGAACAGAATTAGAATAGTCGGCCCAGGACCTACCAGGGTCAGCACAAGGATTCAGTGCCAGGTGTTATTTCAAAGCTGTCCAGAGAGAATGGAGAAATGTGAGAGCTTCTTTTGAAGGAGCAAGACTAGGACCATACTTACCAGCAAACACTTTGGTGTTCAAATTCTGGCCTCTTCATTTGCAAAGGTTTTACACTGATAAGTTGCACCTTGAGTCTGTTTCCTCTTCTGCACATTGCAGAGCTGTGCAGCCTATAATTTTGTTGACTGTCCTGAAGATTAGGAATCAGACAGAAAGTGCTATTTCAACACAACCACGGCCCGGAAAAGGCAAACGACAGCGTCCATACTCAGCTACTAAGAGGCTGGATGTTCAGCACAGCCTAAGGGCCCTCACTAGATCCTAAACATTTCTGTTACAAACTCTAAAGTGTCTATCATTTTGTTATTCCTGCTTGAAAGAGCTCTTCACCCTAAGAAGCAATTGTGGCTTTAAATAGCATTATATTGTCCATTCTACTATGTTAGATATTTTGGAATTTAGAATTTAGAACTAAGAAGTAGAAATTTCATGAATGGTTTTTTGCAATGAAGTATAAATCGAGATACACATTTTGTGAATAAGTTTCTGATAGTAATATGGAGAAGAGAAAAATGTAGGAAAAACTGAAAGACTTCAAGTGGGGAGGCAGTTCAGGGAACCATCACCAAGCCCGGACAGAGATTATAAGTGTTCAAAATACAGCCGGAAAATGGAGATTGATATAGACAGTGGTGATTCAATGGTCAAATTATCATTTAGCATGCAGGAGACCAGGTTTCTCATTTCAGCCAGTGAACGACTTCATTTTCATTCACCACTCAATGGCTCTGTGACTGCTTTTGTGTTGTTATGATGCTGAACAGGTTCCAGCAGGATCTAGACTAAGGCAGACTAAGAAGACAACCTTGACAATTGATTCCCAAAACTCAGCAGGTGAAAAAATTGAGAGATTGCAAAGGCTTTATTTGTAACCCATCGTGGGAATAGGTAAGGCAGCGTTTTGTGCCTGTGTGCATGGGGTCACCACAGAAGCTAGTTAATGACAGCTAACAAAAAGAAGAACAGCATAAGGCAACTGAATGGGTACCTGTCTTCCATAGAATGTGTAATTAATGCAATTCATTATTCAAGAATGAGAGAAGAAAGTTAAAAGGAGGAGAGAAATTAGATCACTCACAGGGTGAAAGAGGGTAAATCATTTACAGTTATAAATAACAGAGATAGACAAGAGTGCCTATCTGGAGAGAAAAGTGAACAGCATAGATTTGGGGCTGTGTTAGTCTCAGTTGACTAGAGAAACAAATTCATTGACACTCATATATGTTTAAGAGAGAACTTTATATCAAAGAATAATTGTATGTTAAGAAAACATCCCAGCCCAGTCCAGATCAAGTCCATAAGTCTGATATTAGCTATGTGTCCGATACCAGTCTGTAAATTCCTCTTCAGGCTCAAGCAACACATGTAATGACGCACATAATGCAGGAAGATCACAGGTTAATGGGTGGAAAGTCTTGTGGATCCAGTGACTGTGGAAGCATCTCAGCACTGGTGTGGGTCTCTAAGTGGCTCCTCCATGTCCAGGGCTCTGGCTCCATTAGCTTAGCTCCACGTGGATTGTTAACAGATATGTCTCCAAAGGAGAGAGTGTGTCTCACCTCCAGGGAGGAAGACAGGAGTTCCAAGAATCCTCAGGAGAATATCATGCCCACATAGAGGCTTCATTGACTATAACCTGATTGACAAGCTAGACTCCACCCCTTCACAAGTTGACAGTAGATTGTGTAACTGCCACAGGGCTGTTTGACATACTTGGTCTTCTCAAGCTGTCCTTTTTTTTTTTAAATCATTTTATTGGGGGCTCGAACAGCTCTTATCACAATCCATCCATTCATCCATTGTGTCAAGCACATTCGTACATATGTTGCCATCATCATTTTCAAAACATTTTCTTTCTACTTGAGCCCTTAGTATCAGCTCATTTCCCCTCCCCTAACCGGCCCTCTTGAATCCTTGATAATTTATTTAAAAAAATTTTTTCATGTCTTACACTAAGTGCTTACACCCATTTTTCTGTTGTCCATCCCCCTGGGAGGGGGTTATATGTAGATCATTGTGATTGGATCCTCCTTTCTCCCCCTACGTTCCCCTTTCCCTCCTGGTATTGCTACTCTCATTATTGGTCCTGA
>NW_022103900.1:38166665-38173822 GCF_000313985.2 Echinops telfairi
TTGGTCCCATTGTTTTCTCCTCCAGACTATTCATCCAGTCTATCTTATCTAGCTAGATCTGTAGAGATACTAATATGCATAAAAAAACAAGTCATAGCAAGATAGGCAATCAGTTAGAGCACAGCGATGGCAACAAAAAAGGAAACCAATTACTCCTAGAAGAATAAGTTAATTAAACTAAAAAAAAAAAGTTTAAGCAGAAAGAAAAACCTGTAAATAGATCAAGATCTGATTTTTTATCTCTAGGCCTGTCCTCCAGTCAAGACCGATGGGGTACCATGCTGTGGCCCCCAAGGCTGTCCTTTGTACTCCCTCGGGGGCTCTCTGCTCTGCTCCCATGGTTGCTTTGCCACACACTTTTTGTGGTTTGCCTCGGTGGCTCAGGGTCAGTCTGGGCCAGCCCCAACACTGAGTCTCCAGCGTTGTCCCCCTTAAAGCCCGGTGCCATCAAGGGATGGCGTGTCTCATGGTGGGATCACCCATATGGTCCACTCTGTCCACAGGCTGTTCAGAGCAGGGATGTCGTCCTCCAGGCCTGGTGGGTCAGGATGTGCTCCACTCTCTCTTCCTCCCCCTAAATGCTGTCACTTGTATGTTGTATCAGCTTCAACCTGAACTTGTATGGGAACAATTAAGTCGGTTCCACAATCAGTACCTGGCCACATTTTAGCTGCTGATATTGGACTTATTCACCATTTCTTTGACCCAAACTGAACTCACTACCATTGAATCAATTCTGCCTGATGGAGACCCTAAAGGACAGGTAGAAATGCCCTCTGTGGGTTTCTGAGACAGAAACTCTTTACAGAAGTAGTAAAGTTTATCTTTCTACCTCGGAGCAGCTGGTGGTTTTGAACTGCTCACCTCCCAGTTAACAGCCCAACAGATTGCCACTCTGTCACATGGCTCCATTCTCTTACCACAAATGTGCTTAACTTGATTTCTGTGTATTCCATCTGGAGAAGTTCACGTGTATTGTTGCCTTTGTGTTGCTGAACAACAGTAATTACGACGAAGTCTTTGGTCTGGTAGACTTCTATTATGTGATCTCCAGCTTCATTTCCAACACCAAGGCTAGAATTCCCAACTACTGTTCCTTTCCCTTTATTTCAAACTTTTACATTCCAATCACCAATAATTTATCAATGTGTCTTGATTTTATGTTTGATCAATTTCTGCCAAAAGATGGTAAAATTCTTCTATTTCCTCACCACTAACTTTAGTGGTTGGTGCATAAATTTGAATAATAATAATCATATTGTCTGGATTTCCCTCTATGGATAGATAGTTCCTATCACAATCAGCATTGTTCCTCAAAGTAAATATTGAAATGCCCTTTTTGATGATATATGCAATTCCATTGCTCTTGAATTTGTCATTACTGGTATATTTAACCCTCTGATTGTCCTATTTAAAATGACCACAACTAATCCATTTCAGCTCATTAATGTCTAGGATATCAATTTTTATGCATTTCATTTTTCATGACTTCCATTTTGCCTAGATTCATATTTTGCATCCCACAGATGTACTTAATTTGATTTCTGTGTATTCCATCTGGCAAAGTTCACAGGTATCGTTGCCTTTAGTGTTGTCAAACAACGGTAATTACGATGGAGCCATTGGTCTGGCTTAAGTTATAAATAGATGTTTGCAGATGTTTTTTCTCATTTTGAATCATGCCCCATCAACCAATAAAGGTCCCAAGGGCTTTAGTTCATCTACATCCTTATTATTGACTATAATTTAAGAGAACAGCTTCCCTTCAGCTATATTTTGAGTGCCTTCTGATTTGAGGGGCTCATCTTCTGGCACTATCTCTAACAACGTTCTGCTCCTATTCATGAGGTTTTCAGCGTCTGACAACATTCCATTGCTATCCATAATTTTTCCAGTGGCTAATTCCTCAGAAGTAAACAGCCTATTCCTTCTTCATGGTCTGTTAGTCTGGAGCTCTGCTGAAACATGTTCAATTTGGATGACCCTGATGGTACTTAAAAATACCAGTAACATAACTTTCAGGATAAAAGCAACCCACATGCCCCCACAATATGACAAATCTACAGACAAGATGCTTATTTGAAATGACAGAAAGATGTTTATTGTGATACATTGGCACATCGACTACCTTTGACAAGGCGTTTGACTTTGTGCATAATAATAAACTACAGATAGCATTGAGAAGGATGAGAAGTCATTGTATTCATGTTTAAATTGTACATAGATCAAGAATCAGTTATGTGAACACAACAAGGGAACACTGCACGGTTTAAAATCAAGAAAGACGTGTGTCAATGTTGTTACCTTTCACTATACTTATTCAATCTGTATGCTGAATAAATCATCAAAGAAGCTGGATTATATGAAGAAGAATGAGGTATCAGGATTGGAGGAAGACTTATTAATAACTTTTGCTATGCAGATGACACAAACTTGTTTGCTGAAAGAGAAGAAGACTTGAAGCCCTTACTAATGAAAATCAAGTTGATGTATTCAGTGTAGATTATGATTCAATGTCAAGAAGAGTAAAATCTTCACAACTGGACCAATGGGTAACATCCTGCTAAATGGGAACAAGGTTGAAATTGTCAAGGATTTTGTCTTGGTTGGATCCGCAATTGATGCTCATGGAAGCAGCAGTCTCGACGTCAGAAGAGTTACATTAGGTATGTCTACTGCACAAGCCTTTTTTAGAGTACAGAAAAGCAAGGAGGTGACCTTATGACTGAGGTGTGCCTGACCCAAGCCTGTTATTGTCCATTGCCTCATATGCATGTGAAAGTTGGACATTGAATAAAAAAGCCTGAAGAAGAATCCATGCATTTGAATTATGGTGCCAATGAAGAATATTGAAAGTACCAAGGACTGTGAAAAAAAGCAAACAGATTTGTATTGGTGGAAATGCATCCAGGGTGCGCTTAGAAGCAAGGATGACAAGACTTTGTCTCATGGACCTTGAATATGTTATCAGACAGACCAGTCCCTGGAAAAGAACATCGTGTTTGATAAAGAGGAGAGGCAGTGAATAAAATAAGACCCTCTACACGCTTGAATGACCCAGTGGCTGCCACAGAGGGCTCAAACATAGGAACAATTGTGAAGGGAGAATAGTACCCAGATGTGTTTCATTCCTTGGTACGTAGGGTCACTGCAAGTCAGACTGAACGTGATGACATTAACAGCAACAACGGCTTGAGGTAAACTATTGACACCTTTGAACAATTGACAACGTTAAAACAAAAATCATATAAAGTTCATAATATAACTTGATACATAATTTGCAAATTGACATAGCATTTGGCTAGTCAAAAATAGGCCACAATTACATAACTCCCAATGATCCTTATGCCCCATGTCATTGGCATTGCCGTGGAAGTGGAATGAGAACAGAATTTATATAATAACAATTTATCCCAAAACACAGATTTTAGTTTAACTTTGGATTTCTGTTGTTTAATACTGAATACTCAGTTTTTTTCAAAGGGTCCAATGACTAATGCAACCTTGTCTTTACTAATTGACTTTAAAGATAACTTTTGGAAACCAGTTTTCTTAACACTCAAGATTCCAAAGAAGATCTCAAAGTAATGATCTGGATGGAACAAGCAACATCCATGTCACCCAGAAATAAATTGCAGCAATGGAGGGAGGACCGAATAAAATTGTATGTTTAAGAAGCCCAGGAAGGTAACAATTAAGTGCTCTAAGCCGTTAGCGTCAAGCCGGCAATTTAACCCCCTCAGCTGCTCCCACGAACCACCTGCTCTCATCAAATTACAGCATCGAACAAGCCGCAGGCAGGGCTCCTCTGACTTATGGGTTACTGTGACTTGATGACATCTAAACATTCATCTAAAAATAAACCTGATTTGATCCCATCTAAATATGATTGAAATTCCATAAGTTCAAAAGATAGCATATAAACAAGAGGAAGAAAGAATTTAAAGTTGCACTGAAAGCCTTAGTCTAAACAAGACTCCAAGAATTAGTGGAATACCAGCTGATGAAATGTATTGAATTGTATTGATACATTGAAATGTATCAACCAGCTGATGATTTACTAAAAGCACTCCCTTGTCTGTCAGGAAATGTGGAAGACAGCTACTGGGCTGACTGGAAGGGATCCATATTTGTACCCATTTCAAAGAAAAGTGGACCAACAGAATACTCAAATTATAGAAAATCACATGTAGGTAAATTTTGCTGAAGATTATTCAACAATGGTCAAAGCAAAACATTCACAGGAAACTGCCAGAGGTTCAGGCCAGATTCAGAAGAGGACGTGGAACACGGATATCATTGCTGCTGTCAGATGGGTCTTGGCTCAAAGCAGAGAGTGCCGGAAAGTTGTCTGTTCGTGCTTTATTGACTACGCTGAGGCGATTAACTGTGCAGATCATAACAAGCTGTGGCAGTCTTGAGAAGAATGGGAATCTCAGAACACTATCTTGTGCTGAGGTGGAACCTGTCCAATGGATAAGAGGCTGTTGCAGGAATAGAGCAAGGAGTATTTCCTTGGTTAATATCAGAAAAAGTGTGTATCAGGGTTGTATCCTCTCACCATACCTCTTCAATGTGCATGCTGGGCAAACAATCAGAAAAGCTAGGATTATATGAAGAAGGAGGTAACATCAGGAGGCTTACCATCAGGCAGCATACGCAAATGACACAACTTTGCTTGCTGAAAAAAAGGGAAGGCTAGAAATACTTGCTACTAAAGATCAAGATTGCAGCCTTCATTATAGTTTACAACTGAAAGTAAAGAAAAACAAAATCCTCACAGCTGGACCAATAGGTAACATCATAGTAAATGGAGAAAAGATTGAAATTATCAAAGATTTTGAAGGACTGCTGGGAAGTAGCAGTCAAGAGATCAAAAGGTGCATTGCATCGGGTAAATCTGCTGCACAAGACTTTTTTTTAAAGTGTTAAAAAGCAAGTGTTACTTTGAGGACTAAAATGGTCTTTACTACAACCATGGTATTTTCAATTGCCTTATAAGCATATCAAAGATGAATATTTAGTAAAGAGAACTGAAGAAAAATCGATGAATTTGAATACTCATGCTGGCAAGAGATATTGAAAGTACCACAGGCTGCCAAAAGAACAAAAGATCTGTCTTGGAAGAAGGACAGCCAGAATGTTCCTTACAGGCAAGATTGGCGAGCCGTCATCTCCTGTCCTTTGTCCATGCTGTCAGAAGAGACCAGGCCCTGGAGAAGGACATCTTGCTGGCTACGTAGAGGGACAGTGCAGAAGAGGAAGGCTCTCAATCAGACAGGTTGATACAGTAGCTGCAACAATGGGCTCAAACAGAAGTACAATTGTGAGGGTGGCCCAGGACAGAGCCGTGCTCTGTTGTACGTAGGGTCACATGAGACAGAATCCATCAATAGCAGCTAACAATGAGAAGAATTGTGTGTGTGTGTGTGTGTGTGTGTGAGAGAGAGAGAGAGAGAGAGAGAGAGAGAGAGAGAGGAAAGAAGGCAAAAATAAGAAATACTGCAACAAAATCAAGTAAAATAGGGGTGGGCATATTCTGTGGAGGATGATTGATTTAGGGATGTTTTAGGAAGGTATCTTTTAGTCAAGTGAAAAGCAAAAAGCATGATTGAAATGCTTTTATTTTAAACTTTGTTGGGAATTTCAACTTCTATTCATTGAGTCCCTACTGCTACTCATTGTCTTTTCTATTTCACCTGTTATCTACTTTCATTTATATGACTGTATCAAATTAGATCACCTTCATATCAGAGATGAACAAAGGGGTGTCCTGGCGTACCCTCGGCGCACAGTACAGCCATGCTATGAAGACACATAGATGCAGTCCATGTCCAACTTATTCCCCTGTCAGTGCTGTCCATTACAACATATCACTTCCTACTGTAAGTGTCTTATACATTTGTTCCAGAAGAAGTCAATGTTCTCAAAAGAGTTCAATGCTTGTAACTCATGGGTAAAGATTTTGATTTCTGCATATAAGTTTGCTTTTGCATGAAAAGGTGAATTTATTTTTAAGGTTTTTAACTTCTTTGGGAACAAATGTACAAGGCCTTTGGAAGTATAGAATGGTCAGCAGTGGTAGCCAGGCCCTATAGAGTGCTTGTCCGCAGGGTCATGAAGCCTGGGGTTTGCATGAACCGTAATGGCTATGATTTCTTCACTCCTCTTTGCTCCGGTAGTTGAGAAACCAATAGCTGCCCCTTAGATGGCTGCTCAGTTTCACCTTGTCCCCGTTATACCAATTGACTTGGTGTGGCTCAGGTCCAGACCCTCATTTTGGATGCGGATCCCCATCATATGTTCTACTATATTCGTGGACATCCATATAGACTTTGGATATGCTTATCCCCAAACCATACTTACTGACATCAGGCCGGAACTGACTCCTAACGACCCCCTGTGGGTCTTTGAGATTGTAACTGTTTACAGGAGCAGAAAGCCAGTCTTTCTCCCACAGAGCTGCTGCTGGTTTCAACCTGCCAGCTTATAGCACATCAAAATTCATAGGTAGATATGCCCTCTGTCAAACATATATGTGTGTAGCTGTAGTCCCTTTTGCCTGTCCTACCTTGTTCAGCTTGCAAATCTATGTATCAACTTGCAGATTATTTTTATTAGTTATTGTTGAATTGTGTTTATACCGTATATACTTGTGCATAAGCTGAGTTTTTCGACACATTTTTAATGCAGTTTTTGTGGTAAAATTAGTTGCCTCGGCTGATATTCTGGTCAGCTTATACTCGAGTATATACGGTAATAAGATTTGTGGTTGTTGTCTTAACTCCTGTGTTCCTCTCAGGGTTTTCTTTCTCCTTGATCGTTTGTGCTGTCCTCCCCTGATTGTATATTCTCGCCCAAGTTAGTGCAGCTTCACATTGTACTTAGTGCTTTTCCCTCTCTTCCCTTCCCACCCAAGATAATCTTCAAAAACATTTTTCCTATGTTTAAACCTTTTCCAGAATTTTTACAGTAGTGGTCACATACATTATTTGCCCTTTTATGATTGACTAATTTCACTCAGTAAAATTTACCCTAGCTTTATATATATATTGCGCTGTATTCCATATATATAGGTACCATACTTTATTTATTCATTTTTTCCATGGACACATAGATTATCTCCAACTCTTTACTATTATCAATAACGTTGCTAT
>NW_022103900.1:38174096-38178100 GCF_000313985.2 Echinops telfairi
TTTCCCCAAACCCTCACCACCATTTGTTTTTTTCTGTCCCCTTAAACTTTGCTATTAAAACTGGGTGAGATGGTATCTCATTCTTGTTTTGATCTGCATCTCTCCAATGACTGATCCAAGGAGCCCTGGTGGCATAGTAGTTATGCATCAGGCTGCTAATCACAAGGCCTGCAGTTCAAAACTATCAGCTACTCTGCAGAAGAGAAAGGAGGCTTTCTCCTCTCAAAAAGAGTTACAGTCTCAGAAACTCACAGGGGCAGTTCTGTAGTGTTTGATGAGGCCGCATTGACTTCATGGCAGCAGTCTGGTTTTTGGCTTAATGACTAATGCAGGAGAAAGATGAGGCTTTCTACCCCTACTATAATCTTTATTGTTTAAAAAATATTTGCATTGTACCTGGCACTCAAAAACTGAATTAAACTCAATCTTATTAGTCTGAAAGTGATTCTAAGAGTATGGACAATTGTTCAAGTTCCCCTAAATTTCGAGGTAAGGAGCTGGCTGGATGAAGTATATGGTAAATTTCTTTGACCTTTACTATCTTAATTCCACAATATTTTAAGAAAAATCTTAATCTATTGTTATATTAAAAAATGTGTTTATTCATATTCCAGTCTGGCCCAATGATCTTACATTCACAAATGACATAATTACTCGCTGCTCATGTCTCCTTTAGACAGCACATGTGCTTTCCACAACTTTTTATTTTTATTCCCTGATACTGAAACTGTGTGTCAACATTTATGTATTTATTTATCTATGGCTTCTATTACCTGCCTGGTCCTCATAGACTTTTGAGTTCTATCTGCTGCATTACAGAACTTTGAATAGGAGTTCGTTGGTTTATTTCTTTATTGAAGCTTTTAGATGGAAAAATATGTTTGGTAATGTTCTTTGTATCACTAAACTAAATAGAAAATGCTTTGCCACAAGACAACAAGTTGATGAAAACAAGATATCCTAGTGTGGGAGGGACACAGCTGTTAACATTAATGGAAAGGCTTTAGAATCTACCATTTTCACCTTGATTATGAAGATCAATAGCAATGAGGTTCTGTAGGCATGCAGAATTTATTTGGGATAGGATCTCTGTATGGACTTCACTCTAGATCTGCTTCATGGATTTGCTTTACAATTTTATTTTAGAAAAATATTAGAATGTGATTATTTCAAGGTTATTAAGTTGTATACTTTATATCTAATTTTAAAAGATGTACTTTAAATATATATATAGTTCATATATATAAATATGTATATTTATATATATATAACATATAAAATTCTGATCCCGGATCTTTTGGCAAGATTTTAAATACAGGCATTGAAATTATATTAGTGAATGCATTGATTTACATTTTTGGTCAATAAAATATTTATATGCATTTATATGCAAGTTGAATTGATGTTTGTGTGTGTTTCCCCCCAAGAAATCATAAGTTGTATACAAAGCATTAATATTTAATTTTCAGTAATGTGCTATAACAGTGAAATTTCCAATAATAAAACATGATGACTGGATGCAAAAAAATTAACAGAGAAGAAAATTAATTGTCACCACTGCCATTTTTAAGCACTGAGATAGACTAGGTTTCATAGTAGGTAATATCCTATATGAAAGAGACTTCACAAAGTTCAGGGGATTCCTTGTGTTTCCATTTCCTATCTGTACCAGTATTCATCCTCTGATTTAGCCAGGTTTGTAAGGTAGAATTGGGATCATGATAGTGTGTGTGTGGGCTGGGGGAGGGGGGGAGCATTAAAGAACTAGAGGAAAGTTGTATGTTTCATCGGTGCTACACTGCACCCTGACTGGCTCGTCTCCTCCCCACAACTCTTCTGTAAGGGGCTGTCCATTTGCCTACAGATGGGTCTTGAGTCTCCACTCCGCACTCACTCTAATTCACAATGATTTATTTTTTGTTCTTTGATGCCTGATGCCTGATCCCTTTGACACCTCATGATCACACAGGCTGATGTGCTTCTTCCATGTGGGCTTTGTTGCTTCTAAGTTAGATGGCCGCTTGTTTACCTTCAAGCCTTTAAGACCCTAGATGCTATATCTTTTGATAGCCGAGCACCACACAGGGAATCCAGGACAGATGATCCCTTCAGGACCAGTGGTGAGAGTGGCGATACCGGGAAGGTAGAAGAAGGATGAGGTAGAAAGGGGGAATTGATGACAAGAATCTACATATAACCTCCTCCCTGAGGGATGGACAACAGAAAAGTGGGTGAAGGGAGATGTCGAACAGTGTAAGACATGACAAAATAATAATAATTTATAAATTATCAAGGGTTCATGAGGGAGTGGGAAGGGGGAAGGAGGCGGGGAAAAAAACACCGAGAAGCTGATACCAAGGGCTCAAGTAGAAAGCAAATGTTTTGAGAATGATGATGGCAACAAATGTACAAATGTGCTTGACACAAATTATGTATGTATGGATTATGATTAGAGTTGTACAAGCCCCAATAAAATGATTTTAAAAAGAAAAAAGTTCAGGGGAAAATTCCATAATTGTTTAGTTTCATTTTCCATGAATTTTTTGGCATCCCTTTGTATAATCTCATTTAATCCTTATGATGTAGGTGTTTTTTCTGTTTTTTGCTTGTTCATTTCAGTTTTAAATTTGAGCATGCTGAGGACATCAAAAACGAAAAGTGTGTACCCGAGCTGACACAAATGGGAACTGCAGCCCTGGAGGTGCAGCGCAGCCCATGCATTAGCAAGCTCGGCCTTGATAGCACTTTATCATGCTGCAAAGGTCCTAGCAATGCCACCGCAACTAAAAATATAAGATGTAGATATGCTTCCTATGATTACATTTCCTTTTATTATACTTTGCAGATCGTGTACTTTTTCCCTTCACAAATGGGAAGTTTCTAGCCTTGCTAAGCAGAGAGCATCTTTTTTTCCCCAGTAGTGTGTGTTCCACTCATGTCTCTCTCTCACATCATTTCTCACGATATTTCAATCTTTCTCTATCATGCTATTGTACATTGACTGGTAATAGCTGACCAGAACTGACCACCATCATGTCTTATTCTAACTTATTGTGATCCTATGCGTTTCAAGGATATAAATCTTTCTCAGAGCAAAAAGCCCCATCTTTTTACCTCAGAGTGGTCAGTGGCTTTGAACTGCTCACACAGTGGTTAACAGACCAATTCATAAGACACGACCCTGCCATTCACTCGCCTCACTGCTACCAAGTAGATGCTGACTCATAGCGACCCTATAAGCAGAACTGTCCTTGTGCATTTCTGTGGGGTTGCAGGGGTCCCAACACTCAAATGGGTCCTCAGGAGCGACTTTGTGGCTGTGGAAAATAATATAGATGGACAGACAGACAATGGGACACAGGGGCTCCTCATCCCCATGTCAGGAGTAAGAGAGTGAATGTATTTTCCAGTGGGTATATATAATGGGGCTTACATATCTTTCATAAGGTGTGCATGTAATACAGCTAACATATTATATAGTCAGTGGGTAATATCATAAGCAGGTAACATAATAAACCAGAAACGAGGTGAGTCATCATCTTGACAGGATGCTAGCTGACCTCAAAGCCCCCTGAGCCCTCCCCAGGGGGTTGCTACACTTTGCTGCTGCTTGGCTAGAGAACCTGATTGCTCTTTTACCTACAGATAACCTTCAGGCATAGTGAAGAGCCAGACACCATAATGATTCATCTTACATGGTAGCTCCTTTACTACTGATCCTTTTGTTTGTTTGTTTGTTTGTTTTTTATAATGAAATTTATTTTTTAATAGTTTTATTAGGGGCTCATACAACTCTTATCACATCAGTTGTGTAAAGCATATTTGTACATTCATTGCCCTCATCATTCTCAAAATATTTGCTCTCCACTTAAGCCCCTGGCATCAGGTCCTCTTTTTCCCCCTCCCTCCCCACTTCCCCCTCCCTCATGAGCCCTTGATAATTTATAAATTATTATTTTGCCATATCTTGCCCTGTCCGACATCTCCCTTCACCCACTTTTCTG
>NW_022103900.1:38178278-38179554 GCF_000313985.2 Echinops telfairi
CCTCTGGTCTAGCCAGACCTGCAAGGGAGAACTGGGATCATGATAGTGCTTCTTTATGGGGTTCTATTGCGGAGGGCACATTTTTGGCCCAGAGAACACAAGTGTATTTAAAAACATATCTCTCAGAACAACAGAGACCTTTCTCTAAATAGAGCTTGCTTTCCGAGCTCATGGTTGCAAGTGTAAAAACAAGGTCAAATGCTTTCGACCAAGTCCTCAGTTTACCACACATTTGTGACTGTAACTCTTTTGGGGAGTACAAAGCCTCATCATTCTCCTGTGGAGAGGCAGGGTTTCAAACTGCTTACTTTGCAATTAGCAGTCCAATGCAGAACCCATAGGCCCCCAGGGAAGACTCTGTATAATGACTTCAGCATACTGTAAAACATACATGGACTAGGGGGAAAAAAGGGTGGAGGGTTTTATTGAAATATTTGCTTTATTGTGGTGTTTTAGATTTGAACTTGCAACATTTCCAGAACCATAAATGACATCTGTCTTAATTATCTAGTGCAGCTGTATCAGAAGTAGAACAAGCAAATGTCTCTACTAAAAAGAAATTTATTTTCCACAGTTAGAAAGTCTAGGCAGTTCTCAGCTAAAGGGCGCTGGATGTAATAGATCTATTCCACCCCTAGCACGTCTTTCCCAGCAGCAGTTAGTCCTCTCATACCTCTGGAAAGCTGTGTCCTCTTTAAGGCTGTTGCCTCACACCCTCATTTTACATCAGATCACGTCACAGGGGATGATTTTATCCTTCTATAATGACCACATTACATCACTACCTTACTGCCAAGCCAGTGGGAATCATGGCTAAGCCAAATTGACATCTATTTTGGGGGGATCACAATTCAAACAACATCCTAATATATAATGGAATATAATATTGAGCTTGATTGTGTCCTGGATATCTCATTAACTCCTTTGTGCCTAAGAAAATAAAAACCAATATGATCTTTTATATCTGTGTTATCAAATTGTTGGATCAAAGTGTGAATGTGCTCTCTGCTGTATGATTTTCGACATGTTATATAATATAGTATTTCTGAGCTCCACTTTGCCTCTTTGAAATGTATGTGTATTGTACGGGTGTGGGATGGGTTGGGTGGTGATGGGGAACATACATGAGAATGTTTCAAAAAGTTCATAGATCAAAAACAATTATATCGATGTGAAGGAGTGGGCCCAGAGTGGAGACCCAAAACCCCTCTGTAGACAATTGGACAGACATCCCCTTACAGAAGGGTGACACAGAAGGGACGATTCAGCCAGAGTG
>NW_022103900.1:38179760-38185217 GCF_000313985.2 Echinops telfairi
ATGGATGTATAATGTCCCCTCACCTCCCGGGGGACGAATAACAGAAACATGAGTGAAACATGGATACAGCAGATAGTGTAAGATATGAAAAAATAAGAATATATATAATTTATCAAGAATTCATGAGGGTGGGTGGATGGGGAAGGGACAGATAAAAGAGGAGATCATAATAAATGTTCATGTAGAAAGATATGTTTTGAAAATGACGATGGAAACATATGTACAAGTTTGCTTGATATAATTGATTTATGGATTGTTATAATATCTGTAAGAGCCCCCAATAAAGTGATTTTTAAAAAGAAGTTCATAGAAAAATGCAGTTTGAAAATAATGATAATATTTAAAATAATAAGGTATAAAAGACACCCCCTTAATATATAGGTGAACCTCAAAATTTCATGGTAATGAAAATCCATTATATTTTAATTTCATTTTCCAGGAAATTTTTGAGCCCTTTTATATTTCTGGCTCAATTCATTCAATGACTGTATGTTACCTCTAAATGTTGATCTAAGAGGTAAGCAGAAATGTATACTGCTTGCCATAATTCCAAAGACACAGGTTAAAAGGATGGAAAGACAATGACATATTTAATTCTTTGGTCAAAAGTCAATTCTCTATTTGCAAAACTAACAAGCACAAAGCCAGAATTGTTGACTACCCTGGGTCTTTAAACGGCAAAACTGAATGTAACAAGTCATGAAGTACAAAAAGTGGTTTTTACCTAATTTTAAGCTACATCCAAATATGCAAATTGATAGTGGCAGGTGCCTGAAACAATTCCACAGAATGAATTTGTGATATTTACCTTTAGCTACTGAGCTGGCCAGTCTCTTTATGAGAAAGAGGGAACGACATGGAGCAGAGGAGACCCTGCAGTTAGCAACAAGCTTGCAGCAGTCTCTGTAAACTACTGTTGTTCCTAGAAACACAGTTAAGGCAGATGCAAAAATCCTTTTATTCTGACAAGCTGGCCTTGGGTTTGTAATTGACATTCAGCCTTTCACACAGTCTTTTGAGATGAAAGGCCTTCTGCTAGCCCCTTCCCCGAGTCTGCCCAGAGCACACCATTTAAATCAGTTAGAAAAGAGGCAAATGAGTGCCCAGTTTATCCCCAATTCCTCCTTCCCCCTCTTTTATTTATATTTTGCAGGACAAATGATACCGGCTTTCTTTCCTTCAAAGACCACTTGCCAGTCACTCAGCTAGTCATCACGGATACCAACAGATCAAACTCAGAAGCAGCTTGGAGAATTGGGCCCCTGCGTTGCTATGGTGACCGTGAGTACTAAATTGAAAGAAGCGTTTTCTCTGCATGACATAAGCACAAGATGTTTTTGCTCCCTTATCTTTTTCCCTGCTGTGTTCCAGAGCCTTAAAATTATCCACACGTCCGAAGCTTTTCTAAATATTCCATTCCAAAAGAATGAGCCATGCTTAAGGGTCTTTTCATTTGCAGGACATTTCTGGAACGCAGTCTCATTTTACACGGAAGCCTCTTACCTCCATTTCCCAACGTTCCACGCGGAATTCAGTGCTGATATTTCCTTGTTTTTTAAAACCACGGCTTCATCAGGACTTTTCCTAGAGAATCTTGGTGTCAAAGGCTTCCTCCGACTTGAACTAAGCTGTAAGTGCCCTCGTTTATGAATTGAATAGAATGAGTCAAATGAACACGTTCTGCTCTGATCTTGGACACCAAGAATTAGTGGTTATTTTGACCATTTATTTTCACAGAGCATCTATAGCATTAGAAACAATATTTCCTAGTTTCTTTTATATGCATTATGATTTTTATTACTTTTCAATATTAAGTCAGTTGTTCTCTCTTCAAAATGATTATTCTTCAATGCCCTATAGGTACATATTTTCATTCTCATGGGGATTTTAAAAATCTGACTTGAAATTTTTCTGCTTTGGGATATTTTTCATTATCATTTCCAAGGAAGGTGCAAAGGATTATCATTAAATATCCTATCCGTATTAGATGCCTACTTTTTTTGGTTACACATTTGCTGTAAAAGTAACTTTCTGACATTTCCTATTAGGACTCTATGAGTCTCTTTGTTGCCATAGTGGTTACATGCTGGACTGCAATCCGTAAGGTGAGCAGTTCGAAACCACTAGCCACACTGCGGAAGAAAGATGAGGCTTTCTACTCTTGTAGACAGTTACAGTCTGGAAAACCCATGGGGGCAATTCTACCCCATCCTATCGGGTCACTATGAGTCGGCATTGACTTAATGGCAGTGAGTAGAGTTTTTTTGAGAACTATATGATTTCATAGTTAGAATTCCCATAGAGCCTCAATTCTTCCTGCCCGAGAGGTAATATGCCACTGGAATCTGATGTCCAAGGTCAATGATCTTTGAACAACCCGATTCAATAATAATCACGAAGTAAAATAGAATAGTAGCAGAAAAGCAGACAGCAAAATTGTCTATACTTGAACCTTAACTATGCAATATATAATTATATCAAGACGATATATTTTGGTTCTAAAAAAGAATGGCAATTTAGTGAGGATAGGCTAAAAAGTACTGCTACTGGGGTTCCGGTTTATACATGTATACATCCACAAAATGTATTTAAATATGCCTCTGCGATCAGTGAGGGTGTGTGTGTGTCCTATGCAGATCTGCCCTTTTAGGAATGTATTTGTCTTAATCCTACTAGGGTACCCTTTAAAGAAAGGTCCAATCAATACAGCGCTTTGCAAGGAGGTCTGCCAGATCAGTTTATTTCAAGGCAGCGAGGTCAGTTCAGAAGATTATCGAGACACTTTTACTTAGCAAAAGCAAGAATGAGGTCTAGTCTCAAATCCTAAAGTAACCATTTTACCTATGCCAAGTATTTTCTTTTAGTGGGTCTTCAAATGGCATTTTGCATTGTCTTTATCACTCAGTCCCATGAGTGTTTGAGCCATTAAACACATTTATTTGTCTGAAGATAATAATGATTGAATGTTAGTTATATGACAATTTCCAATTTACTTGTATTTCGAGATACCGTTTTTTATATTTTTTGTAAAAAACAAACAAAAGGAAATGCTTAAATATGGATTGTTGTTAATTTTACAAAAAGTTAAGATTATTGGTGTCATTGTTTGCTGTTCACCTTTGTCAGTGGATAATAAAACGCATACAAAACAAAAAATGTATTCCCACAACATTCTGTATTCTTAAAAATCATCAAAATTTATCAAAATATGAACCAAAAGTTTATTTTGAGGACTCGTTCTATATGTATGTAGGGAGAACATTTTGATTCCAATAAA
This sequence comes from Echinops telfairi, assembly GCF_000313985.2. Lineage (NCBI taxonomy): Eukaryota > Metazoa > Chordata > Mammalia > Afrosoricida > Tenrecidae > Echinops > Echinops telfairi. The sequence goes on from NW_022103900.1 coordinate 38,183,038, forward strand.
AGTAAGTCAATCGAAGAAGTTCTCTTTAACGATCAGAGAAGGGAGAACTCCAGATCAACCCCTGACTAATCTTATAATTGATTGCTTTCTGCCTTCTGTAAGTGGATTCAACTGATATCAGGTTCCCTCTAGTCTACCAGATAGTAAGTTGCCCTTGCACTCACCCTGCAGCCAAGAGAATTTTTGAGATTTAAATTGGAGGTGATGGTTTAATAACTATCACATTCTAGCCAGGTGAAACACATTTTTGAAGTCAACCACTGCCTTCTGGAATGAAAGTGATGTTCTTCTGCTCTCCTAAAGATTTACAGTCATGGGAAACCAGAGGGGCAACTGAACTCTGTGCTGTGGGGCCCCCAGGAGTCAGAACTGACTGGAAGAAAGCGAGCTTGTTTTTGAGATGAGAGAGCAGTTTCTGGCAGATGTGTACAGTTAGGTCATGCTTCTTAGGGTTAGTATTTGGTTTTATAGAAAGAAAGCTCTTAAAATTGAGGAAAGTTGAGAAAAGTTTACAATTTTCCTATTCAATAGTGTTAGTAGCAGTCATTGAAAGGAAACAAAATGATCCAATGTGTGGGCAACCTGTGTCTCATCTGCCGGTGGATTCATACTGTCTTTGAGATAGGTGGAATGGTTGCCTTAACCTCTCCAGATACACTGTGTTGATAGGAAATTTCCTTGTAACAAATTCCATGGCTCACAATAGATTTCTTTCTAATTCCTTACAGTATTCCTGTATGACTATCATATAGTGTCTTCTAAAATGGATCTCATTTGTAATGGAAGAAGACCAACAGGGGTCCATGAATTTTCCCATCCATTTCTTCCTGGGTCACTTCCAACTAACACATTGGGAATTTGTTGCCTTTGGATTAGTCAAGATTCTAGGAGGAGTTAGCACACTTCTCTCAGTCTCAACTCTTAAAGGTCCAAAGGAAAGGAGTAAAGAGTGAGCTATTTTCACCGTGATTTCACAACAGCCGTGAAAATAATCATTGCAGTAGAACAGTGAAAAAAGAAGAAAGCTGCTTTTGGCAAGTTAGGTCAGTGGTTCTCACCCTTCCGAAAGCCACGGCCCTTGAATACAGTTCCTCCTGTTGTGGTGACCCCCCAACAAGAACATTATTTTTGTTGCTACTTCACAACTGTAATTTTGTGACTGTTATGAATTGGGCAACCCCTGTGAAAGGGTCGTCTGACCCCCAAAGGGGTAGAGACCCACAGGTTGAGAACCTCTGGCTTAGATGGATGAACACAGTGGCTCCAACAACGGCCTCCAACATAGGCACCATTAGGAGGATGGTACCGGCCCAAGCTGTGTTGCATTCTGTTGTGTATGGGTTATTATTTAGCACTGACTTGACAGCACCAAACAACAGCATGAGAAGACTCAAGATTTTAGAATCAAATGTGCATTCCAATGCCTGATCCTTTATGTCTCATGAGACAGCTTGAGAAAGTCCTTGACCCCTTTAGTAATTAGTTAGTGAATTGTTGTCAATTAACATGACCACAATTCCTTGTGTGATATAGTTCTGGACTCTATGCCTGTGGTTATAATGTCATTTTGTAGAGAGGTCTCTGCTGTACTAATGGACAGGTTTAGGGTGGGATTAAGACCTGACTTTAATTGATACTGTGGACTAAACTATACCCTTTGTTTCCTCAGGCAAACCTTTAAGACTCTACCTTAATAGAAGACATCATCCTTTGGTTTTGCTTGGATAGGGTATATAAACTGGTAGCAATGTACACTTATAACATACATCATTGCACCTGGAGAGTCAGACCTCTGTTTCCTGACTGGGCTTTGATAGGAGTAAGAATATTCCTGTGACTTTTGGGCATTTGGGGCTTCTGGACCCTACATTTGGCTCCCTTCCACCTGCCATCCCGATCTGGGGCTGAATAGGACCTATCACCACGTGAGTCATTTCCTCAACGTGTGGTGGGTTTCTGTGAGAACGTGTAGTGATCACAGAATCAAGTGAACACAAAGGGATATACCCAAGGAGAGGAATGGGGAAATGCAGCAGAACATCTTAGAAGAATTGGACATTTAGGAAATCTTTAATATCCAATTCCTTGGTATCAGGAGTTGGTCCTTCTAAAGGAAATTATTACCACACTTCTATAAACTGGAATCGATGACACTCATATATCAACCAGGAACCATGTTA
>NW_022103900.1:38185520-38187355 GCF_000313985.2 Echinops telfairi
CCCTTGACCGTCTTCCATTGGGAACCTTCGAAGTCTGTGTCTTTTCTATGCAAGTCACTGTGTTGGTCAGAAACTCTTTATAGATTTACTATGGGTTAGAATCTAGTTCATATTTCTTTATTTGTTTATTTATTAGCAAGATGTTGTGTTAGGTACCACTAAGTCCTTATGTACAATAGGCTTAGATCATTGTCATCCACAGGTTTCATTGGCTAAGTTTTGCATGTAGATTGCCAAGCCTTGCTTTCTACTCCATCTTGTTGTTGTTTGGTGCCATCAAGTCTATGCAGACCCATAGAGACCTTTGACACAACAGAACAAAGCACTGTTCTGTCCTGTGCCATCCTCATAATTATTTCTGTCCTTGAGCCTATTGTTACAGCCAGTGTGCCAATCCACCTAGGGCCTTCCCTGCTTCACTGCCCCTCTACTTTACCAAAAATGAAGTCCTTCTCCAGAGCCCAGCCTCTCCTGCAACATGTCCAAAATATATAAGATGAATCCTTGCCATTCTTGCCTCTAAGGAGCACTCTAGCTGTACTTCTTCCAAGACAGATTGGTTTGTCCTTTTAGCAATTCACGGTACTTTCAATCTTCTTCCCCAGCACCACAACTGAAATGCATGGATTGTTCTTCGGTCTTCTATATCCAATGTCTTGAATCACATGCATATGAGGCAATTGAAGAAATAAATAAAACACAGCTTGGGTCAGGCGCACCTTAGTCTTCAAAGTAACATCCTTGCTTTTCAATACGCTAAAGAGATTCAGTGCAGCAGATTTGATCACCTGACCTCTACGACCATGGGAATCGATTGTATCACCAGTGTTTCTAGTTTGAATAGAAACCACCAAACCCACTGCTGATGAATTGGTGATCTCCACTTACAGTAACTCTGTGGGACAGAGTAGAATTGCTTCATAGTATTTCCTAGACTGCAAATCTTTACAGGGGCAGACAGTCTCACCACTCTCCTCTGGAGCTGCTGACTGGCGGCTTTGAGTCATTGGCTTTGCAGTTAACAGCCGAGAGTTTAATCCACCATGCTACCATGACAGACCTTTAAAAGCTACTTAAATAAAATGTAATAAAATACATTTTCCAAGGACTCTAATATCTTTCTAGATGGCTAAAATATATCAAAATAAAATTGCAAAATTGAATTTATATATACAGTGTATTACTGTGCTAGTGAATAAGACTTTGGTTTAGCAAGAACTTGCAGTGTACAAGGAGAGACAGATTACCCAATAAACAAGGTATGAAAAGGCTTAATAGTTCTTACTTAGTAATGTGTAGTGCAGATTCATGTGGATTTCACACCTCTTCCATGTGTACTTTGCTAACTGTAAGCTAACACATACCTCGCTTTTTGCTTAATCCTCCTGTGTGCAAGGCACGGGACAAGATGCTGTGTGGATTGAATGAGGGGCTTGAAACTTTGCTCACAGGAGCCTGCAAATTTCCAAAGAGGCAGTGTGTAAACAGGTCATTATGCAGCAGGAGGCAAGTGTTCAAACAGAAGTAAGCACAAGACAGAAACATAACACTAGGTCAGAGGTAGGGAGTGTGGTGGTAGACACAGTAGTGCGGGCCATCCCTCTAGCAGGGTGTATTCAGAGAGCAATTTATCATTGAGAAAACGTTTTTAGCAACACCTTTATATTAACTCTCCACAAATGCTTCCCAGTATTCACCCATTGTTCTATGAGAGCAATAAACTTGAGAGCCTGCCCTCTCTCTGTATGTTTATTTGATGTTGAGATGTATAGGGCACTTGTAGCCAGAATAAGTGTCAGAAATGGCCCCAGAGATTACCTTCAATCTTCATTTAT
>NW_022103900.1:38188873-38193250 GCF_000313985.2 Echinops telfairi
AAAATGTCAAAGGGCAACTCGAGAAGAAAAAGTATTATAATGAGGTGTAAAAATACCTAGAATTAGAAAACCAAACAGGAAGAGCATGCTGAAGGTACAAGAGCTGAAGAAAAGAACAAGTATCTAGTTCCAATATTAAAAGATCCTCTTGGCAAAATATCCAATGATGCAAGAAGCATCAAAGTAAGATAGAAAGAATACACAGAGTTATTATATCAAAAAGAACTAATCTTAACAACTATTTCAACAGATAGCATATGTTCAAGAACCAGTGGTACAGAAGGAAGACATCTCAACTGCACAGAAGACATTAGTGAGGAACAAGGTTCCAGGAATTGACAGGATACCAAATGGAATGTGCCAACCTGCTGATGAAACACTGGAAGCCTTCACGAGCCAATGCCAAGATATTTAGAAGGTTGGTGCCTGGCCAACCAACTGGAACCCATTCCAAAGAAAAGTGAAAAATCTTGAAACTATTGGACAGCATCATTAGCATAACATGCAAGTAAAATGTTGCTGAAAATCATTCAACTGTTGGAGCAGCAAAACGATAGGAAACTGCCCGAAAATCAGGCTGGATTCAGAAAAGGGTGTGGAACAAGGAAGATCATTGCTGACATCAGCTAGATCTTAGCTCAATGCAGGGACTTTCAGACAAATATTTACTTGTCTTTTATTCAAATGCATTGATGTTACTTTGGTCTTCCTTATTCAATACCATCTTTCATGTGAGGCAATTGAAAGTATCCTGGCTTGGGTCAAGAAGCCCTTAGTCCTCAAAGTGCCGTCCTTGCTCGCCAACACTTCTGTGCAAGTTTGACACAGCAGATTTACCCAATGCGATGTGTCCTTTGATTTCTTGACTGTTGCTTCCATGAGCACTGATTGTGGATCCAAGCAAGACAAATCCTTAACAACTTCAATCTGTTCTCCATGTATCACGCTTTTGCCTCTTGGTTCAGTTTTGAGGATTTCGCTGTTCTTTACACTGAGTCGTAATAATACTGAAAGTTGAAATCCTTGGTTGTCTTAGCAAATGCTTTAAATCTTCCTTAATTAAATAAGCAAGTTTTTGTCATCTGCATATCAAAGGTTGTTATAAGCCTTCCTCCAAACCTGATGCTGAGTTCTTTTTCATTTGGTCCAGCTTTTTGTATTATTTGCTCAACACACAGATTGAATAACTATGGTGAAAGGATACAAGCTGATCTATACCTGCCCTAATTTAAAACCCTGTAGCATTCCCTTATTCTGTCTGAGTAAATGCCTCTTGATCCATATTCAGGTTTCACATGAGCATAACTAAGTGTTCTAGAATTTCCATTTTTGTCGATGTTATCCACAGTTGTTTATGATCCACACAATCAAGTGCTCTTGAACAAGGGAATACTACAGGCTTTAAAATGCATTTGAATTATGGTGCTGGCAAGGGATATTGAAAGTACCATGGGCTGCCAAATGAGCAAACAGATCTTTCTTGGAAGAAGTACTGGCAGAATGCTCTTTATTAATGAAGATGGCAAGACTTCATCTTAAGTACTTTGGGCATGTTATCAGGAGAGACCAGTTCCTGGAAAACATGCTAGGAAAAGAAGAAAGGCAATGAAAAACAGGGAGACATTTGACAAAATGGATTGACACAGTGAGCTTGAACATAAAGACAATCGTGAGAGGGTTTTGTTCTGTTGGACATTTGGTAGCTATGAGTCAGTACCAACTCGACAGCACTTTCCGACAACACACACCAGGCAGCTCTGTGACTTCTCTTAGGGATTTTCCTTGAAGTCAGGGATAGTTCACCAGTAAACCACCAATTCCTCATGGATTTCACCACTTCTGCCATCCATTTAAAATTGTTCACTACCAATTAGTAAGAAACTACAAGTAAGGCCTTGCTTGTGCTGCTTACTGAGTAGTATTCCATATCAAGGATTGTAAATTTCAAGAGATTTTCATTTCGTAGGCAGGTGTACGATTGGTAGAGAAAGATAAATACCATCCACCCTTAGAAGTACAATAATTAATGCCGTGACACAAAAATAAAATTGTTCGTTACAGATCAGTTCCTGACTGGGTAAACTGATGCAACCTCACAATCAAGGTTCATGCTCATCAGTTAGAGCTGAGAGTTGTTTGATTTGTCTACGTGCTGGGGCCTTCTTGTGCTGAGGCTGACCTTCTGGTAGGGTAGACAGACTGCTGAGCAGTTTGTGATCTGAGCATCTCTCATAATGCAGACCTTAGTAGTTGATAAATGTATCAAATAACCATATCCTTCTTTTGTGTGTGTGTTTGTTTGAGGGAAGATGAGATAGAAAGGTGCTTAGAAGGAAGAGAAGATCTGGATATGAAGACTCCAGTTATACAAGGGACTTCAGTTATACAGTTCGTCCTCAAGTTTGGTTTATAATGAACCTTTTTACTTCCTACAGAGCTAGAAATGGCCCTCAGTGTAATGCCCAGAGCCATATGCCAACTAGAGGTAGATGTGGAAGAATTGTTTCTGTGAGTCAGAATCGGCTTCCTACCTCTCTGGGAAGAATTGAGTAACTTATGTACACATCTCTAAGCTTGGGTTTTCTCATACATAAAATGGGAACAAAGGATTCCATTCTCATAGGCTTCTTTTGAGGGTTAAAATGAAGAATGCACATGAAGTTCCTAGCACAGTACTAGTTAGGAAGTTAAGTTTACCTCTTATGCTACCACTTCCCTCTTTCTCTCGGTTTGTTGCCACACCATTATCATCATCACTAATACAATTTCTAGCTGGTGGCCGAATGACCGGGCTGGCATTCCTGGTCTTCTAGTGTATGGAAAGTTGTGAGGAATTAGCCCAGTTATGGAGGCATGTGGCTTTGGTTTGATGCCAAACAGCTGTATCGCCTTGGGCAAGGCACTTGTACATCTTAAGCTTTCTTTCTATTTTATTTAAATCAGATGAACAATAATCTTTGCATCAAACGTATGTGGGAAATAACCTGAAAAACTGTGCTAAGCTTTCCAGAGCACGAAGCAAAGCTACTTGTCTAATGCCAGGCATACATACACCCATACACAATGAATGTAGATCCTCAGATGGCAGGGACTTAGCATGTGTGTGCCACACAGCATAAGCATTAATAACCCAGGCCCTGTCCACCTCCCTGAAGTCACTCTACAAAGAACAACTGGATAAACACACACACACACACACACACACACACACACACACACACCACCCAGAAACTTTGGGATGCAGTAAATCAAAAATAAGCCTCAATTCACCTCTTTCAGTAGAGTCCCCTCTTTGGTAATTTTCACTGTTAATTTCACCGCTTCAGGTATTCTAGTTGAAGTCAATCATCTCTCCGCCAATCATTCAGGATATCTGCAGACCCTCAATAAACCCATTTTCATTCTTCTTTCTGTTTTCCTTTTGGTTTCAGCTCCTTCTGAGATCACTTTTGTCATCGATGCTGGGAAGGGTCCTTTGGAACTAATAGTCCAATCTCCTTCTCTTCTGAATGATAATCAATGGCATTACATCCGAGCTGAGAGGAACCTCAAGGAAGCCTCACTCCAAGTGGACAGCCTCCCACGGAGGGTCAGGGAGAATTCGGAAGAGGGCCATTTCCGATGGCAGCTCAGCAGCCAGTTGTTCGTAGGTAGGAGCATGTGAAGGTGTACTTTCTGCCATGCATTTTAACAGGCCATTTTCTTATTAAGCCGTGGAATGTAGCTCTTTTATATGAGACTTGGGAATTGATTAAAATATATGACATAGCCTTTAAAATCATAAATTTCAGTAACATAAATTCTTCCTTTCTGCCTTCGTTACTCACAGCGTTAGCATATTTTGTGGTGCTCTAAGGTTTCTTTTATATCTGTTCTCTGTGTGTGTTACTTTCAGATCTTCGGAAACCCCTGGGTTTTTTTAATCATCCTTGCGATCAAAATCTACTCATAGGAAAAGGATCTATCAATCTTTTAAAACCTTAGTTGATGTATACTAAGACATTGGGCATCCCTTCCTGAGATATCTGATTCTAGACAATTGTTTATAATTTCACAATGAAATATGCATGCCATGTCAAAGGAGTTTCCATCATATATATTATGGTGAAGGTAGAATTATTCCTCTGGAAGACAGGAGTTGCCTTGAGAGCCTCTATAATCACTTCCAACGCTTGGTTGCTTCACTGCTTGTGGAAAGGGAGTCCTGCTCACCAACACATTTCCATCAACTGGCTATTCCTCAGGAGAATTGAAATTGGCCTTCAGCAGGTTGTTTATCAGAATAAGCTGCTCCTTCTGGAAGTGGAGACTGGAAAGACTCCCAAACTATCCACTGAGTTGTTTGTAGTAATAAATGTTAAGGTGTATGTCATGTTA
>NW_022103900.1:38193550-38199203 GCF_000313985.2 Echinops telfairi
GATAATTAAAAAATACAAAAGTCTTTAAAATGTTAGCACTATTGGACTACACATTATTAAAGAGAATAAGCTGTTCTTATATTAAACTTGAAGTTCAGATGCTTAAAATAATGATGTAAATAACTGTCAACATTTAGCACTGCACTCAGATTTAACTTTGCTTCTTTATTTTTTTCACTAGACTCACAGTATATAGCTTCACTGCTAATAATGAAATGTCATTAACAATCAAAGTCTTCCTCTAAACTTGATGACACATTCCTCTTCATATAATCCAGAATCTATGATTATTTTCTCAGCATACAGCTTGAATAAGTATGGTAAGAAGATAAAACCCTGAGGCACATGATTCCTAATTTTAAACCAAGCAGTATGCTCTTGTTCTGCCTGCACAATCCATGTGCAAGGGCCACATAAATACAATGAAGTGTTCTGGAATTCTCATTATATTCAAGCTTATGCATAGTTTGTTGTGATCCACACAGTCAAATGTGTTGGTGGAGTCAATAAAACATAAGTAAACATATTCTTCAATCTGCATGCTGAGTAAATCATCCAAGAAACTGGCTTTTATGAAGAAGAATGTAGCATCAAGATTTGAGGAAGCCTTATTAACAACCTGCAATGTGCAGGTGACACAACCTTGCTTGCTGGAAGTGAGGAGGAGGGGAAGCACTTACTGATGATCAAGAAGTGCAGTCTTCAGTGTGGATTATAACTCAGTGTGAAGAAGACCAAAATCCACACAACTGGACAAAGAGGTAACATCATGGTCAATGGAGCAAAGGTTAAAGTTATCAAGGATCTTATCTTGCTTGGATGCACAATCGATGCTCATGGAAGCAGCAGTCAAGAGATCGAAAGAGGAATTGTATTAGGTAAATCTGCCACACAGGACCTCTTTAGCATATTGAAAAGCAATGATGTTACTTTGAGAAGTAAGGTGCACCTGATCCAAGCCAGGGCATTTTCAACAGCCTCATATGCATGTGAAAGCCGGACACTGAATAAGGATGAATGAAGAAGAACTGATGCATTTGAATTGTGATGCTGGTGGAGAAGAGCGAAAGTACCATGAACCACTGAAAAGATCAACCGATCTGTCTTGGAATAAGTATGGCCTGAGTGCTCCTTAGAGGGAAAGATAGTGAGACTTTGTTTCATACTTTGGCCATGTTGCCGGGAGAAACCAGTCCCTGCAGAAGAACATTATGCTTGGTAAAGTGGAGGGACGATGAGAAAGAAGGCCCTCCAGGAGACAGAATGCCACAGGGACTGCAATAATGGGCTCAAGCACGGGAATCCTCCCAAGACTGGACAGAGTTTCATTCTGTTGTGCTTAGGGCCGCTATGGGTTGAACAGACTTGATGGCACCTAACAACAACAACAAAATTAACCATCAATAATTCCATAAATTTGGGGTTAAACAATTTCTAACTCTTAGAAGAGTAGTCACTGGCAGCATCCTAACAAGTTAAAAAATGACAAAATATGAGAATGTTGTATTTACTCTTCTTAACTTGAATTCAATTTCTTTCTTTATTCTTCATCTTTTACATATACAACAGTGACTAAATATAAGAGATGGAGAGCATTTTATGCTTTCAAAGCAATGACATAAGAAATAACACTAATAAGTAATATGAAGATCAAAAGAGTCACTGTGCCAAAAAGAAATAAGTGATATTCAACAGTTTCAAGAGTTGGCATATGAGAAAGAACAAATGGTGCTGAAAGAACACTTTCAAGCTGAACTGATAGCATTGACCAAAACAAGGCTCCAGAAATTGATGGAATACCAACTGAAATGTTTTAACAACTTCTACAGCCATAATGCTCCTTAGAGTCAAGGATGGTAAGACTTCCTTTCACATATTTTGGACATGACGTCAGGAAAGACTAGTCATGGAATTGGCACCTAACCACCACAACAAAAGCATAGTGAGTCCTGATGGACGAGTGGTTAAATGCCTTACTGCTTAAGCAAAAGGTCAGCCGTTAGAAAGAACCCACACAGAACTGGTGGTTGGCTTATGATTGATTCAGTCATGAAAAACCTACAGGGCAGTTCCACTCTGTCCTAGAAGGTCTCCATGAGTCACAATGTACTCAAAAGTCATGAATTTGGGTTTGGGTAAAGGGGTTGAATTTGCTATATTTGAAATTTATATTGCTATTTTAATGTTATTAAAGCATTTGTTTCTCGAAGCTTACTAGTCATCAAGATTTAATAACTTTTCAGTAAAATCATTCCAAGTATTTCTATTTCATGCAAAATTTTAATGTACGTTGAGGCAGTCTTTATGAATCCATCTACCTGAAAGGTATATCTAAAGATAAAATAACTATTTTTATTACTTTTACCCCTTCGTATGTATTTCATGTAGCTGTGGAATAATCAGATGGCCTGAATGTGTAATACATTTGTGTAAGTCAAAAGAGATAAGAGGCATCTCTGCTCCAAACAGAGTTTATTTCCAAACATGGCAGTTAAATTGGTCAAATATCTAGTAAGTTGCCTTAGCATTTTTATGGAACTGGAGAAGACAGCTTGTTGGTATTGGAGCCAACGTCAGCTGTGAGACCAACACGGCTTCTATTATCTTTCTCTCCAATAAGTTACAATTGATATTTCAGTCTAAATTATTGAATTTGTTTTAATGTCCTTGAAGAAGAAACACAAAAGTGTCCTTGGAGCTCACATTAGACAACTGGTTTGGATCTTCTGTTTTATAGCGTTCAGCAATGTGTGCATTTATCAAAAGCCCAGTGGCCAAAAGAGAAGCCCCGGTGGCTCTGTGGTTATTTGTTGCGCTGTTCACTGCAAGGTCAATAGTTCAAAACTTTTCTACTTTGTAAACGCTTACAGGAAACTCACAGGGGCAGTTCGACTCTACCCTATAGAGTTTCTAGGAGTCAGCATCAATTAGATGGCCGTGAGTTTGTGGTTTGTTTGTTTGTTTGCTTGCTTTGTTTTAGGGGACATGAGGTGGCCAAAAGATGAAGTCTCAAACTTTCCATTTTGTGTAATTCCAATTATAAAAAAATATACAAACCAAACAGCTGGTGAAGGATAGCAGCCCAACGACAAACTGCGTTCTCTAGCATTCATAAATTCCTCCTGCCCATAGGGTCACATAAGTCAGAAATTACGCGATGGCAGTGAGTGAGAGGTTAAAAAAAAAGGTATAATTGATGTGCATGTTACTGAGATATATTGAATGTAATATTACTTATAGACTGTTTTGAGAATTTATGCTGGGGATTGCATGATAGAATTTTGCCAGACCCATGACTTGTTCATGGCAAATACCTTTCGTCAACAACACAAAATTTGACTATACACATTGCCCTCTCCAGATGGGATACACAGAGATAAAATTGACTTCATCTGTGGGAATAGACCATGCAGAAGTTCAATATTAGCAGCTGAACCCAGGCCAGTGGCTGACTATGAAACAGACCATCAATTGTTCATATCTAAGTTCAAATAAAAGCTAAAGAATATTAAAGAAGTCCATGAGAATCAAAATACAACCTTGACTATATCCCACCTGGATTTTGAAAACATCTCCAGAACTATCAAGAACACGATATGATGAACACTAATGATCCAAGACCCAATGAATGGTGGGAATATATCAAGAACAGCATTCATGAAGAAAGCAAAAGGTTATTTAGAAGGCAAGAAAGAAAGAAAAGATCAAGAAACTCCAAAACTTGCTCTTATTTGCATTGTACATAAAAGAAGAAATGATGAAGTTAAAGAGCTGAAGAGAACTTTTCAAAGGGCAGCTTGGGAAGACAACATCCAATATTATAATGAAATGTGCAAAGACCTAGAATTAAAAAGCCAGACAGGAAGAACACACTCAGCAAATCATAAACTGAAGGAACTCAAGAAAGCCTTCAAGACTCAGGTTGCAATGGAAAAATTCTATGGGAAAAATATTAAGGGATGCAGGAAGCATCAAAAGAAGTTGGAAAAAATATATAATCACTGTACCAAAAAGGACTATTGGTATTTCAGGAGGTAGCATATGAGCAAGAACCAATGGTCCTGAAGGAAGAAGTTCAAGCAGCACTGAAAGCATTAGCTAAAACAAAGCTCCAGAAAGTGATGGAATACCAATTGAAATGCTTCAACCAGCTGATGAAGCACTGGAAGCACTCACTCATATGCCAGGAAATTTGGAAGACAGCTACCTGACTGGAAGAGATACATATATGTGCCCGTTCTAAAAACAGGTGACCCAACTGTATGCTAAAACTACAGAATAATATCATTGTCCCAACAATGGTTATAATGGCACGCTGACAGGATGCTGGCAGAGGTTTAGGACAGATTCAGAAGTGGATGTGGAACAAAGGATTCATTGCTGATGTCAAAGGGATCTTGACTCAAAGCAAAGAAGAGCAGAAAGAAGTTCACTTGTGTTTGATTGACAACACCAAGGCATTTGTGTGTGTTTTAACAAGCGATCAGTAGCCTTGAGAAGACCGAGGATTCCAGAACACTTCATGGGGCGCATGCAGAACTTGTACTTAGATGGGGAGACAATGGTGCAAACAGAGCAAGGGAATATGGCCTGGTTTAAAATCAAGAAAGGTGTGTGTCAGGGTTGTATCTTTTCACCACACTTATTCAATTTGTGTGCTGAGCAAATAATCAGATAATCTGGATCATATGAAGAAGAAGGTGGCCTCAAGATTGGAGGAAGCCTTATTAATAACCTGCAATATGCAGATGATACAACCCTGTTTGCTGGGAGTGAGGAGGAGGGAAAACACTTGCTTATGAACATCAAGGATTGCATCCATAAGTATGGAAGAAGACCACAGTCCTCACAACTAGACCAATTGGTACCAGCATGATAAATGGAGAAGAGATTGAAATTGTCAGGCTTTTGTCTTGCTCGGATCCACAATTAGTACTCATGGAAGCAGCAGTCAAGAGATCAAAATAGGAGTTGCATTAGGTAAATCTGCTGCACAAGATCTCTTTAGAGTATTGAAAAGCAATGATGTTACTTTGAGGACTACGATGCACCTGACCCACGCCATTATATTTTCAATTGCCTCATACGTATGTGGAAGTTGGTCATTGAGTAAGGAAAACTGAAGAAGAATTGATGCATGTGACTTGTGGCCCTGGAGAAGACTATCAAGAGTACCAGAGACTGATAAAAGGACCATACTGTCTTGGAAGAAGTATGGTCAGAGTGCTCCTTAAAGGTAAGGGTGGCAACACCTTATCGTACATACTTTGGACCTATTGTCAGGAGAGATTAGTTCCCGGAGAAGGACAACATGCTGAGATACTGGAGTGGCAGCAAAAAAGACAAAGGCCCTTGAAGAGATGGCTTGAAACAGTCAGGGCCACAATGGGTTCATGCATCGGAACAATTGTGAGGACTGCACAGGGCAGGGAGTGCTTGGTTCTGTTGTGCAGGGCATCACTATGGATCAGAACTGACTTGACAGGACCTAGCAATAACGTTTTTGGGGTTTTTTGATACATTTGTCTAGATACCTGCAACGACTGAAGGATCTTTCCATTAAAATGTAGAGCATCATTTATCATCATAATCTTTTACAACAGGGGGGTTGTCATAACTGTTTTGACTACCTGAACCAGGTTGAATTTTATAG
>NW_022103900.1:38199647-38201639 GCF_000313985.2 Echinops telfairi
CTGTCTTTTTCTTCTGGATTTGGTAAACCTGTTGATGCTGAACACAGGATGGCTACCAAGGCTGGTGGTGAAGTATTGTAGGTAAACAAACATAGGTCAGATTTAAGCATTTCGCCATCAATAGTCTTGACATCAACACAGTCTTTTGTCATAATCTGCCATTTTGCAACATATTCTGGGCTATTATAATACCAGAATAGTTAGGGAGGTTGATGACCAAGCAATGTAATTGTTCCTGCTTCTTTAAGAAAGTTTGAGGAATTGCAACAATGTACTCATATAGATTCTGAAATGTATGCTGCACACCTGTGGTCGGTCCCCTGTTGAAACTCCTTCTACTTTGCTTTTCTTCAATGAAGTTTCTGCCAATATGAGAACAAAAATAAATAAACAAACTCACTGCCATCAATTTGATGCTGGAAAGGATAAAAAAATTCTAAGCACTCGTACCTTCTTTTCCCATAAGTGAAATGAAGAGATGTGAGAATGTATCCCAACACCATGTGCTCTTGGCAGAATAGCAAATAGCTTGAGCGAATTCATTTTCTTTACTGGGAATCCGGGTAATCAATACATTGTATTTCAAGAATCCATTATTCCCATGATAATCGCTCATCTTCCATGTCAACATGTACATAAAAACCCTGAAAAAGTCTCTCTCTCCCCACAATTGGCATAGCATCTTTACAAATAGGTTAACTGCTAAGTGGAGATTTTGTGAATATGTGGGCCTGTGAGTCTCATTTGTGTGTGTCTGTGTGTGTGTGTGTGTGTGCGTTCTTTCTCTCATAGGCCCATTTTTTTTCTTTCCTCAACTTCACTATTTGTGTCAAAATAACTGAAGCCACAATTTACAATGCCCTGGAAAAAGTACCCAGACTGACTAGATAAGCCACATCAAGTGAAAGGACCCCCCCAAAACTGCTCCTGCCTCTAGGATACTCAGGGATGATCTTCTTTCTATTCAGATGAACCTCACTAGACTCAGTGATGTCCCCGGTGAAGCCAGGTGATATGGAGGGCGGGCTTAGCATACAAACTGACACTGGTCTCTGACACTGCACAGAGAACAGGTTTGCTAAAGCAGGGCCGTAGAATTTTCCATGGAGAGTACAAGCAGCTAACGTGCTCATTGACTAAATGAGAGGTTAGTGGCTCAAGTCTATCCAGAAGCATCTTGAAAGAGATTTCTGGTGATGTACTTTATTAAAAATCACTCATTGAAAGCCCCAGGGAGCACAGTTCTAGTCTGACACTTGTGAGGACATTAGGAGCCAGAGGCAGCTAGACAGCCATTGGTTGGGTTTTCAGTTTAATGGTCTCATAGCCGGCTAATTTGTAGGTGCTTTCCAGTGAGTCCTGACACGCAGCAAGCCTTGTATACAGCACTGGCTGGCCCTGCATCATCTTCGCGATTATTGTGTTTGAAGTGGTCTGTGCAGCTACTCTGGCAATCCAGCTTGATGAAGATCTCCCTCTTTTTTTCAAACCTTTTACTTTACCAGACGGGATGTCTTTCTCCAGGGACTGGCCCTCCTGATAACATACCCAAAGTACCTGAGACAAAATGTCACCATCCTTGTATCTAAGGAGCACTGTGGCTATATTTCTTCCAGGAGTGATTTCCTCATTTTTATGGCAATACAGGCCAAAAAATATATACAGAAAAGGGCATATAAAGCATATAAAGACATAAATATATTTATACACGATGAGGGGGAAATAGATCTATGTACATATATTTATAGGTTGAGTATTAAGAGAACAGATGACAGTGGGCCCCTGCTCAAGTACTGCCTCAACACAAGAACACTTTGTTCTAACAATTCAGCAGTCTGAGATGCTCACCTTCCTGGCATGATCACTGAAGACAATGGGTACATAAACAAAAGTGGTAAAGAAAGCTGAAGTCTTAAAGACCTGAAGATAAACAAGCACCATCTAGCTGAGAAACAACAAAACCCACATGGAAGAAGCACACCAGCCTGTCCC
>NW_022103900.1:38202652-38204625 GCF_000313985.2 Echinops telfairi
GGGAGGAGGGAGGGGGGAACACAGAGGGAGGGGGAAAAATGAGGAGCTGATACCAAGGGCTCAATTAGAAAGCAGGTGCTTTGAGAATGATGATGGCAACCTATGTACAAATGTGATTGACACAATTTATGTATGTATGGATTGTGATAAGAGTTGTATGAGCCCCTAATAAAATGATTTTAAAAAAGAAAAGGGTGTATATTCTTTTTACATTAAAATAATGAAAATCACCTTATAGTATTTTTATTACATAACACTAGGCAGCGAGAACTGTGGATATTAACTATCAGTGTGTGAATGTTAAAAAAAAGAAGAAATAATTTTCTTGCTAACATCATACACTTGCATATTCTGATTGTAATGTCTAATTTGTCCAAAAAATAAATGTTCAATATCATGTCAAGTTTAATTGAACCATGTTGTTTTTACAAAAGTATGTATTTTCTAACTCCATAATAATTAAGTGAATTTGTTCAGATTTGTTTATGAAGCTGCAAAGATACCATAGAATAGTAGCAACCAAGTCCCGTGAATCATTTTCCTCATTGCTCCTTGGTACTCACCTACAAGAGCACTAACCAGTCACTTATTAAATGTTTCTTGAATGGAAAAAAAAAGAAAAAGAATTGCTGGGTCTCATGCATTTTTGTTCCTCAACATAACTAACCAAACAAAAAGATTCCTACGGTTGAGAGTATTTTGAAAGAACATCAATTCAAAATTCACAGAAAGATGAACAATTAAAATGCCCCTTCTGAAAAATGTTGTTTGTATTGGTGTTCCTTTGATTTCGGAGCCATAGGACTAGAATGGAGTTCTGCATCCCCACTTTGTAGTAATTATACCCTCTCTCCCCTCTAGTGATTTACTCATGGCAACCATGGAGTCAGACTTCTCTTTATATCCTTGGGTTCAGGTTCTCTGATCAATTTAATGTTCAATAAACATCATAAATTAATACAGACTTTCAAATGTGTGCCTACTTGTTTGATGATTTTAGGCAAGGCGATTTGTGCCTCAATGAATCCACCTGTTTACTAAGTTTCATGATGCCTCACAGACTCAGAGCAGGACAGAGTGAAAGCAACTCTTAGTTGACAACAACTGAATCCAACTAGTGGATATTTCCTCCTCCCAGTTTGAATCCCCGTGATCCCTTTGTTGGATCGATTCTGACTCAGTGAGACCCAGTAGGACAGGAAAGAGCTGCCCTGTCGAGTTTCCAAGGCTGTACATATTTACCAAAACAGACTGCCTCCTCTTCCCTCCTCAGAGTTTCTGGGGGTCGCCCTGTCAACCTTTTTGTCAGCAGACCAATGGTTAACCTTCTGAACCACTAGGGATCCTATTAAGGCTTATGAAATACAAGTTGTAGGCAATAGACCATTTAAATATGGAATGGGTTTGGACAATGAGGCATTTTTTTAATCTGGAAATTTGAGAGCTTTGACATGGAAACCAAAAAACAAACTCACTGTCATTGAGTCCATGCTGACCTGTGGCAACCCTCTGTGGGTGTCTGGGACTGGAACTGTCAATGGGAGTTGAAAGCCCAGTCTCTCCCCCTCGACAGGGAAGCGGTAGCTTTAACAGCTGTAATAGTTCCAGGGTGAGGATCCTACACACACTGGGTTGTATTCCTTCTTTTCACCAATTGCCACAAGTGCCTACATTTGTTAGATTGTCTGGCTACCTCAAAGGTCATGGGGCAGTGCCTTCACAAAAAGTTACAATTGCCATTTCCTTACCACCCATCGAAATTGTTAAAGGGTCTTCAAAACCACATTTTCAGATAATTGCATGGTGCCACTTACTTGTTTTGGGGGGGATTATCATCAGATTTACATTTAGGGAACATATTTCCCCACATGTTTTTCAATAGACAGACTTATTTATGGAGGGTCACAGTAGATCTGGTTGGGAAAGAATTCCCAGTCCAGAGATGGGCCCTCTATTAGTGCTTTCATGAAAAC
>NW_022103900.1:38205490-38211574 GCF_000313985.2 Echinops telfairi
AGGCAGAATGCAGCCTTCCATGACTTTGCATGGTGTCAGGTTTCCTACCTGTCTTCCTTACATAGGGGCAATACGGTTAATATGAAGGTTAGCACAGTTTAGCAGTTGTGGGAAATTCAAAAATATCACTTGATGGAAGATAGCCTGGGACTTGTGCACACTGGGGTGTAGGGAGAAAATCCTTTGCTTTGGTTTACTCCAAATATTACTCAAAGTCTACTGAGAAATGGAAATACAGAAGGAGCTAACTTGCTCGTGGGTCTCAGTGAGATCTGTACTTGTACTTCTGTTCCCTACAGTCTACTTGGTGCCCTCCTATAACTCCTCTCTGTGAAACTTCCAGACATTGACGTTCCCTCCCTGCAGTGCACCAGAGTTGCCTCCTGGTTTGAATTTTTCTTAATACACCGAGATGATGTTCAACCAAGGGACTCAAACATCCTTTGCTTTCCATTTTCCACCTTATCCCCCTTCAAATGCTTCATACCAAGGATCTCTCACTTCTTATCATATTTCTAATCCTTCCTGGGAAAATTAATTCCAGCAAATAGATGTGGATTGGAGCTTTTGTTAGGATGAGGCTGTTGTCTTGAAGACCAATTTTAGGAATCCGTTCCCTGGGTGCTGCATGTCTACCCGGCCATGAATGAACAGTAGGTCTTGCCCTACAGGAGTTCTCGCTTTAGCAGCAATGACAGAGGACAAGGGACTGGCAGTATGCATGTGAATTTCTCTTCCTTCTTAGAACACCTTCAGTGCATGAGTCCCTCTTCCATCCAGAATGAGTTAAATTATATGTTTGCTCTGATTCCACAATTTCCAACGGTGTGGCTATTCATTCACCTTTTTGTTCTCTTCAGTTCTCTTTTGCAATGTCACTTTGTTTCCTTGTCTACCAGTGAGTTTCATTTATTCTCTGTAAGTGCTTGTATTCTTGGCAGGAAAATATGTATGATAATGTGTCCAGTATATTTCACATTTACAAAAAAAAACAACTAAAAGAAGTCATCTGCAAAAGCCTTTTACAATGAAAAAAAAGCCTGAAAGAATTCTTTCAGTGTGTTTTTTATTGTTGTTATCTATTATTATTATTATTATTATTATTATTATTATTATTATTATCTGACACAGTCAAAAGGTACTGTGAGATTAATACTTTTCCTACATAGTTTTATACCTTTTAATGATAAGTAACACTATTACATCATTATTCTGGCATAACAAATAAAAATATAGTATTTAAAAGGTATATGCTGGGGTCTCAGACACATAGGAAATAAACAGTGTCAAAATATTGAACGTATTAATTAATGAGGAAAATATAAGATGTATTATCAGTCCAAGGATCTGAAAAGCAAAGCTATTGTGCATGATAATGTGTCCAGTATATTTCACAATTTAATCTCACCAAAAAGAAAATTAGTATAATGATGTGATGTTACATATACAACTGGTTATTGTCCCACAGGGCATTTTTGGAATAACCCATTACTCTGCTCGCACCACGTGTCTGTCACTTAGTGCTACCGTGTTGGTTTGTGTGTTGCTGTGATGCTGGACACTGTCAGTGGCATTTTCAAATATAAGCAGAGTCACCAAAGTGAACAGGTTTCAACAGAGCTTCCAGACTAACAGCAGACGAAGAAGAAGGAATAGACCGTCCACATCAGAGGAATTAGCCACTGAAAGTTTTATGGAAAGCACTGAAATGTAGTAAGGTAGTGAAAACTTTACGAGTAGCAGCAGAACATTGTCAAAATTACTACCAGAAGTTGAGCTCCTCATTTCAGAAAGCACCCAAAATATTAATAAGGAAGTGCTGCCTTCTTAAAATGAAATCAACCATAATAACGTGGATGGAGTAAAGCCGTCAGAAGTAAAGCTTATGGAACCTTCATTTGCTAATGGAATATGACTTAAAATGAGAAGAAAAAGATGCAAACATCTACTAATAATTTTTACTTGGGGTGTACAAGGTATGAATCTAGGAAAATTAAGCATTGTCAAAAATGAAAATGGAATCATATAAATTAAAATCCTAGGTGTAAGTGAGCTAAAATGGACTGGTTGTATCTATTTTGGACTAGAAAATCACACTGCTTATTTATGCTGGGAATGACAGATTCAAAAACAATGGTGTTGATTTCACCTTCAAAAAAGACATTTCAAGATCTATCTTGATATATAATGCTGTCTCATAGGATAATATCTATCCATATACAAGGAAATCTAGTCAAAAAACTATTATACAAACATATGCACCAACTGTCAAAGCTAGTGATGAAAAATTGAAGAGCTGTATCATCTTCACTGTGAAATAGATAAAATGTGCAATCAAGATGTATTGATAATTATTGGTGATTAGAATGCAAAAGTTGGAAACAAAAAGGAAGGAACAATAGTTGGAAAACTATGGCCTTGGTAATAGAAAAGAAACTCGAGATCACATGATAGAATTTTGCAAGATAAATGACTTCTTCATTGCAAATATCTTTTTTCAACAACACAAAAGATGAATGTACACATAGACCTCACCAGATGGAATACACAGAAATCAAGTTGACTACATCTGTAGGAAGAGACGATGCAGAAACGCCATGTCAAGAGCTAAAACTAGGCCAGGGGTTGACTGTAGAATCAATTGCTCATATATAAGCTAAGATTGAAGCTGAAGAAAATTAAAACAAGTCCATGAGAGCCAAAATATGACCTTGAGTCTATCTCACCTTAATTTCAATAACATCTCAAAAACAGATTTGATACATCGAACACTGAGAGAAGACCCCATGAGCTGTGGGAGGATATCAAGAACAACATACATGAAGAAAGCAAAAGGACATTAAAAAGGAAGTAAAGAAAAAAAATCAAAGTAGATGGCAGAAGAGAGGTTGCACCTGGAATTGTAGAGTAACTAATTGACAAATGGAAAAAATGAAATAAAACAATTTAACAAAAAGTTTCAAAGAGAAGCTCAAGAAGACACAGTGAAATATTATAATGAGATGTGCAAAGACCTAGCTACAGAATCAAACAGCAGGAACACACTCAACATATCTGAAACTGAAAGAACTAAATAAAGAAAATCAAACTTCTAGTTGCAATATTAAAAGATTCTATGAGTAAACTATTGGACGATACAGGAAGCATCAATAGATCATGGAAAGGTGCAGTCAGTGAATCCAAAACTTCTAGTTTGTATCCAAACCTTTCCAGAGGTAGCATATGATTAAGAACTGGTAATACTGAAGGAAGAAGTGCAAGCTGCACTAAAGATATTGCCCCAAAAGAAGGCTCCAGGAATTGATGGAGTGCCAATTGAGATGTTTCAACAAGCTGAGGAAGCACTGGCAGCGCTCACTCATCTATGCAAGAAAATTAGAAGACAACTACTTTGAAACACTCTGGAAAATATCAATTTTTCCACCAAATGGCCCTGTGGGTTTTTGAGACTGTATCTCTTTATGTAATTAAAAAGCCTCATCTTTCTCCTACGAAGTAGCTGGTGGTTTCGAACCATCAACTTTGAGGTTAGCAGCCCAATCCGTAATACATTGTGCGACCAGGCAACCTTCAGTGAACTTATTTGTGAGGTGAAATTCTTAACTCTTCTAAGTGTAGACTTAAAACAAAAAAATTACTTCTTTGAGTATGACTGCATTTCAATACGCTGTTCTAGACAGGGTTACCGCAGACAAAGGTAATTACAAGTGGTGCCCCTTGGGATTTTTTTTCAAAGTTACGTTTTTAAATTTTTTTTACAAAACAAACATCACCTTCAAAGTACTCTCCATTACACTTAATACATTTGTCAAATCTGTGATTCTGTTCTTGGAAACATTTTTCAAACTCATCTGGGTAGATGGCTGACAACACCTCCCTTGATTTTATCTTCACCTCTCCTGTCTATTCATGTCCCTCTTCATTCACAGAAACAAAAAGAAGTCACACAGAGCGAGGTCAGGCGAGTAAGGTGCATAGGACAAGAGAGGCATGCTGGGTTTGGGGGTTTTTTTGTTTTTGTTTTTTGCCAAAAACTGGAGCACTGAGATGGTTGCATGAGCAGGTGCATTGTCGTGGTAGCAAAACCAGTCCCCCAAACTGCCACAAATCAGGTCTTTTTTGTTGTATACAGTTACTCAATATTTTCAGAATCTCTAAATAAAAAGCTTGATTAACAGTCTGACCTGGTGGGATGGACCAAAGGCACTGAGTTGATATTTTCATCCATTCTGGAAGTTGATGGGCATCCAGAATGAGATTTGTCATTTAACGTTTCACCTCTTTTGAAATGAGAAAACCACTCGTACACTTGAGTTTTTCCCATAGCACTGTCCTTGTAAGCTTTAAGCTATGTTCAATATTACAACAGTTTCTGTCGCATTTTTCCCAAGCACAAAACAAAATTTCACAGCTGCACACTTCCCTTAAATCAGTCATCACAAAAATTGAGGTTCAAGCAAAACTACTTTCACAAAAAAATTCACTGTGACAGAGAGAATCTTCCCAGGGAACGCCACTGGGTGCACTAACTCAGAGCAAGTTACTCGATACTCACCTAGCAGGAAAAATGAGTACTACAGAAGCTTTGCTACACCCAGTGCAATTTGGTGTTGGGGGTGGTGGGGTGGTGGGTACCCCCTAGTAAGTTACCACACAGAGAATCCAGGTAATAGTGCAAGTTGTTATCAAGACCATGGCCCTTGAACAGAAAACAGTAAATCAATTCAGAGATATTAAAAGGACCCAAACTCACTGGACTTATTGGGGGAGGAAGAGTTACGAGGGAGAAGGATTGAAAATGGCAGCTATTTCTGTACAATATTCAACTTTCACAGGAGTTTCAACTCAGATAATACACTTTCTACGTTAGGGAGAAAGTGCAGACCACACACAAACTGACTGATGTGTATGTGTGTTTACAGCTTTTTAAATGTAATTTGTCTTGACTACCTCTCTATAAAGAAGAACCACTATTTGTCTGTCAGTTGTACTGTAGAGGCTTGTGTATTGTTATGAGGCTAGAAATTATGCAGCCAGTATTTCAGGTAGGGGCAGAGTAAACCATTGTGAACAAGTTTGGGTGGAGGTTCCAGACTAAGATGAGATTGCAAGAAGGGCAGTTCACTTCAGAGGAATTTGCTACTGAGAACCTTGTGAATATCAATGCCTCTTGAGCCCCCTGGGTTGAAAGTCCCAGGGAAGAGCTGCATACTCCAATGACAAGCATCCTTAGTTACCATGATGGAGTAAAGTTTTCAGAGCCTTACATTATGATGAGGCATGGCTCAAACAGAAAAACGGCAGCAACAAATATCCATCAATAATTGGAATGTGGAATGTACAAAGTATGAATCTAGGAAAATTGGAGATTATCAAAAATGAAGTGAAGTACAAAAAGATGAAGATTCTTGGAATTAGAATGGAATAGTGTTGGCCATTTTGAATCAATCATTTGGTTTACTATGCTAAGAATGACAAATTCAAGAATATTTCAAAAGATCTATCTTGAATTATAATGCTATGTGTGATAGGATAATATCTATATGCCTGCAAGGAAGACCAACGAATACAACTATTAAAAATTTTTCCACACCAATCACTAAAGCAAATGATGAAGAAATCAAAGAATTTCACCAATTTCTTCAGTTTGAAATTGATCAAGCATGGAACCAAGATGCATTAATAATTAACAGTGCTTAGAATATCAACATTGGAAACAAGGAGGAAAGATCTGTGGTTGGAAAATACGGTTTGGTGACAGACGGGAAACTGGTGATTGACTGATTGCAAAGGCATTTTTCCAGCAACATAAATGACGACTGTGCCTGTGGACCTCATCAAATGAAAATGATAAGGACCCATGTTGATTACACCTGTGGTCAAGATGGAGAAGCTCAGTATGATCAGTCAAAAAGGGCTGACTCTAGAATACACCATCCATTGCTCATAGACAATTAAGGTTGAAACTGAAGAAAAGTAAAACAAGTCCACAGGAGCCAAAATAAGATAGCATCAAGAACATCATACATGAAAAGAGGAAAAAGTCTTTTAAAAAACACCAGCAAGAAAGGACTAAAATGATTG
>NW_022103900.1:38211674-38213215 GCF_000313985.2 Echinops telfairi
ATAAGATAGCATCAAGAACATCATACATGAAAAGAGGAAAAAGTCTTTTAAAAAACACCAGCAAGAAAGGACTAAAATGATTGCCAGAAGAAACCCTGAAAATTGCTTCTAAATATGGAGAAGCTAAAGTAAGTGGAAATAATGATACAGTAAGAGGTCTGCACAAAAATTTCAAAGGCAGCTTCAGAAGACAAAGTAAAATATTATAATAAAGTGTGCAAAGACTTGGAGTTAGAAAGCCCCAAATACATAATACACTCAATATATCTCATCCTAAGAGAACTGAAGAACAAATTCAAGACTTGAGTTGCAATGTTGAAGGAGGCGTTGGCTAAGCCTTGAACTGCCAGCCACAAAGTTGGAGGTTAAATCCTTCCAGCTACACCACACACAGAAGATGAAGGTTTCTGCACTTGTAGAGATATGCAAAGCCTCAGAAACCCTCCATAGGGTTACTATGACTAAGAATCAACTCAATGGTAGTGGGTTTGGGGTTTTGTGGTGGCATGAGAGAAGGGTTGGATAATACAGGAAGCATTAAAAGGAGATAGAAGAGTCACTATATCAGAAAGTCAACATCTAATGATTTTAAAGGGTAGCATATCTACTTTGAACACATGGTACTGATCAAGAACAGATGGTATTAAACTCAGTAGTTCAAGCTCCATTGAAGGCATTACCAATAAACAAGATTCTGGTAAATGATGGAGTAACAATTTAAAATTTTTTAAACAAACTCTTGAAGCCCTGGGAGCACTCCATCGACTATGGCAAGATATTTGTAACACTGCTACTTGGCCAACCAACTGGAAGA
Organism: Echinops telfairi; assembly: GCF_000313985.2. Classification (NCBI taxonomy): domain Eukaryota; kingdom Metazoa; phylum Chordata; class Mammalia; order Afrosoricida; family Tenrecidae; genus Echinops; species Echinops telfairi. The sequence continues at coordinate 38,212,489 of NW_022103900.1, forward strand.
GACCTATATTTGTGCCATTCCAAAGAAAGACGACCCAACAAAATGCACAAATTGTTTAATAATATCATTAGTATCGCACACAGGGAACATTTTGCTAAATAGGAAACAGCCAGAATTTCCAGGTAGATACAAAAGAGCATGCATGATAAGGGTTGTCTTTGCTGACACCTGACGGATCCGGGCTGAAAGTAGAGAACATCAGAAAGATATTTAGTTATGATTCATGGACTATGCAAAGGCATTCAACTGTTTGGATCATAACAAATTATTAATAACTTTGTAAGGAATGGAATTTTAAAATATTTTATTGTGTAAATCTGTACACGTATTAAGAGGCTGTTTTTCAAACAAAACAATGGGATATGGAATCATTTTATTTTAATTTTAACAATGTTTGTTAGGGTTGTGTCCTTTCACTATACTTTTCAATATGTATGGTTATCAAATAATCCAAGAAAAGAATATGGTTTCATGATTGGAGAAATATTCATTAAAAATCCAGGATATACAGATGATACAACCTTGCTTACTAACAATCATAAGGACTTGAAACACTAAGAGCAAATATAGCCTACACAATGGATGAAACAACAACATGAAAAAAAACTAACTATCTTCCCAACTGGACTAATAGATAACATCATTAAAAAATGAGAAAAGAAAATTTGAGTTGTCACAGATTTCATTTTACTTGGACCCACATTTGATGATGATGCGGTCAGCAGTC
>NW_022103900.1:38213315-38231527 GCF_000313985.2 Echinops telfairi
GAGAGAGAGAGAGAGAGAGAGAGAGAGAGAGAATGAGTGGAGGAAGTAGAACCAGATGCTCCTTAGAGGATGGCGAGATAGTATCTCATGTTTTCTGATCATGTTATCAAGAGAGAGGATCCACTGGAGATGAATGTCACGCACGGTAAAGCGGAAAATCAACAGAGAAGACAAAGACCCTCAACAAGATAGCTTGAACTAGGGGCTGCAGCAATTGGCACAGCATAGCAATTGTGAGGATGGTACAGGAAGGAACAAACCGTGCTCCCTTCTGTGCACAGTGTAGGGGCACTAGGAATTGGAGTCAACGACACCTAACAACAAACCAATAAAAGAAGGGAAAAAATAGCAAGCCTTGTGGGTTTCTTCCTTTAGAAAGAATTAAGAAGGGAAAAAATAGCAGGTGAAATAAAGAATTTAGTTCATTGTGTGATTTAGCACATAGGTCAGTGTGTAATGCTAATTTTGTCGGCATGGGGTTTGAAATGATTCCCTTGTTTGGGATCATTCTTACCTTGCTCTGTTAGCTTTACACTTCAAAGTATATATTGCTGCAGAAAACCAATCATGCATTTTCCATTTAGGAACTTGTTAACTAAGTTACAAACAAGAAAATGTTCATTAGATTTTTCGCTCATCGCTTTTTCCAGAGGAAAAATACTACTACGAAATATGAAAAGTTATTCAAAGCCACCAGGGGGAGTGACTGCAAAATATGAGGAAAAACCAAGTAATTTGCCTACTTTCATCCCCACCACTGTGTTCTACACAATCTCCAGGAAAGAAACAATGAGATGCTTTTTTTCTAATTGAAATAGTTTATGCTAGAAACAAATTTACTGACCAATATTTAGACAGACAGGAGAATACAATTTGGGTTTGACCTTCTGGTCTGCTTTGGCATCATTTTATCAGAACAAAATGTATAACACATTCTGATCCTTTCCTCAGAATAAGAGGCTAGATGTGCCCTTAGCAGCGTCGCGTCTCAGTTTTTGTTTATGACCAGTGACTCCCAGGTTTTTGTTATTTATTTTTAGGAACCCCCCTAGTCATGTTCCACCATAGCGACCCTACACACAGAGTGGTGAAGCATTGCCTGTGAAATTCTCACAATTATTCTGATGCTTCAGTCCTTTGTTGCAACTGCTGTGTGAATCCATCTCATTGAGGGCCTCCCTCTTGTTCACTCGCCCTCTGCTTTACCGAGCATCATGTCCTTCTTCAAGGTCTGGTTTCTCCTTACATGTCCAAAGTATGTGCAACAAAGAATCACTATCCATGCCTCTAAGGAGCGCTATGGTTATGATTTTTCCAAGACAAATATCTTTGTTCTTTCAGCAATCCGTGGTAATTTTTATATTCTTCACAAGAACTGCATTACAAATGCATCGATCTTTCACTGGTTCTCCTGAGCCTTTGCCCAACCTTCACATGCGTATGAGACAAAGGAAATACCATGGCTTGGGTCAGGGACAACTGAGTTCTCAAAGAAGTATTGTCGCTTTTAAATAATCTAAAGAGATCTTGTGCAGTATACTTATCCAGTGCAACACATCTTTTGATCTCTTGACTGAAGCTTCCATGAGCCTTGATTGTGGATGCAAGCAATAAGAAATTCTTGACAACATCAACATTTTCTCCATTTATCTTGATGTTACCTATTTGGTCCGGTTGTGAGAATTTTGATCTTTTATTTTTTCCTTCAAGAAACATTTATGAGGGAAAGGGAAGTTTGGGGTAGTACAGTCTCAGATAGTACACGCTGTCTCTGGAAAGCGTACACGGCCACATGGTGGACTGTGGGAGAGTTCTCAATCGAAAATGGCTGCTTCCGGGGAGTGTGAAAACCCACCTGGAAAAATGGCTGTTATGAGGAGACTACAGAATCAAAAGAGGAATACCAGAACTGAAAATGGAAGAAGAGAGTGCGAGCCCTGAGAGGGTGTGCGAGTGAATTCTGAGAACAAGGGAGAAATCTTGCCCTCCAACCTGAAAGAGAGAGCTGACCTTCTTTACATTGAGTTAAAATCATGCAGACTGAAGGCTACAGTCCTTGATCTTCATTAGCATGTGCTTCAATACTTCCTCACTTTCAGCATATTGCAGGTTGTTTATAAACCTCCCTCCAATCCTGATGTCATATTCTTCATCTAAGCCAGTGGTTCTCAACCTGTGGGTCACAACCCATTTGCGGGTTGAACGACCCTTTCACAGGAGTCACCCGATTCCTAACAGTAGCAATATTATAGTTATGAAGTAGTAACACAAATAATTTTATGGTTGGGGGGTCACCACAACATGAGGAACTGTATTAAAGGGTCGCGGCATTCGAAAGGGTGAGAACCACAGATAAGCCATCTTCTCTGATGGTTTGCTCAGCATACAGACTGAATAAGTATGGTGAGAGAATACACACCTGACACTCACCTTTAGTTATTTTAAACTATGGTATTTCCTTGTGTGCACACAACTGCTTCTTGGTTCCACAATAGCACGACGTAGTGTTCTGGAATTCCCCTTCTCCTCAAGACTATGCAGTGTATTATGGTCCACACAGTTAAATGACTTTCCATAGTCAATAAACACAGTAAACCTTTTTCTAGTGTTCTCTGCTCTCAGCCAAGATCTATCTAACATCAGCAATGCGATCCCTTGTTCCATGTTCTCTTCTGAATCTAGACTGGACCTCTCGCAGCTCCAGTCAATGTACTGTTGTAACTTCAGCAAAATTGTACTTGCCTATGATATCCATGATGCTGTTCTCCAATTTCAGCATTCTATTGGGTAACCTTTCTTTGGGATGGGCAAAAATATGGATCTCTTTCAATCCGTTGGCCAAGTAGCTGTCTTCCAATTTTTCTGGCATAGATCAGTAAGTTCTTCCATGGTTCATCAGGTTGTTGAATCATTTCAATTGGTATTCCATCAATTCCTGGAGCCTTGTATTTGTTACTGCTTCCATGCAACTTGATCTTCTTTCAGTACCATTGGCTCTTGCTCATTGGCTGAATGTCAACGTGTTCTTTTTGGTACACTGTCTCTGTAGTCTTCTCAACGTCTTTAGATGCTTCCTGCCATCATTAAATACTTTCCCAGGGAAACTTTCAAGACTGCAACTCAAATCTTGAACGATTTCTGGAGTTCTTTCAGTTTCAGATGTGTGGATTGTGTTCTTCTCTTCAGGTTTTCTAATTCTAAGTCTTTGCACATTTCATTATACTATTGCACTTTATCTTCAGGAGCTGCCCTTTCAAATTTTCTGTTCAGCTCTTTGATTTCGTTATTTCTTCCATTTGCTTTAGTTACTCTACAATTAAGAGCAAATTTCAGGGTCCCTTCTAACCTCCATTATGATCTTTTCTCACTTTCCTGTCCTTTTAATGACTTTTGGCTTTCTTCATGACGGTCATCCTGTCCATCCACAGCTCATCTGTGCTTCTGTCATTAGTGTTCAATGCAGCAAATCTGTTCTGGAGATGTTCTGGAAATTCAAGTGTGATAAACTCAAGATTGTATTTTGGCTCTTGTTGACTTGTTTCAATTTTCTTCTGCTTCAACCTGAACGTACCCATGAGCAATTAATGGTCTGTTCCATAGTCAACCCCTGAACTGATTTTCAACTATTGATATTGAGCTTCTCCATAATCTTTGCCCACAGCTGTAGTCAATTTGATGTCTGCATCTTCCATCGGGAGAGTCCATGTCTATGGTTGCTATTTGTATTGTTTTTAAAAATGTATTTGCTGGAAACAAGTCATTGGGGTTACAAAATTCTATCATGAAACCTCCAGCTTCATTTCTATCACCAAGATGATATTTTCCAACTACTGTTCCCTCCTCTTTGCTTCCAACTTTTTCATCCCAAACACCGGTAATTATCCATGCATCTTTATTGTAACTTTGATCAATTTTCAACTGAAAACTGATAGAATTCTTCAAATTTTTCATCACTAGCTTCGGTGTTTCGTGCAGAAATTTGAATAATAGTATTGAATGGCTTTCCTTGAAGACTAATTGATATAGTTTTATCACAAACTGCATTGTACTTCAAGATCGATCTGGAACTACTTTTCCTGACCATGAATGCAGTGCCATTCCTTTTGATTGTGTCATTCCTGGCATAGTAACCATGTGACTTTCTCATTTGAAATGGCCAATGCCAGATCATTTCAGCTAACTAATACCTAGGATATCGATCTTTTCACATTCCATTCCACTTGTGAAGACTTCTGATTTTCCTATATTCATACTTCATTCATTCCAAGTTCTGAATGTTAGTAGAGCTGTTCAGGTGTTTCTTACTTTAAGTTGTCACCCATCGGCAAATGAAGACCCCAAAGTCCCCACGCCCACAGGCTTCACTCTGCTCACGCCACGTTGATCAACTTTACTTCGAGAAGGCAGCTCCTCCGCAGTCCGGTTTTGAGTGCCTGCCGACCCAAGGGCCCACCCTCCAGCTCTGTATCTGATCAGGTTCTGCTTCCATTCATGAGGCCTTAAATAGCTGACAACGGTTCCATGCTATGCGCAAGGTTTTCAGGGGATACTTCCTCTCAAGTGGCATCTAATTCCTTCTTTGTAGTCTGTTTTTAAGTCTGAAATCCCTGCGGAAACCTCTTCACTTTGAGTGACCCTGCTGACATTTGAAATATGATGACATCGTTTCCAGCATCACAAAAGCACACAAGCCACTCCCGTATGCCAAATTGACAGACAAGTGGTGGAGTGACTTTCATTCGCATACTTATGTGAATAAGTGTGATCGTGAGAGAGTAGTTCTTGCCTATTCCCAAGTCATGATCCCATACCCAATTCTTTTCCCCACAGTTGGGCTGACAGACCCCAGACGTTTCTTCAGGAGCCGGGTGGCACAGGAGTTCATTGTTGAGCTGCAGTCTTCATGGTCGGCAGGTCGTAAGCAATTAGTCTCAGAAACTCACAGGGAGTCGCTCTGAGTCAGCACTGACTCACTGGCAACGAGTTTGGGTTTGGGCTTCATTAATTTCTTACTTTTTTACATCTGTTAGCCCTATTTGAAATGATACACTTAAGATTGTTTTCTGGATCCATCTTTATTGCAACATATACTAATCTTATCGTTTGAGAGACAAATGATTTAGAAGAAATTCCTGAATGGTGCAAATAGCGAACTTTTACAAAGGGATGCTAAATGAAAGATATCCAGGTTAAGTCCAAAAAAGGACTAGTGATCTACTTCCCAGAAATCAGTCATTTCAGACCCTTGGGAACACCATTCTAGTCTGACACACATTGAGGTGGCCAAGTGTTTGGGTGAATTTGACAGAAATTTGTTTCCATAGAATGAATTAAGTCCATATAAGAGAGACTATAAATGAAAACAGAAAATTTTGATTTGGCCTTGCCCTTGGTCTTGATCTTTCCCCATACTTAATCCTGTCCTCTCCACTATCCTACTTTGCAGACTTCTGGAATCCATGTGTGTCTTTCACTTATCCACATCCCAAAGGTGTTGGATTTGGAATAGCGTTTGGATGCACGTTGTTTTCCAGTGCACATGGTGCATTTTCCAGCATAGATCATATGATAACCCATAAAGCAAGTTTCAATAAATTTAAATGCACTGAAATACCAGAAATCATCTTCTCAGATTATACTTCTATCGAATTAGAAATCAACAATAGAAAGTCAAGAAAAAAAAACAAAACTCAAGTACATGATGGATGAATTACACCCTGGTTAAAAATCACTGTGTAATAAAGGAAATAAAGAGGGGGGAATCTCTTTTAATCAAGTGCGAATTAAAACACAATACGTCACACACAAAAAGGCAGGGGACACAGCAAAAACAATACTCTGAGGGCAATAGACAGATGATAGAGAGATGCACACACACATACACACATATGTGCAAATATATACATGTTTGTGTATATATACATGTGTGTATATATAATTAAGATGTTCATTTTGATTATTTATCATCAAAATTATATAATAATTCCTTTATACAATATCTTTTGCTATTAGAAAAATACCCCAAAAGAAGTCAACATCAGAAGAAAAAAAAATAAAGGTTTGAACTGAAATAAATAAAACACAAAGAAAAAAACAATAGGAAAAATCCTTAAACTAGAAATTGATAGCATGGTATAATAAAAGTGATACTCCACTGGCAAATTTGTAAAGAAGGCAAAGATTTATCATATATTAGAAACAAGAAATAGGTGACTACAAAACAGTACCAACTGAAATAAAAAGGATCATAAATACGAATAACTGTAGTCTAATAAATTTTAAGACCTAGGAAATGGGCACAGTTCTAGAACTACACTACCTTTGTGAACTGACTTGGACTGAGTAGACAGCTAGAAGGGACCCTCACGGAAGAAGATATACTCACTGGGTCATCAGCTGAACACACAAACCCACAAAATGACGTGGCCCAGGGGGCTTCGCACGTGAGTTTAGCTGATCATTTAGAGTCAGCAGACAGCAGTTCTATTCAAATTATTCCACAGTATAAAAAAGGAGGTGGTATCCCAAATTCCAATTATAAAGTGAGCATAATCCTGATACAAAAACCACATACATTATTAAAAAATAGACACCACTAAAAAAGAAAATTATAGTTCCATATATCTTATGACCATACATGTAATATTTCTCAACAAAATCCTAGGAAATAGAATACAATAAGATATCAAAAATTACATTTTATGACCAAATTGGGCTTGTATTAGGTATACAAGTATGGTTCATTATTAGAAAAAAATCTACATAATCTACCATATATTTTTATAAAAAGAGAAAAACCACATATTTCACAAGGAAGACTTAACCTTGTGAAAATTTCAATACTACCCAAAACAATCAACAGATAGAATGCAATCCTGACCCAGATTTTATCAGTATTCTTTAAAGAGATGGTAAACCTAATCTGTAACTTTGTATATATAGGAAAGAGACCCTCAATAAGCAAAACACAACTAAAGAAGAACAAAGTTGTATGAGCCCCCAATAAAATGATTAAAAATAAAAGAAGACGAAGAACAATGTAGAAAGTTTATCTATTTCCAATGTCAACACCTGCCAAACAGCCAGAGTTGTCAAAACAGCTCGGTATAGATGCAGCAACTGACATGTAGCACAGAATGGAGAACCCAGAAGAAAACCTGTCCACCAAGAACAACCGCTCTTTGTCAAAGGGCTGAAATGCAGTACACGAGGAAAAAAGCTTTCTCTTTAATTACTGATGCTAGCAAAAGTGTATACCCCTTTGCAGAAAAATGAAACAGGCTGTATATATCTCACCAAATAAAAAATGAATTAAAATCCATCAATGATCTAAACGTAAACTTAAAGCTATCAAGACCATAAAAAAACGAACAAACTTAGAGACCCCCGATTCATGGAAGAAGTAAATCTTCAAACAGTATCAGAAAGGAAACACAAACAGCAAAAGAAATTACATGCTTAGAGACTGTTAAAAATTAGATAATTATATGCATCAGAAATTAAAAGAGATCTCACAAATTGGGGGGGAAATGTCAACAACACATCATCAGATGTGTTAGTCTTGGTTGACTAGGGAAACAAATTCATAGACACTCATATGTGTGTAATGAAGAACTTTATATCAAAGAGTAATTGTATATTAAGAAATTATCCCAGCCCAGTCTAGATCAAATCCATAAGTCTGATATTAACCATATTCTAATGCCAATCTATAATTTCCTCTTCAGACTCACACAACACATGCAATGGCACTGAATGCAGGAAGATCACAGGCCAGTGGGTGGAAAGTCTTGTGACTGCAGTGGTCGTGGAATCATCTCAGCGCTGGCATGGGTCTCCATGTGGCTCCTACAGCTCCAGGGCTCTAGTTCCATCAGGGGTCTCCATGTGGCTTGTCAGCAGGAAGACTAGCAGAGTGTCTATGTGCATCCGGCCTCCTGTCAGCTATTTGTCTCTTTTGTGCCTCCAAATGAGGCCATCCAGCTGCGACCTGATTGACAGGCTAGATTCCGCCCCTTCACAAGTTGACAGAAGATTACGTAACTGCCACATGAGACAAAGAACTAATCTCTAGAATTTCTAAAAATGTCTATATCTCTAGAATGAAAAGGTCAAACTTCCAGTTTAAAAATGGACAGAAGATATGGTTCAGTGATTCTGTGTAGTCTTTTCATTTTTTTCTTGATTCTTCATTTATCTTGCAACATTTTGTCCATAGAATCCATATTTCAACTTGGGCCTTGAATCATTGATTTATGTCCTTCAACTTATTATATGCTATGCATGTTCTTCTTTCATGGATTTATAACTCCTGGTCTTTGTACATTTCATGATAATAATTTACTTTGTGTTTTTTCTAGTTGCCCTTTGAAAATATATTTTCAGCTCTTTTACTTCACTAACTAGTGGGTAGACATATATTAGCTTTATGAAATTAGCTTTATGGAAGACAATATACCATAAGGGGAGATCAATATAAAATTAAGCAAAGAAAGATACTGAAATAGGCACAATGGTAGAAAACAAAATAGGTTAATACATTCGTAATCCTGCAATAATAATACTAATAATAATCCACAAGTGGTTACTTGTAGATGTGCAAGCTGAACAGGTTGAGGAAGGAGAGTATATATGTTTGACAGAAGGTAATTCTATATATGTATTTAGATATGCTTTAAAATAACCAAAAATAGTATTGAGCACACAAGGGGCAAAGTTATGAAAACATCTTCGCAATAGTAAAACACTGGTGGGACTAAGTGACTGGGCCTGGAGTTCAGAAAAATAGTCTTGGGCAAGGGCCAGGAAAAAACAGTTAAAAAAACAGTTAAAGAGTATCCTGTATCCTGTCCTGCTTTGGTGAGTAGTGATCAAGGTCTTTAAACTTGTGATTGACTATCTGGCTATCTAAAGTGAAACTACGGGTCTCTCCCCATCAGGAACAAAGCAGAATGAAGAAAACAAAAGAGTTTCAGATGTCACGACCCTAGTCCAGAATAACTAGGTGGTCTCAGCTACCACTACACAATAGGAATCACAATAGGTCCTACATAGAAAAGGAGCAAACTATGAAGCAAAACTCCGTCATAAAAAGACCAGGCTTATTGGCAGGATAGGTGCTGATGAGCCCTCTAAGACTAGCGACATGAATTATTGGATGAAAAATTTGATTTTTTTGGCAAATCTTCCCAGATTTAAAAATTAATGGTTTAGAACATATATTTTTATAATAAAAGCATTTATTAAACAAAAACAGTAAAATGTGAAGCTATTTTTTATTCATCCTTTATGTAGGACATGCACTTCACAAGGAGATATATCCATCTTTCTAATCTTTCAGCGATGAATTTTACAGTCTTTGATTTACACAATATCAAACAGCAGCTCTGTCATCCTCACTGGTACGCAGTAAAGTCCGGAAAGGCAAAATCAGGTTGGTATATTGGGTGGCAGAAGGTTTCCAAAGAAAATTCTCTTATGACAGTTTTTGCTGCGATCAAAGGATGGACAGGTAATGAAAAAAAATCATGTTGAAAAAAATTCTTGGCACACATCTCCTATCCAAATTTTAAGAATCTAAAAGCGTCTTCATCATAAGGCCCAATGATGTCTTGTGTCATTTGAGAAAATCTATTAAATTTACCCATTTAGGATACCAGCAAATGGCCATCATAACCTGAGCTCATCATCCTGCCATAAATTTAACACACCTAACAAATCACTTCATCAACCATTCTTTAAAAAAAATTTTTTAAGGTACCTTAAGGAGACTAAGAAAAGTGCATTACTGAGATAACTTATCTGCATCCATTCTTTCATCACAAAGTGAGTTAGTTAAAGTTTATTGTGTGAACCTGGCCAATGAACACATGTGGGTTTAATTGAAGGATGGAGGGATAAATGGCTCGGTGAGCCTTGCCTTTCTAGTTCTCGGGTCTCTTGCTTTCTGATGGTCGGACCAGGGTGCAGCTGCCTTAGCCAGTTCCCTGCTTCAGCTTGCAAGGCTCCCTTCCTGCAAGACATCCCTGAGGAGAAGCCACATGGACCTATTCCAGTGCAGCCCTGGGTGCTAGAGCAGCCGTGTGGAGACCCTAGCCAGCAATGAGATGCTTACACGCTCACTGATTCAGCTTTCCTCCTGCAGTCGGCATCATTGCATGTGTTTTGTGAGATGGAGGAGGGCTTTGTGGATTGGTGTCAGACATATGGGTTAATGTTGGACTTGTGGGCTTGGGCAGCACTGGGTAGGGATGTTTTCTTGATGTGCACTTACCTTTTATGTAAAAATCTCTCTTTTATATATTTTTTTCTGTGGATTTGTTTCTCTAAAGTACCCAGACTAAAATACAAAGACATGTTTCATGTATGTTTTCTTTTAAATAAACTTGTGTGTGCATAAGCTGGACCCAGGTATAGTACTTTTTACTAACTTAGTATTCTTTATGGGCAGGTGGAATTTCTGCTCTCTGAAATTTGTCAGAATTCTTAGTACTGAATAAATAGATGTGGATGGATTTTAATGTAAGGACCTTGCTTATTGCCTTCGATATTAATTTTTCTCACATATGAGGGTCAGAATGGTAAAATGTTGGATTCAATGCTAACGGAATATTCAATCATTCTGAGGTTGTTCTAATTTGGGGTGTCTATGAGTTTACATCGACTCGATGGCAATGAGTTTGGTTTAGTTTAGGTTTTCATCTATTAATAGATCTATTGATTGATTGATGGTTTGATTTACCTTAAGGGATTAGCTCCTAGGTTTATTGGTGATGTCAAGTTCCAAAATTCAAGGAACAGACAGCAGAACAGAAAGTTCTCCACACTTGTGTCCTAACATCTGTAAGTCAGTCAATGTTAAGAGTACAGAGTAAAGAGAGAGGGAGTCATAGTACCTACGTATACTCTAGAACTAAAATACACATATTTCAACTGATTCTTTGATTGTATTACACTCGATTAATATTGTCTAGGGTGACTACATTAGATGATATTGTGAAAGAGAAACTAGTCCAGTATTTGACCAAACCACTGGTAGCTATAGCCTTGTCATGTTAATGTAAAATTAAGTTGAACTCCAAGTATGCACCGTTTTTCTTGAGCTTAACTACTTCTTACCATAAACAGGCATACTAGACTAGAGAACAGATGTCAGTGGATTCTTTTGCAAATGACAATTAACTGTAGACTGTGAAAGAATGCATTTTATTTTCTAGGGAAATTTCCAAAGTAAATTTACTCTGAAATATAGTACAGGATTTCACATAAACTAGTCTCTCTTTTTGTTGTTGTGGTTGTTGTTTGTTGGGAAGGGTTAGTATTCAGTATGGACCAACTTGAATTTTTCCCCTAGGATTTTTTTCCTCTACCAAAATGATCAACATGGCATGACAAAAGATTAATCGTTAACTGGTATAGTTGCTTACATTAAACCTGAAACATCTGAGTCCTACAATACCTTACATTCTCCTCCTTTATTTTCTACCTCTTAGGAGGAACAGCATCAAGACAGAAAGGCTTCCTGGGATGTATTCGCTCACTACACTTGAATGGGCAGAAGCTGGACCTTGAAGAGAGAGCAAAGGTCACATCTGGAGTCCGGCCGGGCTGCCCTGGCCATTGTAGCAGTTACAGCAGCACCTGTCACAATGGGGGGAAATGTGTGGAGAAGCACAGTGGCTACTTCTGTGATTGCACCAACTCACCATATGAAGGTCCTTTTTGTAAAAAAGGTACAATGGCTTGGTTACTTCTGTTTTGTTCTCGTTTGGGGTACCCACAGACCTCAGTCAGGTCAGATACACTCATTTAAACCTCCCATGTGCTGTTCCTTCTCTCAAGAAGTGATCATTGATGTAGATTTTATTGGTACCACTACCCAGAGATGATTTTGTGATAAAATATAGGGGGTTGTGTGTAGGGGGGGGACTAAAAAATAAATGCTTAGATTTGTGTTATTTACCTTCCTGTTATTGTCTTTTGTCCCAAGAGTCTTCATAGCTTCTCAATGCATGTAGATATACACTTACTCCACATTTACTAAATATCTCATTCTTAGACATTTTGTATTTACAACTGTTCTAAAACACCTGCTATCTAACTATTTTGTGCATCTAGTAACAATGAACACAAAAGTGTGAGAAAGAGCAACTTGGCTGCTGAGGTTAAGAGTATATGTCAACTCCGTGGTGCTAGGATTCTGAGTGGTTTGGCAGTTCTATAATGATGCCACCAGGCAGCTATATAAGAGTGAAATTCTTAAATTATAGTATAAAACTTTTTCTTAGCTTAAACAATAAGCCTACATGATATAATAATATATATTATAGTGCTATATAATAATGTATACCATATTTGAAGACTAAGGTGCCCCAGACCCAAGCTATGAGGTTTTAAATTACCTCTTGTGAATATAAAAGGTAGGGTAGGAAGGGGGAACCAATGACAAGGATCTACATATAACTCCCTCCCTGGGGGACAGACAACAGAAAAGTGGGTGAAGGGAGATGTCAACAGTGTAAGATGTGACAAAATAATAATAATTTATAAAATATCAAGGGTTCATGAGGGAGGGGGCCAAGAGGGGGGAATGAAGATCTGATACCAAGGGCTCAAGTAGAAAGCAAATGTTTTGAGAATGATGATGGCAAAAAATATACAAATGTGCTTGACACAATGAATGGATGGATGGATTGTGATCCGAGTTGTATGAGCTCCCAATAAAATGATTTTTTTAATTATAAGGCATTTTTTAAAAGTTGGATAATGAATTAGAAAAACCACAGAAGGATCAATGCATTTGAATTATGGTGTTGAACAAAATATTGAAAATATCATGGACTAACAGAAGAACAAACAAGTCTGTTCGGAATAATTATAACCAGAGTGGTTCTTAGAAGTGAAGATAGTAAAACTTCTTTTCACGTACTTTGGACAGGTTATCACAAAAGACCACTCCCTGGAAAGGGTGAAGTGGAGGGTCAGTGTAAAAGAGGAAGACTGTCAAGGAGATGGATTGACATAGTAGCTTCAGCAATGAGCTCAAACTTAACGACTCTGGTGAGGATGGCAGAGGGTTGGGCCGGTGGAATTTCTGCTCTCTGAAATTTGTCAGAATTCTTAGTACTGAATAAATAGCTGTGGATGGATTTTAATGTAAGGCCCTTGCTTATTGCCTTCACTATAAATTTTTCTCACTTATGAGAGTCAGAATGGTAAAATGTTGGATTCAATGCTAACAGAATACTCCATCATTCTGAGGCTGTTCTGCTGTGTGCATAAGGTTGCTGTGAATCAGAACCGACATGTTGATTCCCAACCACAGCAATATACTGGCACAATCATCCTCTATTTGGTGATCTGACATGATTATTTTTTTGTTTTTGCATAATGCTGATTTCATTCATATACCGACCTGCTTTTTGGAATGTAACCATATCAATAAATAAGGACTGGGTTTATTGTTTATAATTGCGTCTATATCCTAGCAAGGCAATTAAGCTGAAGTGAAAATACTAAAAATGGACATTTACCACAAATAAAAGCCAGAAGAGGTATAACATTTATGTTGTATTAGCAGACTGTTGGTCTTTCTCCTACTTCCATTTCCTAAGTCCAGAATATAATGAAGGAATCATAGAACCTAGCTTAGGAAGAGCCTTAGAAATTCTTTGTTATTATTAATTGCTGTTGAGTTGGGGGAGGGGAAGCATTTTAAATAATCTTGCCAGTAAGTGTATAGGTACTTTTAAAAAAAATCATTTTATTGGGGGCTCATACAACTCTTATCAAAATCCATACATACATCCATTGTGTCAAGCACATTTGTATATTTGTTGCCCTAATCATTCTCAAAACATTTGCTTTCCACTTGAGCTCCTCATTTTTTCTCCTCCATCCCCGCTCGCCCCTCCCTCATGAAACCTTGATAATTTATAAATTATTAACATTTTGTCATATCTTACACTGCTTGGCCTCTCCCTTCACCCACTTTACTGTTGTCTGTCCTCCAGGGAGGAGGTTATATGTAGATCCTTGTAATCAGTTCCCCCTTTCTACCCCACCTTCCCTCCACCCTCCTGGTATCACCACTCTCACCACTGGTCCTGAGGGCTTCATCTGTCCTGGATTCCCTGTGTTTCCAGTTCCTATCTGTACCAGTGTACATCCTCTGGTCTAGCCAGATTTGTAAGGTAGAATTGGGATCATGTTAGGGGGGAGGAGAAAGCATTTAAGAACTAGAGGAAAGTTGTATGTTTCATCGATGCTACACTGCACCCTGACTGGCTCATCTCCTCCACGTGATGCTCACCTTCCCAGCATGATCGCTGAAGACAAATGTGTGCATCAGCAAGTGTGATGAAGAAAGCTGATGGCACCCGGCTATCAAAAGATATAGCATCTGGGGTCTTAAAGGCTTGAAAGTAAACAAGCGGCCATCTAGCTCAGAAGCAACCAAGCCTACATGGAAGAAGCACACCATCCTATGTGATCATGAGGTGTCAAAGGGATCAGATATCAGACATCGAAGAACAAAAAATCATACCAATGTGAGGGGGAATGCGGGGAGGGGAACCAAGGCCCATCTATAGGTACTTTAGTATAAAAACACACCATGGATTGGGATAACAGTTGTATGAGCCCCTAATAAAATGTTAAATAAATAAATAAATAAATAAATAAAATGAAAGATGCAACAACAAAAAACACCACACACCATGTGTTTTTTGGAATATTCGTTCTCTAGAGGTGAGGTGACTAATGTCTAAAGCTTTAGATTCCTTCCCTAGATGTTCATGTTTATTTACCCATGAGACAAGACTTGGAATATAAAAGTCCTACCAATGTTTGTGTGTGGGGTGGGGGGGTATTTTTGTTTTTGCCTTCCCACCCAATCTTTTGAATGTACTACCTTGGAAAACTGAATAAAGATAGATAGCTTTATCTATCTATAGATAGATACCTATACCTTGGATGAGGATTTGCAGTCTTGGTGTGAGCTCATAAGTTCGAGATAATTTTATTTTTTTCCATTCCATCAATTCTTAGTCATTGCAGCTTTTAAAGACAATGTATAACTACACAAAAGGGCTTCTAAGAGTTATAAAATTTATGGAAGCAAACAACTGCGTCTTTCTCCTGTGGGGTGGCTGTTGGGTTCAAATCAGTTACCTTTTTTCTTAGAAACTTAATCACTGAGTCACCAACATTCCTGAAGTTAATTCTATATAATTTTGAATAGTTCGTTTTTTTTTTCAAACATAGGGCAAAGTGGTGGTCTTCTGTCAATCTTCGCAGTATGCTTATTTTATTGAAGGAACAAAAGAGTATAGCAATCATATAATGCTAGCAATGTTTTACAAGGTTTTAGCTATGAAAATAAAATGTTTTAATGACTAAAACATGATTTACACATAAATCAGGATCACAATTATAAATAATTATTATCAGTTTATTAAGACACATTTTATTTGCTAGTACTCCCAATCCATGTTTTATTTAGTCAAACTTAATGATGGGATGTAAATATATATATATATTTACATGTAAATATAAATATATATATATATACACGAAAATATAAAAGAAAAAAACAAGGAGATCAAAAAGTTGAAATCTTTGCAGAAATAGACTGCCACATCTAAGTATTTCCAAATATCTTCTTTAAAGAGCTCGATAATTAAAGTCTTTATTCATTCACACTGATCTTTTCCCCAATTAGTTGCTTATTATTGCTGAGAAGCATGCTGTCTGCCTTGGGAGAGAAGGATACAAACTTCAGAGCCAGAGTGTGTTAGGCATTGTGTGAGATCTTGAATTAAAGCAGGTTCATCCAAGTAGGCTTAGTGCATGAACTAAGACAAGCAAAAAAGCCAACTGGATTTTCACACTGGCAGAGGTTACTGGATAGCTTTCCCTTTAAAGCTGGGGAGAAGAGGCGCATAAGCAATAAGCAATACCAGGCCCAGAGACTAACGTATACTAAAATATACAGGGACTGTAACCTAGTTTTTTGCTTCAAAAATATGAAAAGTAGGCCTCTCAGCGTTTCTCCAGCAAAATTACTCAAACATCTCCTAGATTTCATTCCTCTAAATTTAGCCATTTTTTATCTTGGCTCCTTTCCCACATGCAAACCACATTAATTTTCTTCTTTCGGGGCCATTATATCTTCTGCCTACATATGTGCTCCCTCCTCACTATTTTAAATTTTGTTTGGGTTTATAAGTTAAGTAAATAAATGTGTGTTTGGCTAGGAAAGCTTGTTTCCTATTTCTCTGTTTCTAAACATACTCCACCTTTCTCAGTACATGAAAAATATTTTATTTATATTCAGTCACTGTAATGCCTATAAGATGTACCTATTATCAAAGTCTTTTAGACATGGCAATTACCTCTGGGAAAAGGGTCATTAAATGGAAGTGCAGAAATAGATCACTCTTCCATGCTAACTTACAAAGTCACAATATAATTTAGCAAATGGTGTACACGCTATCCTAATGCCTAGTACAGAACCATAATCTACTGACCCACTTTCTGTTTCCAACAATGGCCTGGATAAATATTGATATTTTGTCCCATCCAGGCAGTTATGACTCATATATTAATCCATCCTCACAATCAATTTATTGATGAAGGAGCCGCTGTACCAATTTATTTCAATGAGGATGTTTCAGTGATCAGGACTTTGCCAAATATAATGATCTTTTCCTAGGACATGTCCAAAGTACCAAAGGCAAGTCTTGCCAACCACACTCCCCTGGAGAATTCTGACTATAATCCTTCTTCCAAGACAGATGTGCTCATTTGTTCCATGCCATGGACTCAGCTGCAAACCCATAGACAATAAACAGAAGGAAACACAACAGAGTGACCTGAAGCGCAACAGAAGGAAACATGGTCAAGGTCTGCACCATCCCACAGTTCTGGTTACTTTGAACCCACCGTTGAAGTCACAAGGCCAATTACTCTCATTGAGGGTCTCTCTTAGCTCCACTAATCCTCACCAAGAGTCCTGGGCACTAATATCTACTGATAGAATGTTCCAGATAGCTGAGGAAAAGACTTGCTAGTCTCATTTCTTTGAATATAAATCTTTGTTCTGGCATTCCATGATACTTTCAATACTCTTTGACAATATCATAATTCAGATGCATCGATTCTTCTGTGATTTCCCTTAATCACTGTTCAGCTTTTCATGTGCATATGAGGTGATTAAAAATATCCTATCTTCGGTCACCTTAGCCCTGAACTATCTTCGGTCACCTTATATTACAACTGTGTTCTTTAACACTTAAAGAGGTCTTGTGCAGCAGATTTACTGAATAAAATCGGTTATTTGATTTCTTGACTGCTATTTCCCTGACTGTTGATTGTGGATCCAAGTTAAATGAAATCATTGACCACTTCAATCGTATCTCTTTTTGTCATGGAGCTGCCTATTGGTCCACTTGTGAGGATATTGGTTCTCTTTACTTGAACTGGAGTGCCCTTTGAAGGCTGCAATCTTTATTTTCATCAAGTGCTTCAAGTCTGAGTGTTGATCAATTAGTGTGACCTTTCTAGTCATGATGTCTTATATGGTAAATTATGGTTCTGGACTTTAAACACCTGTGACCGGCATCCCATTTTGTAGGGCATTCTCTACTGTGTTGCTGAGCAGGAGGAGAGGTTGGGACTGAGACCTGACCTAGATAGAGGGTAGGGGCCGAGCCATATCCTTTGCTTCCTTGAGGGCATCTTTAGTACTAAGCGTAACCCAGAACACACTCCTTATTTCCTTGAAGACAACCTTGAGGCCTCCACCTCAGGACAAGGTATGAACCGAGCCACACGCTTTCTTTTCTTTGGCAACACAATTGTGCCCCCTACAGTTTAATGCATATCACCGCACCTGGAAAGCCAGACCTCTTTTCCTGACTGAGCTTTGTCAGAGGCAGTAGACCTGCTGTGGCTTGTGGATATTTTTGACATCTGGTTCTAGATTATGTCACCCAGACACTCCTGGAGAATGGTAGATGTGGAGCCCAACCTCTCAGTTGGGTTAAAGCTTGATGACAAACCCCTGGTGGCATAAGTTTTGTATAGGAGCAAGAGACGAAAGTATTCTTGTGTTGAGGGAGTACTTGAGTGGAGGACCAATGTCCTTCTGCTACCTTAATACTAAACCTATAAATGTAGGCTCATAGATCTATTTCCCCATCCTCATATAA
>NW_022103900.1:38232932-38263266 GCF_000313985.2 Echinops telfairi
AAATGCGCTTTACACAATTGATGTGTGTATGGATTGGGATAACAGTTGTATGAGCCCCTAATAAAATGTTAAAAAAAAAAAAAAGAAAGAAAGTATCTAGAAGAGAATGAGGATAACACATGTACAAACATGCCTGATTCAATTGATGTATGGATTGTGATAAGAGTTGTATGAGCCCCCAATAAAATGATTAAAAAAAAGTAGAATGAAAAGAAAAGAAAAAAAAAGAGCGAAAGACGAAGCAGAGTTAAATGCTCTTTGATTCTTCACCTTCGGTTGGAGCTGGATCTTACATCTGGTTCGTTGGTTTCCTGTTGTGTCACTTGCTGATCCCAGGAGCTGTCAGGAGGCTACCAGTGGTGGATTCATTCAGTTGACTTTGGACCTCTGCATCCACCAACCTGAGCTCCTTGCTGCCTCTGCATCATCATCCTGATTCTAGGTCATCATCTTCCATAAGTCAATAGAAGCCAATTCATGGACTCAGCTGAAGTGAACTTACCTCTTTCTACAACTGTGTAAGCCATCTCTTGCTATAAATACCCTTCTTCATACAACATTCACAAGGGTCACTGATTTTGTTTCTCTGAAGAACCCAGCTAAGGCATGTGGTAAAGTGGAGAGGCAGATAACAAGAAAGATGCTTCAACAAGATGGACTGACATGGTGGCTGCAACGATAGATTCGTACACGACTGTGCTGGTGAGGACGGTGTAGGTTGGGGTTGACACTGTACATAGGTTTGCTATGAGTCAGAATTGATTCTGTGGCACCTAACTACAACGATGTGAATCATTTTTAAAATATCTTTCTAGACACATACACATATCCACATCACTGATTTGCTTCTCTAGAGAACCCAGCCTCACAATTTCCCCACCAGCCACAACAGCCAGCTATATAAAAGATAAAGTTTTCTACCAATGTCTTAATTCTGAAGTTGATCAAACATGCAACCAAGCTGCACTGATCATTAATGGTCACTGGAATGGGAAAGCTAGAAACAAAGAGGAGGAATCCGCAGTTGGAAACCATGAACTTGGTTTAGAAGTGAAACTCGGGATTGCATATGGAAATTTACAAGACTGCTACTAACACATTGCAAATGACTTATTGCAAAAACATGGCTGAGTAGCCAGAACCTCTCTTGATCCCTCTCTCAATAAAAACTTTGAAAGCAGCGGATAACTCTCAACAGCCTGAGCTCCAGACCCCGTGAGAAACCTCTGCTAACTACTTCTCAGTGCCTTGGAGGGAGGAATTAACACAAAGAATCCTATAAAAAGTCACAAATTTTGTGCTGCCAGATGCTGATCCGCGCACTCTCTCCCCAGCTCTCCAGACCTAAGCAGTGAGTTGACAGTCCCCATCCTCTCTGCAGCCACTAATTAGCACTACCTCACAAATATAATTTTAAAAGGTTGAGTCCTAACGTGGGCAAAGGATTCACAGGCTTCTGGGGCAAGGGACTGCACTGTTCCCAATGCATTCATTGTGCACTGCCCAGCTAGAGATTTAGGTCTGATGTGGACTGGCTCCTAACATCTAGATGCAACTCTTGGAGACTGGACTGTGGCTGAACCTCCCCAGAGCACTGGGGGAAACCTGGGCAGGTTCAAAATCAAGAGAGCACAATTAGGGGAAGGAATTAGCTCAGCAGTGATTGATTGTTTCTCCACGGGCCCAGAATTTAAATGCTAGCAGGCCCATGTCCAAATAGAAACGAGGCCCAACTCTGACATACAGGGCCAGCAACTCAAGTAGGCGATGTTATAGTCTCATCTCTTCCCCAGCATGTCAGTCTGCTGAATAACATTGCCTGTCACTCCCCGGGGACTCAGGTCTTTGAGGGAGGTAATATTTCATTGTTTTCTGCCTTTGAGTCCTGCTGGCAATAGGCTGATGCCAAACTGCCTTGGCATCCTTGACTACCCACGTACCACAACAGGGTGTAGGGACTGCTTTGCACTCAAAGACAAACATAAAAAACAAGCACGCTATGTTTCAAAAGCAGCAGTCAATCTCTGCACACTTGTGGTAACAAGAGAAAACAACCCAATTAAGTGGAACACATAGAAACGTGGATCCAGAGGAACTTCTGGAGGAGGAGAGGATCTTGGATCCTCCCATGAGGGAGCTTACAGCAATGATCTCTAGCTACTTTAAGCAAGTGGATGAAAAAGTTGACATAAATAGAGGGAAAAAATAGAAGGTACTATACAGGAACTCCTAAATGTTCTAAAAAGCCATTCTGGCAAAGTAAGTGAAACGCTAGAAGTAATCCAAAAACTCTAAACAGAACCACAAAATGCAAACACCAAAATATTCCAACTGGAAAATACTTTGAAAGAATGGAGCGGAAGAGTTGATGAAATGGAAACAAGAATCGGTGATCTCAAGGATAAAAGTCTGGACCAAAATAGAAGAAGATCAAGTTATGAAATTGACTAGAGAAATTGAAGAAACCCTAAGAAATCCATAGGACACCATTAAAAGGAACAACATGCATTTCCATTTTGACACATTTTAAAGTAGCTTCAGTTTAAAAAAAAAAGCAGGAGTTGTGAGAATGATGATGGCAACATATGTACTAATGTGATGGACACAAATGATGTATGTACAGATTGTGAAGAGTTGTGTGAGCCCCTAATAAAATGACTATTAAAAAAATGAAGGGGAAATATAGTTGGATTAAATCTCTAGTGAATCCTCTCTGATCATGGACCAGGGATGTTAATAACCTTGCTATCATGCAGAGTGCATTGGAAAGTGGATTATTGCAGACGTAGTTAGATTAAACTTTAACACCTTAACATCTCCTTTTTGAACCATTTCAAATTTATTCGTTTTTAATATTTTCTGCTTTCGTTTGGACTGAGGTTTTACTTTGTTATTTTTGTTGTTCTTTTGTATGTGTTTGTGTGTGTGTGTGTGTGTGTGTGTTTTCCATCTCTGAAATCCAGGGTAGGAAAATCTATGGTGACAATAACTGGATTAATGGTTTCTTAAGGGTATGTCGGAGGAAGTTTGGAAAGGACCAGGGAGCAGGTGAGGAGCTAAAAATAATGAGTAAATGAGAGAAGAAAATGTTCTGAAATTGATTGTGGTGATACAATCGAATGATTTAATTGTATGGTAATCACATGCCAATATAACTGTTAAAATATAAATGAGAACTATCTGTTGTTGTAGAGTCAGTTTTGACTTATCCTGCGCCTATGGAACAGAGACAGGACTGCCGCCATGGAGTTTCCAAGGCTGTGCATATTTACGGAAACTGGCTGGCACATCTGTCACCTGGGAAGAGGCTGGTAGGTGCCCAGTGAAGTCCCAGCCCTTCGGTGTGCAGCAAAACACTTCTGCACCACCGGCGTCGTTTGCTGAAATCTAGGTACACTAAAGAAAAACCAGAGCAACTCATTGTCATCGCATAAATTCGGACTCGTAGTGACCAGATAGGACAGGGTAGAACAGCAAGCTGCGGGTTTCTGAGACTAACTTTTTGCGGGAGTAGAAAACGTTGACTTTGTCTAACAGACCTGGCTGATAGTTTCAAAGTGCTGACCTTGTGGTAAGCAGCCCAACCCATAACCACTACACCGCCAGGACCCAATAAAAGTCTAATTCCATGAGTTTGTTACCATGAGAAAAAGTAATAAGTTTTAATGTTATGACATAACCACTGTGTATTAACATTACAAATTTGAACAGTATTTTTTCAGTTTGTTTAAAAAAAAAAACCCACTGCCATTGAGTCAATGCTGACTCATAATGATCCCCTGTACGTTTCTGAGACTTCCATTTACGGGAGTAGAAAGCCCAGTCTTTCTCCCTCAGAGCTGCTGGTGGTTTTGAACTGCCAACCAAGCAGATCACAGCAGATAAGCACGACATCACCAGAACTGTTCTTAGTTTTTAAGTCTTTCTAAATTAATTACAACCAGAATGATCTCTAAGGAACCCTTGTGGTACAGTGGGTTATGCATTGGGCTTCTAATCACAAGCTTGGCGATTCAGATTCACCAGTTGCTCTGCGTGAGGAGGAGGCAGCTTAGTCTGCTTATTATCCAAGTCTAGTCTTTACACCTTTTATTCTGATTCTAAATCGGAGGCGTTAGTGGTTCACAGGTAGAATCCTGGCCTTCCAGGTGGGAGACTCTCGTTCAATTCTCGGCCAATGCATTTCATGTACAGCCACCACTCACTAGTCAGTGGAGGCTTGTGCATTGCTCTTATACTTAAAAGTGTGAGCAAAGATTCCAGACTAAGAAAAAATAGGAAGAAAAGCATTGTGATCTACCTCCAAAACTCAGTCAATAAAAACTACATGGATCACAATGGTTCCGTCAGCAATCGATCACGTGACGATTTGCGAAATGTACTTCCTTTATGTGTTGGGTCTCCACGAGTCAGGGGCTGAGTAGATGGCAGTGACAGCAACAGCTCTCACTCTAATTACATGGCTATCATGGAGATCAGCTATTTTTTATTGAATATCGACTATATACCAGGTGTTCATGCATTTTAACAATACTTATCTCCATCCTGAGAGTGGTTTAATGACGATTTAGATTGGAAGAGCTGGAGACTCCGTGAGACTAGTGAGGGCCACAGAGTGGCAGTGCCAGGTCAGCCAGTCACCAAGGTTCAGAGAGACATATCCTCACCTTCTGTCCCTGTTCCTCTCTACTTCTCATAATCTACTCCACCTTTCACGACCCAGACAATGTCCGTCTTCTCGCTGAGGTTCCCAAGAGTCCGCTCACCTGCTGCTTTGTCTTCCCCTGGAAACATTGTTTCTGTAGATACACGTCATCTCCTAGACTGCCATTCAGTGATGTTAATATTTTTTAGTACATGACTTATCCTCTCAGAACTTAATTATAATAAGGCTCTCCATCTGGTAATCATCTGAGAGATATTATTAATTCTGGTATTGCCTGATGATCATAGAAAATCATCTTCAAGTTATGTTTGGGGGTTTTCTTCCTTCCATTTAGCTAAAAAGTTTTGGATATGCAGACAATTCAATCTATTTGAAACTGAGTCCTGGCACAATGCTGACTTAAGCTTTATGTTGAATTCTATAATACCTAAAACATTCAAAATAATCAAAACTAGAGTTGGAAGAGGAGGGAGGGCATATATTTCACTTGACTCTTCTATTCAAAATTCTTTATATTTAAATTTATTGTACTGAGGATAAAGAAAGTACAGTATTCTATGCGTGACCAAAACCAAACTCACTGTCATTGAGTCAATTCTAACTCCTAGGGGCATTATAGGACAGAGAAGAACTACCCCTGTGGTTTTCTGTAAATGTACTTCTTTTCAGGGTTAGAAAGCTTTTTTTTCCTCAGAGTACTGGTGGTTTTGAACTGATAACCTTGTAGTTAGCAGCCCACTGTGTAACTCAGAACTCCTTCTATGTATAACAAAATACCCTACATTAGACCTGAATTTGCACAGATAGATAAACATAAAATAAAATCAGTTTATTCTAACTGGGAGCTCAGAATGTGATCCCAATGCCCCTGAGGAAATTCACTTATGTAAACAGCTTGAATTAAGTTGATGATTCCCCAATTCTCCCTGTCACGAGTCTTTGCTGCGTATCTTTATCATCAAGAGTGTTGCTGTAACCTGGATGATCAATGCAAAGTGTTTTCTCTGAACTTTAGTATAAATGAGCTGAGATTCCCAAACCATTTGGCAGCATGCATAAATAGGCCATTTTAATTTTGTTAGGGCAGTGTTACACACTGCGGAAGAATTTCCACAAGGTAGAGCAAATGTGTCATCGAATTAGAAAGCAAGAGTCGGCTCTGATTATATTCCAGGTGCCGCCAACTCAATCTGAAAATTCACGAGGAATTCGGCACCTCCCCTATATCATTCAGGAAGAAGGGAAATTTCCCATGACAACATGGGTGCGTCCTCATTGTTCTGCTTTTACGGCACAGGCTTTTTGGCAGAAATAAATCATACTGTTCGGCAGAGAAATTCTTCCTGCTTACCCCATCATTTCATAAGCATAACATTTAACATGGCCTCAAAAACAGCCCTGATCAGAAGAAGAAAAATATCTAGGCCTTGAAACTGAAGTGCCGTCAGTAAGTAGATCTATTGTCTAACGCTTGTTATGATGGCTTTGAGGTACTTCCTACTTTATCACTCAGTATATACAAGCTGAAAGACTACAATCTAAAGTCCATTACACACAGCTCGTGTATCTATTCAAAACCCCAACTCATTGCCATGGAGTTGATTCAGACTTATAGTGACATGAGGGTGCTAACGAGGTAGGTGCTAGGCTTCTATTCAGAGTCTTTACATTTGCTAACTTGACGGGACTCCCAAACTCAAACTCACTGCCGTCAAGTCGGTGCTGACACGTGGCGACCTCTGGTGGGTTTCTGAGACGCTAAATGTTTACAGGAGTAGAAAAACCGATCTTTGTCCCACGGAGTTGCTGATATTTCCGAACTGCCAACCATGCAGATCGCAGCCCATCACATAATCACTACACCCCAAGGCTCCATGGGCAGCAAGATTTAAATATAGTGTAGTTTCAGGTTAAGTGATGAAGTCAAATTCTGTGTTGCTACTGGTTGAATATGTAATCATTTGAGTAAGAACATTTTACATGGAGAATCCGATCTCTAGTGTGCTCCTGATATTTGGACTTCATCAGTTGGTAGAGCTAACTTTCTCCATGGGAGTTGAAGACCCCCATTCAATTGCTTGTGCTATTGGAATTGCTTCCCATGGGAAGGCCTATTGGATCGAGTCTGTGTTATTTTTGGAATTGAGCATAACACTGTATATATGTTAAAAAAATGGAGTCCAAGAGTAGAAAACATTCATTTTCTACTAATTTCCTCTTCAGTTTTATTAAGTCACTTTACTCAACCTTTTGGAGAACAAGAGCCCAGTAAAATTTCCCTAGACAGCGAGGCCTCAATTGTCAAATGCTCATACCACTGAAACAGCAAAACTCAAAAGAAAATCCATTCAGTTTTCCGAATTTTACTTGATTAGTCAAACTGCACATCCACCTTGACAATTCTGTAGGGGTGCAGCCGGGGTCCTACGTCCAGCCAGGCCTTGGACCCCAAGGTGACGCTTTAGTCTAGTGTTGGTGTTAGTATATCCACACATTCTCATTGTACTTCTTTTGGTGTGTGTGCGTTGAGTAAAAGATCCTAACCATGGATGCAAAGAAAGTTATTAATACCAGAAGTAAAGCTAAGAGAAAACCTGGGAGAACGAAGATAGAGTTAGAGAAAGAACTCGTTGTGAAATTTGAATTGTGTTGCCACTTGTCGGATTTGGAGGCTGAACACAATAGGATAAGTCAATATTATCGGCATTTTTGAGAGACAGAAATGTGATGAAAGCTGCTCATGTAGCGAAAGATGTGAAACCGTTAACCATGAAACAAAGACCCAGACCGTTGACCAGGTTGAAACGCTACAGTTAATCTGTATGAATCAGAAACAACTGGACGCGATAGCATATCTGAGACAGTGATATCCAAGAAGGCCAACAGCCTTCAAAGTTATTTCTTTAAAAAACAAAACAAAACATTTTATTGAGGGCTCTTATAGCTCTTATAACAATCCATACATCAATTTTATCAAGCACATTTGTACATATGTTGTCATCATTATTTTCTAGACATTTATTTTCTGTTGAGCCCTTAGTGACAGCTCCTCCCTCTCCCCCACCCTCATGCCCCCTTGATAAATTATAAATATTTTCATATCTTAGACCGACCGCTGTCTCCCTTCCCCCATTTCTGTTGCTCTTGCCCCTGGCGGGTGGGTGGGGGCGCGGTCATGTGTCAATCATCACTGAAAGGTGTTCTATGGGTACAGTCCCAAGTGCTCAAAACCAGTCATGGCTGGTTTGAAAAAGTCAAAAACAGAACAGGCTTACATGGGCGCAGGGAAGGGGCAGTGCAAATAAAGACGAAACCCATAAATTGGTGGCTGAATTTGCTGAATCAGCCAAGGAGGCTGAAAGTTTCATTCCCCAGCAAGTGTTCAGCTGAGACAAAACCAGGCTTTTTTGAGGGGGAAAAAAGCCCAGTCGGGCCCTTCCTTACTGAAGAGGAAAAGGCATTGCCAGACCACAGCCTAGGAAACAGAGGCTCACCCTGTTTTTGTGTGGGAATGCTAGTGGGGATTGTAAAGTGACGCCCAGATCCCTGGACCATTCTGAGAACCCACCAGTTTTTAAACAAGCAAACATAATGAAAAATAAGATAATGTTGTTTACTGTATTGTTTTGATATTTAATGTACTATATTTATCGTGTTTAGATGTTTTAGGGGTATCTCCACAACCTAGAGCTGTTAACATTGTGTTAAAGTCCTGGAAATTTTTATAAGTTTAATTTTTATGCCTCCAAATCAATTCTTTGCTTTTCCATCATTTCTTATGGGAAAACTATGTTCAGTTCTTGAATTTCTTGGTGTTCGAATACAAATTAGGAATGAATTGAGTTTGACGACAGCGATATCACTGCCTTGTGATTTAGGACAACCAAGCCCGGGGCACGATGTCCGTTCCAATTAATGGTGGCCGTAGGTACCGCAGAGGAGTCCTGGTGGCTCGTGGTCCTCAGTTGGGCTGAAATCCGCATCGTCAGCAGTTCGAAACAAAGAGCTGCTCTGAGGGAGAAAGCCTGAGCTTTTTACTCCCTCAAAGGGTTACAGCCTCAGAAACCCCCAGGGGCTCACTTGCTATGACTTGATGGAAACGAATTTGGAGTTTTTGGGTTTATGGATTGCTCAGCAGAACTTTGCCACAAAGGGCTTTCCAATCTGTGACCTTTTGGTATCAGACAGTGAGAGCTTTCTTCCAACTTCCTTTAGGTTGATTCTTACTACCAGTCTCTTGCGTACTAAGTGAGTGTCTTCCCGTTGGCAGAGACAGTGTATCTTCAATTTTAGGGAAATTAGTAAAGCAAAGCAGTCACTCTCTAAATGCATGCTCAGTTGCACCGACACTCAGGAGTCAAACCTCTTTCCTGTAACCTGTTCAAGACATTTAATCTTTGTAAGTCTCAAGTGCTCATCTGTACAAAATATACTGTCTCTAAAACTTTCAAAATTCTCTGTGGCGCACATTGCATTTCATGCATACATGTGAAAATCCTCCACCTGGCACCTGCCACGCGAAACCAAAACTAACCTATTATGGTTGAGTTGATTTCAACTCATGCGACCACGTGGGAACCAGAGTAAAACTGTTACATATGATTTTTTCCCCTTTCATCTTGGCAGAAGCATAGCTCCAGGCCTTAATTACACAGAACTACTGCGAGGGTTCAAACAGCCAACTTTTGGTTCGTAGCGGAACTTAAACCCTTGCCCCACCCAGGGACTCTTCTGGCACATGGGGAATGATTCACAAACAAGTATGCTTCTCCAGAATATTTTTTGACTAAATGTGTTTCAATGTGTGCTCTCCCTATTATATTTTTCAGAGGTTTCTGCAGTTTTCAAGGCTGGCACTTCAGTTACATACATGTTTCAGGAGCTTTACCGTGTGACCAAGAACACAAACCTCTCATCCTCGGCTATTTACATGGACGCCGTGCCATCCAAGGAAGACATTGCATTTAGCTTTATGACAGCACAGGCCCCCAGCCTCTTGCTCTACATCAATTCCTCTTCTCAGGACTTTCTGGCTGTCCTGCTCTGCAAAAACGGTGAGTGTTCATGCTTGATGTGATGGGGCATCTCCTACTGGGCTGGAGAAACTGATGACGTATCCACAACTTCACATCATCTCAACCAGCATGTGGGCCCTCTGGGCAGCTTTTCCCCCAGGTTTCAGCCAAAGCTTGGGTTATACTTGCTGTGTTGCAACTGCCATTCTGGGCCAGCGTCAAACCACTGCGGAAGTCTCAAGTGCTTTGCTTCTTTCATTGTCTCAACTATGTAGCACTCATGCCTTCTCACTTATTCCATTAAGTGTAAAGGTCAAGATCATAAGAAGATTTTAACTTCAGAATGACACTGGGCACATATATCTTGTCATCTTTGCGGCAGTTTTCTTTACTGAAGATGATTATAACAACTTGCTTGAATGCAAATCGCAGTACTAAATGTTTAGATCTCAAAAAAAGTAGCACGTGTGAGTCATTACCTTGCAGGAGTTGGTTCTGACGGTCACTTTTTAAAATATAGTTTTATGGACATATACTTCACATATCATAAAATTGAATGGTTCAATCATATTAAGAAGACTTGTACAATAATTACCACAATTAATTCCGAACATTGTCTTCTCCTACTCATTATTGTTAGTTCCCTATCCCCCTATTTTCTCCTCCCCTGCCCTTATCAAGTTACAGTCCCCATAGAGCCACCTATTCTGAATTTAATATGCATAAAATTCATTACACAAAATATTTACACATACACAAAATGAAACACATCATATACAAACATGGAAAGCAACCAAGCAAACAGAAGAATAAAAGCAGCAATGATTAGACAAAACATAAAAAAACCTCAGTCAAAGGGAAAGCAGAAAATATTAAACATTGAAGCAATTTTAAAATGGTTCAAAAGGGAGATGGAATGAAATGATACTACATTTTCACCTAACTACATCTGCCATAATCGACTTTAAATGCTCTCTGTCTGATAAGCAAGGCTATTCACATCCATCCACTATGGTCTAAGGGAAGTCACTGGAGGCTTAATCCATGTGGAGACATTGCAAATGAGTTTTGGGCTTCCACTGTCATCCATCACTTTCCATAAGCCAGGTGTTCACAATCTAAGCACTGATGCTATTCCCTCCATCAGATTTGGGTTTAATAAAAAGAATAATAGTTTACAATCCTTGATCAGATAGGCCGGTGTGCTCTTCATGTGGACTGAGTTGATGCCTCGCTTAGATAGGTCCTTGTTTGAAAACAAGCTAAGACCCCAGGCACTATTCTTTCTGATAGCTAGGCACCATCTAGTTTCTTCATACTTTGCTATAGCACTCATATCTTCAGGGATCTCTGTATGGAAACAAGCATCAAGCTGGGCCATGTCATAAGAATTAAGTGTGGACTAGAATTAAATGTGACCCCCCCCCCAAATCCATTTATATATCTATGGTTTATATTTATGCCTGGTTCATTTTAAAGACATCATTATCAATTTATGATAGAGAACATTGTAAATCATCCCCCTGGGACATAAATTAATTTTATTAATTGTGTCATTCATTTAACCAATCATATGGAATTTAAAATACTATTGAGAAAGGAAATTATACAAGTATAGGCTGGATTCAGACTTCAATACATGGATTAATGTATTTTTATATTAATATATACAAAGTATTTATGTTAATATATACAAAATATATACATAATTAATATATACAAAGAGGTTAATATATTAAACTCAAGTGACTAGACACTATTTACACAAACAATAAGGGTTCGTGATAGGGCAGATTTTTCAATAATATTTATTAAAAGGCAGAACCACACCTACCAGACTAATGCCTGTCATAAGAAAGCAAGTAGAGCATTAAAATGTAAAAATATGGTAGTGCCGGGCCACAATTCATTGGGCACCCTCAAAGTAGGAGATCTGATCCAAAGTCCCCAAACCACCAATTCCATAACCTTGGATGAGAAGTAACATGTTTCTTCTCGCACTAGGGCTTTTTCAGCCTAAAGTCCAAGGGCGTGGGCTAGTTCCTTATATCTGCTACAGGGGAGTTTGGGGTAAAGCCCATTGGGCTTAGTGGGGTTTGTACATTAAGTTCTCCTGGTGGGACCTATGAAGAATGTTGCTCACCTCAAAAAGACAGTCTAAAGTACAATGTACCGCATGACCTGGGTCATCAAGGGCTGTATAGAAACTAGGCTAAAAGTTCCATTTAGGAACATAGTACCAGGTCTCTTCTTCTGTTGGGTTCTGTATGAGTATTGTTAAGGTTTTTTTGTTGTTGTTTTGTTTTTGCAGGGGTGGGGTTCCCTATGGAAATTTACACCTCCCAGTTTACCCACCAACAGTGATAGAATCTCCTTCTTTGAGACATCCATCCATCCCTCCCATCTTGACTTGAATTTCCAGTAATGTTCACTTGTCATCTGTTGACTTGGGGTGAACTTAGCACAACATTGTATGTCAACAACTGAATGGTTTTCTCCCTCTCCCTGCATCTTGAAAAACTGACCCCAGCAGAGGTGAGGTCCCCCCTGCTGAAGTGATTTTGAAGATGTGCATATAAAGAGGGTGATGCATAGGGCTCATGGGCACAAAGGCAGGCTCTCGACTTTGTTGCTTGGAATTCATGCAACATTTGTACTTAGGGATTGATCAACTTCACCCAGCATAGTGGTTTCCAGGTCTATCCATGCCACAATAGGTTCATGGTTTCATCACTCTATTTCAGGGATGCAAAATATTCCATTGTATGTATGAACCAGTGTTTCTTTATCCATTCTGCTGATGGGCATTTGGGCTGTTTCCAGCATTTTGCTATTGTGAACTGTGCTGCAATGAACATATGGGAGTATATGTCTATTCCCATTTTGTCTATTGTATCTTTGGGGTTTATGCCCAGAAAAGGCAGTGCTGGATGGTATGGTATTTCTATTGCTAGTTGCTTTGTTATTGTTGTTGTTAAGTGCCATTGAGTCTGTTCCGACCAATAGTGACCCTATGCAAAACAAAACACGACTCAGGCCGAGTGATACTTAACAATTGTCCCTATGCCTCAGCCCATTGACGCAGTCACTATGTCAACAAATCTCCTTGTGGGACTTCTTATTTTTCACTGCCCCTCAACTTTACCAAACATGATGCCCTTCTCCTGGGACTGATCTTTCCTGACAACATGTCCAAAGTATGTGAGTCTCACCATCCTTTCTTCTAAGGAGTACTCTGGCCTTACTTCTTCCAAGACAGATTGGTTTGTCTTTTAAGCAGCCCATGGTACTTTCAATATTCTTCTCCAGCACAATTCAAGAATCAATTCTGCTTTGGTCTTCCTTCTTCACTGTCCAATTTCTACATGCATAGGAGGCAACTGAAGATACTGTGGCTCACTCAAGTCAGGAGCACCTTAGTCCTCAAAGGAGCAGTTTTGCTTTCTAATACCCTAAAGAAACCTGGTACAGAAGATGTACCTAATGCAATGTCTTTTGATCTCTTGGCTGCTGTTTCCATGAGCATCAAGTGCGAATCCAAGCAAGACAAAATCCTCAACAACTTTAACCTTTTCTCCATTTATTATGATGTTAACTAGTGGTGAGGATTTTGGTCTTCTCCATATTGAGTCCTAATTCATACTGAAAGCTGTACCTTTGATCTTCATCAATAAGGGCTTCAGGTCTTCATCACTTTCAGAAAGTAATGTTGTGTCATCTGCATGATGAAGGTTGTTAGTAAGCCTTCCTCCCATCCTGAGGCAGCACTCTTTTTGATATAATCTAGTTTCTCTAACTACGATGAGAGGATACAACCCTGATCCACACATTTCCTGATTTTAAACCATGCAGAATTCATTGTTCTTTTTGCACAACTGCCTCTTGATTGATGTGCAAGTTCCACATAAGCACAATGAAGTGTTTTGGAATTCCCAATTGTTTTAGCTAGCACCATATTGCTTCCCATATGGTTGTATATATTTACAAGCCCACCAACAGTGTATAAGAGTTACTACCTCTTTGCACCCTCTCCAGCATTTGTTCTCTAGTATTTTTTTTCAATTGGGCTATGGTTTGGAGTGTAAGGTGATATCTCATAGTTGTATTGTTGTTTTGATATGCATCTCCCAGATCATTAGTGATCCAGAGCATTGCCTTATGTGTTTGCTAGCCATTTGAGTGTCATCCTCTGTGAATTTTCTATTCATGTCCTTTGCTCACCTTTTAATTGGATTTTGTTTTCTTACTAAGGTGATGCAAAATTATATAGATTTTAGTCATTAGTCTCTTGTCCATTGTGTCATTACTAATTTTTTTCTCCCAATCCTTTTATCCTCTTGATGAAGTCATTTGATGTGCTTCAGTGCTTTGTTTTTAATAGGTCCGAGTCATCTCTTTTGGCTTCCACTGTGTGCACTTTATTATATTTGGTAGTTCATTTATGCCCTATAAGAGAGCCATAAGTGGTCCCAATTTTCTCATTGATTATTCTTATCGTTTGGGGAGTTACATTTAGGTTTCTTTCTTTTTCTTTTTTTTTTTTACATTTAGGTTTATAGTCCATCCTAAGTTCCTTTTTGTGCATGAGGTGAAGTATGGAGCCTGTTTCATTCTTCTGAAGATGGAGATCTAGTTTCCAGCACCATTTGTTAAAGAGAGTATCCCTCTCCCATTTAATGATTTTTGGTCCTTTGTCAAAAATCAATTGCCTTTGGGTGGATGCTTTTATTTCTCAGTGTTTTAAACTCTTCCATTGGTCTTTGTATTTATCATTGGACCAGAACCAAGCTGTTTTGACTATTGTGAAGTTGGTCTTTGGACTTTGGTCCTTTTGCAAAGTCCATTGCTTATCCTAAGCCTCTTCTCTTTCCTTATGAACTTGGTAATTAGTTTGTCCATTTCTTTAAAGAATGAATTTGAGATTTGAATCAGAATTCTATTGTATTTTTCTATTGATTTAAATAGTATTGGCACTCTCACAATATTAAGTCTTCCTACCAATGAACATTGGTGTCATAGTGGTTACACATTGGGCCGCTAACCACAAAGTTGGCGGTTCAAAACCACCAGCCACTCCTTGGGGAAAAGATAGTGCTTTCTACTGCCATAAAGATTTATTCTCAGAAACTCACAGTTCTACCCTGTCCTAGAGGGTAACTATGTGTCAGTTGACTTGATGGCAGTGAGTTCTACCAATGAAAATGAGATTTGCTTCCAATTGTGTAGGTCTCTTTTGCTTTCTTGTAACAGTTCTATAGTTTTCTTTGTACTGTTCTTTTGTTTCTAGTTATGTTGATTGCTAGGTATTTCATCTTTTGTGTGGTTATTGTAAATGGCACTGTTTTCTTGATGTCTTTTTTGGCACTTGGTTCTGGTATATAGGAATCTGAATGATTTTTTTTGCTTGTTAATCTTGTATCCTGCTACTTTACCAAATACTTTGATTATTTCCAACACTCTTTTTGTGGAATCCTTGGGGTTCTCTTTATATAAAATCATATCACCTTCTTTTAATGAGAACTGCACTTCTTCTCTTCCAAATTGTGTTCCTTTGATTTCTTGTTGTTTTATAATGATTGTCAGAATATATTCTGGGTGTGCTGAAGAATAATAATACTGTTCTGTTGTTGGAAGGAGTTCTCTATATATGTGTAAGTAGTCGGGCTGGTTGATTGTGTTGTTTAGCTCTTCTGTTTCTTTATTTTATCTCCTGGTGATCTGTCTTTCCTTGATAGTAGAATGTTTAAGTGTTCTACTATTATTGTCACGCTGTTTACTTCTGTTTCCACCTCTGAGCAGGTGATTGATATATTTCTAGGGTCATTCACTAGATGCATATATAAGTGTAATTATGCATATGTTAGTGTTAGTAACATTAACATTATTTTAAATGTTCCTGAGGTATTATTCTTTTAATTGTTATGTAGTGTCCCTTCTTGTCTCTCATTGCATTATTTTCCATGAAGTCTATTTTATGAGATTAATGTTGCCAGTACTGCCTTTTTAATGTTTGCCATTGGTTTGTTAAATTTTTCCCATCCTTTGATTTTAACGTATTTTTGTCTTTGAGTTTAAGATGTATCTCTTGCAGGCAGCATATAAATGTGCCTTCTTTTCTAAACCAATCTACCACTCTCTGTATTTTGATTGGTGCATTTATTTGATTGACATTCAATGTCAATATTGTCTGGAAATACCTTTATTTCTCCCTTGTATTTGATAGATAAATTTTCTAGATATAGGATTCTTGGTTGGACAATGTTTTCTTTCAGAATTATAGCTAGAGATAGATCTATCACATCATTGTTTTCTTGCCTACATACTTTCTGCTGAAAGGTCAGAACTTATCCTTTTGGGTTTTCCTTTTAAGGGGATGATTATTTTATTCTCTGAAGGGCCTTCTGGATTCTATCCTTTCCTTGAAATTGAAAACTTTGATTAAAATAAGTCATGGTATTTTTCTTTGCGGCTATATCCTATTTGAAGTTCTCACAGTTTCTTGGGTAGTTATTTTTGTCTCCGTTGTGATGCTGCATAAATTTTCCTCCATGATTTCTCATGCTATTTTCTCTGTAGACTTTTTCCTTCTTCTTCCAGGACCCCAATGAGACATGTGTTTTTTCTCTTGATAAAGCCCTCCGTCATCCTCAAGTTTTCTCTTGAGTCCTTCAATTTTTATCATTGAGTGTTTCGCTCTTCAATTGTGGTAAAAGTGATTATGAGCTCACTGATTCAATTTTCCTTTCTTCCATTCTATTCCTCGTTTCTTTTACTACATTGCTAATTCTGTCATCTCATCGTTTAGCTTGTGGGATTCCTATTTAGTTTAGGGATTTTAGTTTTCCAATTTCTTTCAATGTTCTCATGAATGTTCCCCACATCTCTTGAAACATCATTATTTTGATGTTTCCATTGCTTCTGAATCCTGTTTCTTGTAGTTTCAGGTCCTCTTTTCCAGAGTTCTCCATTGTGTTTGGGTGATTTTCAACTGTTTTAGTTTGTTTCCTTGTTGTGGGGAGTTTACTGTGTTTGGCTGCTGTTTCCTCACCATCATGGTATAGCTTTTAGTGCCATATGATCTTCTTGGTGGTTTACAGGCAGTCCGCTCTTTCTAGTGATGTGTGACAGATGAAATATGAGCTGAAAAACATACAGTGGTGGAATAGAGAAAAAGGGAGAGAGATAGGTAAGTGGGGAGAGTAAAGTGGGGGGGAGGCAGGATGACAATATAATAAAAGTAACGATAGTAATAATTAACAGCTACCTGGATAGAATGGATGAATTATAAATATAATGGGAAATGTATTTTAAGAGGAATCATTAGAATTAATAAGTCTCATGGCAATTTACTCCATGAGGAAAAATAGAGAGAGAAGAAAGAAACAATAGATGGATGTGGAGGGGAAAGGATGGACAAAAGCAATAAAAGACTTAGGTGAAGTCTGGATGTGGGGCTGAAATCCTGTTGCTATGTCAGCATGAACGTGAGTGTGTCTGTATACTCAGAGGGAAGGGTGATGGGGAGCCCAGGGGAAAATAAGCTGGAATCTACAGGCCTGACAGTTTGTTTGTTCTTCCTGGATGGAAATGCCTGTTCCCAGGAAGGTGGTGTTGCACCAACGGTAAGAGTGACAGAGAAAGTGGAGATAACTAGCAAAACATAATAAATGAATTATAATACAACAAAAGTTATAAAAGTTGAGGAAAAGAAACCAATAAATGCAGCTGCCTTGTGAGTGGGAATTCCTGTTCCTTGGGAGCTGCTATTGTGTTGAGGAGGTGGGGCACGTGGGCAGGGAGGACACTAGAGGACAGAGCAGGGTAGAAGGAGGACAGGAAGATAGGGCTGAACAGGAAGCATGGGTACTGATGATGTCTGCATAAGCTCTGCTTGTTCTCAGCTATCAACCAGGGCCTACAGAGGCCGGGAAGTAAAAAGGGTTGGCAGGCTAGGTTGTCTCAGGGACATGAAAAAGTTGGAAGGATCAGGAAAGGAACAGAATTCACAGAAGCAGCCCATGACCCTGGTCAAGGGTAAAGGGGAGTCTGTCAGCAGGTGCTGCTACTTTCCACTTGAAGACACTTGGGTCTGCATAGCTTTTAAGTACAATTTCCCACTGTCGTGAAGTGTAGGCGATTCTTCCTAGTGAAACTTTTCCAGTAGTTG
Organism: Echinops telfairi; assembly: GCF_000313985.2. Taxonomy (NCBI): domain Eukaryota; kingdom Metazoa; phylum Chordata; class Mammalia; order Afrosoricida; family Tenrecidae; genus Echinops; species Echinops telfairi. The sequence goes on from NW_022103900.1 coordinate 38,250,781, forward strand.
CTGGGTAGATCCTCCGTGCTTATTATCTCTGAGCATCAGATGTTGAACAGGTTTCAGATTGAAGGAAAACAATAATATTAGCAAGATCAAGGGCCTAACACTTGCTTCATATGAAGATTTAGAAGGAATTTGTTAGAAGTCATGTTTTAGTCCCACAGCTCTAATTCCATCTTTCATGTATGAGTTCTCATGATAGAGTCATGACCAAGTTAAAAATTCAATGGGAATGAAACAGTTGCTACACTAGGCTCAGAGGGAAAGACATGGACATCCGTGCAGTAAACTCTCAGTGAACACAGTCCCAGGACCAAGAATATGTCTTTGCTTCTGGCTTAATTTGCTCCTATTATGCAACGAATCTGGTTTCAAGCACCTTGCTCAGCCCACACCATTAAGTTTCCATATGGATTATGGTAGGGCGCAGTGGAGAGGAAGTCTGAGATAGATGGCCTACTGTATGACCTTTCTAGTTAAGAGAGTCGGGAGCTCTGGTAAAGTAGCTACACACTGAGCTGTTAATCATAAGGTCAGTGGTTCAGGCCTACCAGTTGCTCCTCGGGTGAAAGATGAGGTTTTCTACTCCCATGAATATTAAAGTGACAGTTATATTCTGTCTTTAAAAGGACTCTGTGAGTTACAATCATCTTCACGGCAGTAGATTTGCTTTTTTGAATTTTAGGTAAGAAATGGAACCAAAGATTTATCTCTTGTCAGATTTTATCTAAGGAGCCCAGGTGGCACAGTGCTGATGCATTGGGCTGCTACCCACAAGGATAGCAGTTTGGAACCACCAGCTGTTCTCTGGGGAAAAGAGGGGGCTTTCTACTCCCATAAACAAGCATAGTCTTGGAAACCACGAGGGGCAGCTCTACCCTGCTGTGCAGGTTGACGATGAGTCGGCATTTTCTCCATAGAAATGAGTTTGATTTCTTCGGATTCCAAACTTTATATTGTGTTTATTATGCTTTGTTTCATTTTGCTATCAGATATTGAAACTACAGAATGGTGTGTCCTTTCTAAAATGAGAATCAGAGCTGTTGGGCCTTTGGTCTGAATCAATTATAATAGCAATGGTAAATACGAATTAACACACATTATTCTAAGAGAAGAGAGACTAGAAGACTAGAATGATGACCAATCATTTCAAGTAAATTCAGTCTTGAAGAGTGCACAATAGAGAGGAGACACTTTATGGGTTATTAGATTAAGTCATATGTATTACGAAATCTTTTAATCATTAGATGCACCATATCATCAAATGATGCACCAAACCTCAAACTTGGAGGTTAAGTAGATTAACACAGACCAACTGGTTCTTGATTCAAAAGGGACCAGAACCCATTCTCCTGAAAGTTAGTCTTGTTTCCTGAATGCTGTCATCCTGTAATATGAGGTTTCTAAACTATAGGATCATTATAGAAACAGTGAAATGCAAGATCAAACCAAAGTATCTTTAGGGCATGGTCCCCACAGGTGTGTTTGTACCATACTTTTGAAAATGCAGCTGCCAAAAATGCCGCTTAGTCTGTGCCAAGGATTATTCTAAGTAGTTCGTGAAGTGCTAATCTTCTAGGCAACTCTGTATGTTGGTGGTATTTATATACCTACATTTTTAGTATTGTAGACACAGAGATATATAGATGTTAAATAACTTGTTCTAGATCTTGCAATGAGTAAGAAACAGGGCTGGTTCAAACCCATCCCATAGGTAACCTACTTTATTTTCTTAATCACAGAGTCTAAACTAAATGTGTTTTAAACAAATATGAATTTGTTTAAGGTGGAAGGCATTGTTAAATTCCAACTTGTCCCCTACTTCCTTATATTGTTGAGATAGTTTATTGTGCCAGCCTGGCTGATAAACGCAGGTGGGATTGACTGAGGGGCAGAGAGATGGATGGCTTGGTGAGCCTTGCCTTTCTTGTCTCTCGCTCTGTGATCATCGGACCAGTGTGCGGCTGCCTTGCTTGTTCTGTGCTTCAATTTAAAGGCTACACAGCCTGTGGGACGCCTAGCCTGTGGATTGTGTTGCTGCAAGTTGAGGTCCCTTTAAGACTTCTCTGCAGCTGGGGACTGGTGATTGGTGACCTGCCTTGTGATTGGCTGCTGTGCTGACATAGCCTAGCTCTCTCTACAAATAGAGGAAGATCTGGCATCAGATAGAGACTTGAATGACTGCTAGTCTCTCAACTTTCTCTCACGGATGTGAGTTGCACTAAGCCATTTATAGTGCTTCTAATTTAACTGTTTATTTCTTGTATTGTATATTTATCTGTATATGATTTAACATTTCATTTCTCATATATCTAATTATCTTTATGACTTAACATTTCATTTCTGGTTATATATCTAATTATCTTTATAAATAAATATATTATCAGGAATTTGGTTTTATCTCTCTAGAGAACCCTGTCTAACACAATTGTGTAGTTTAATTTTATTAAAAGACTTTTCTGACCCCACAGACACTTGCATATTTTAAATTCTGGCTAAATGTAGAAGGAAAGATGACACTGTGCCCTTTGCGTTTGTTCGTGTGTTTAGGCATATTGACAACTGTAAATGGCCAGTTCTTGAAGCTCAAACTAATTTTCAGGAAGTATAGATCCACACTCTCCACTGTGGCTACTAATTGAGGGCCCATTTCACATAGCCTCAGATCATCCCATTTGCATCTGACTTGAGGGAACCCTTATGCAATTGGCCATGGTGAGGAACTGGCTGATTTAGCATCCTAGACATTTTATGCCATCTCTTTGTACTAAAGCATACAAGTAGGATTTATGTTCATTCATTTACCCTTGATTAAGTCCCTAGGTAATTAATACTCCTGCTGCACCACACCATGGATTATAGAGGTAAACAAAGATGAGTGGGACACAGTGCCAGTCCAAAGACAACAAGATTTAGAGACCCCAAAACTACCTTTAACTGTTTTAGAGACCTTCTGGTTCAAAGGAATTGGCTAAAATTTCTTAAGTAAGCTAGAGGATACATTTTAGCTTAATATAGTAATGAATCATCTAGGAATTTGTGGATTATAATAATGAAACAGTATACACTGAATGCTAGTGAACTCTGCCAGTTGAGTTGTTTGAATAATAATGAAAATTGCCTTTGCTAGAGAAATCACAATGAAAGTTCCAATAGTGGGTGGGCGGTTAAGAAAAATAATTTGTCGGTTCTTTGCAAGTCTTAGACTGTGGGTTTTTTTGCTTCTTTATGTGTACATTTCTATACTTGATCTTAGCCAAAAGGCCGAGAAGCGATGTGTACATTTCTTTATGTATGATTTCATCTTTATATTTTTAACGCTGCTCTGAAGAATGAACTATTTCTATCCTTACAGCCTGTCCTCAATCTCCCCCTGACAATAGGCCACTTTCCTAATTAGCAGTATGTGACCTGGGTGGGAGACCTGCATTATAGCTTGCTTTTAATACACCTCAGTGAAAAAGAAAATACCTCTGATAATGCTCATGCAAGTGAACAATATTTACAATTGAAGAAATACCAAGGACAAAGTATGTGGAAGGGCTAATTTTAAGGGCTTTATCCTAAAGGGTTTTGAAAGATAAGTTTGATTCACACCTTTTTGAAATGGAATCTGCTAATAGCCCAGGCTCCTTATAAATTGAAAACCCTGGAGGAAATGAGCTAGAGGGAAATGATCAGACTCTTTTTAAACTTCTACCTCAGGAGTAACAGAATCCCTTCAGCCATGTCATAAAAATGAACTCATTTTTAAAACATCAAATTCAGTACCTGAGTAAACACCAAGAGTGTTTGTCTATTTCTGTGATGTTTATAAGATCATGCAAGTGGTAACGTCCACTAGTCTGTGAGAGTAACAATGCGAGTTATCTTTACACTTGTGTTATTAGAACATGACTGTGCAAGCTAGGATTCTGGACTTCGGGAATTAAAATTCCATCTAAGTGAAGTGGAACCCCTTCATGTTTGGAGGTAGAGCTCGTTGTAACAGGAAAATGACTATGAAGAAATGGAGCTATGAAAAGTATGATGAAGAAGGCTCAGATGTCTACGCCTAACACTCTGACCAGGCAGTAGGGTTGGATTCACAAAAGCGTGAAATTGAATACATTTAAGAATGACTTGCACAAATGCCCCCTCCCAAAGGCCTTGCAGGAACTTGTCTGATGTTTCTTTAAAAGGATATAGATAGATGATGATGATAGATAGATGATGATAGATAGATAGATAGATAGACAGATAGATAGAAATATAGATAGAGTCATTGAGACAACAGGCAGTAGACATATGTGTACCTAATGAAGACTTCTGGTCACGAGGCCAGACTTGGCAAAACACCAAGGGAAGGCACAAACTCTGAGGCAACAAGCATTGCAGCTTCACCTTCTTCAACAGAGTAGCTGACAAAGCGCCATAAATCAGTATCAAAAAATTCAAAACAGGGGGAGCAATAGCTGCTGAATTGATCCTCTATGTCCATTAAGGCTCGGTATTAGACTACAGGTTTGTATCATACTATAAAAAGTAGTAAAGAAATCAGATGTTACTATGAAAACAAGGCTAGCACAACAACAACAACAACAAAACAACATGCTTATAAAATCATCGATGTGAAACCTACTATCTGCTGTATGATGACCTATGTACTCATAATAGAAAAATTGAATGTAGTACAATTGGTTTCTGGACGATGCTTGAGGGTGGGAGTTGAATAGTATTAATCTTTTTAAGTCAGTAACTAGGAGAGTACCTGGCATGTCCCTGGTTTTAGAGTACCCCTGGATTGAGTAACATATGTTAAAATCTATTAGGAGGAAAAGGTTTATACAGAGTACATGTGGGAAAGCCTCACTGAGCCAGCAACAAGGATGTATAGGGTTAGGGTTGGGCTGGAGAAGGGAGACACGATGGCTCCTTTTGGGACATCACAAGTGATCCCTAATTAAGATCTAAAAAAGAGTCACCATTCATTCCAACTCATGGTGACTCAGTATATAAGGGAGATTCAAAAAGTTCATGGGGAAATTTCATTTTCTTTCCATTCCATTTTCCCCTGATATATCTGAAGCCCTCTCATATTTCAGAGTAAAGCAGCACTCCCCACACTTTCCAATGGATGGTTTTTCAGAAGAAAGTTGCCTAACCTTTGTTCCAAGGTGCCTCTGTGGGACTCAAACCTCCAGACATTGACAACGGAACATGTTAAAAGTTTGCTTCATCCGGCGATCACAGAGCAAATATTGTCATCTTTATAAACATGCTAGTTGCATTATTAGTATGAGTAACCAAGTTCTTAAGTATATTCTTCCTGACATTTCATTCTGTCCCCTCTGTGTGTGACAGACAGGGGTGGTTTGGGCTTTGGGTCTCTGTGGAAGTAGCATTCTGTGAGGGTTTTTTTTTTTTTTTCAGAGCTCTGTCTGTGTCTTCTCACTTTGTGCATTCCCAGTTTAAATGGCACTTCAGACATCTTCTAAGAATTGAGTAAATGTTTACTTTTACAATGAGACTGTCTTTTCTCATCTGCAATGTGAGAATTATTCTTAGGATGATTCATTGTTTCTAAAAAGAGAATTATAGGACACACTGAGCTTCGATTCCTTCATCTGTAAAGGTGAGATAATTGTTTGGGTCAAGGGTCTAGAAGCGGTGCTATTGAGGATTAATGAAATCCTGTTTGTAGAAGGTTTAGAGGAGTTGGATAAAGGATATATAATAGACACAAAAAGAGGTTGTTGAAAAACAGACCAAAGTGCAGGCTGGCTACTAAGACACATTGATATTTTTTTGGGGGGGTGGGGTATTAAATTAGGATGGAGAGTAAAGTCATGCTCTTATTCTTCTTATCGCACTTGGCCAGCAAATACTAACATCTTAACATGTGAAATAAAATCAGCATAAAGCCCAAACATGGGCTTATTCATCTCTCTATTTTGTGGCAAGTATAGGTCATGAATCATATATTGTACTTACATTATAATTCAAATTTATTGAAGATGCCTTTTGACTTTACTAAGCATCTTGGCCTTTTATATTAGAAATGAGAGATCTGGACATTTGTGTCCTCTATTCTAATGCTCTTCAATTAAAAATTCAAACCTTGACATACAAACTGGAAACTCTATAGGCAAAATAGTAAATGATGCAGGAAGCATCAAAAGAAGAAAAATTACACAATCCCTGTACCAAAAATTATTAATTGACATTCCACTATTTCAGAAGATAGCATATGAGAAAGAACCACAGGTGCTGAAGGAAGAAGTTTACAGTGAAAGCATTAGCCAAAAACAAGGGTCCAGAAATTGATGGAATACCATTTAAAGGTTTCAACAAGCTGATGAAGTACTGGAAACATTTCCTCATCTATGCCAAGAAATTTGAAAGACAGCTACTTGGTCAATGGACTGGAAGAGATCATATTTGTGCCTATGCCAAAGAAAGGTGACCCAAAAGAATGCTTAAACTATAGAGCAATGTCATTGATCATATATGCAAGTAAAATTTTGCTGAAGAGTATCCAATGACAATTGCAGCCGTGCATTGACAGGAAACTGCCAGAAGTTCATTCTAGATTCAGAAGGGGACATGGAACAAGGGATATCATTGCTGGGGTCAGATGGTGTCCAGTTCACAGATCAAGAGGCAGTTCTGTGAACAGAACAAGGGAACACTGCATGATTTAAAATCAGGAAAGGTGTGCCACAGGCATGTATCCTCTCACCATTCTCATTCTATCTATATGCTGAGCAAATCATCAGAAATTTGTGGGTTATATGAATAAAAATGTGACATCAGGATTGGAGGAAGGCTTATTAAAAACCTGCAATATGCAGATGGCACAACATTGCTTAATGCAAGTGAGGACTTTAAGCACTTGTTGATGAAGATCAAGGATTGTAGCTTTCAGTATGGATTCGATATGAAGAAGACCAAAATCCTCATAAGTGGACCAACAGGTAACACCATGATAAAGGAGAAAAGTTTGAAGTTGTCGAGGATTTTGTCTTTCTTGGATCCACAATCAGTGCTCATGGCAGCAGGAATCAAGAGATGAAAAGATGCATTACATTAGGTAAATCTGCTGCACAAGACCTCTTCAGAGCATTGAAGTACAAGGATATAACTTTGAGGGCTAGGGTATGCCTGACCCAAGCCACTGTATTCTCCATTACCTCATATGCATGAGAAAGTCAGATATTGAATAAGCAAGACTGAAGAAGAATCAATGCATTTGAATGGTGGTGATGGATAATAATATTGATAGTACCACAGTCTACTAAAAGGACAAACCAATCTGTGTTGAAAGAAGTAAGGCCAGAGAACTCTTTAGAGCCAAGGATGGCAAGACTTTGTTTTACATACATTGAACATATTGTCAGGAGACACCAATCACAGGAGAAGAGCCTTGTTGACTAGGGGTTACCCATTAGCCTACTAACTGCAAGGTTAGAAGTTCAAAACCAACAGCCACTCCATGGGAGAAAGAAAAGGTTTTCTACTGCTGTAATCACTTATAGTCTTGGAAACTCATAGGGGAAGCTCTGCCCTATCCTATAGGGTGACTAGGTGTAAGAATCAGCTCAGTAACACTGAGGTTTTTTGAAAAGTATTATTCTAGTGCTCATATTCCTACCACTACCCACATGAAGTCTGTTTGAGCTTGTCAATTAGAAACTATTTAATAAAGCTAAGTACGGAGATTCCATGTTAGCAATCCACACATGTTAATTCATTTATTTATCATACTATGCCTGCGAGTTTGCTACTGTTTCTTCATTTTATAAGCAGGAGCAGATCGCCTAAATAACTTGTCCTAGAAGGTGTAGCAAGGACTAGTGGAGCTAGAAATCAAATCTCATTCATCTTGTGTTTTAACCTGTAAACTGGTTTGGCTCTGTTCGGCCCTCTCATGAGGCTGTTTGTACTTCTGTCACAAAGCCTGCATTTGTTCCCTGGGTTATGATTTAGCTTTCACCTAGTTTATATGCTGTGCGAGGAGCATGGTCTTCACTTTGTCTTGTCACCCGTCCCCCATAGACTCTGTGTGTGTATTAGTTGGGGGTATTAGTTGCTTTCAGGACATCTCCAAATCATGGTGACTTTATGTAGAACCGAAGGACACATTGCCTGATTCTGTGCCGTATTCATGATTCAAAGTGTGTTTGAGTCCATTTTTGTAGCCAGTGTGTCAATGGATGTCAAGTCATATCATAGAGGGTTTCTCTCATTCTCGATGGCATTCTACTGCACATGACGCCCTTTTCTAGCAAATGGTGTTCCTTGATGATGTGACCAATCTAGACAAGACAAAATTTCACTATTCTCCTTTCTAAGGAGCATTCTAGTTGTATTTATTATAGGAGTTATTTGTTCTTCTGGCTTTCCACGGCATATTCTTAGCCAACACCACAACTGTTGTTAGCTTCCATGGCATTAGCTCCAACCATAGCCGTGCTACACACAACAGAACACACAGTGCCGAGCCCTGTGCCGTCCTCACAGTCCTTGTTATGTGGAATCACATGGTTGCAGCCACTGTGCCAGCCCATTTCACAAATCAATTCCTCCGACCTCTTATTTCATTGTCCGTCATTCTCATACATATGAGAAAATTTAGAAGACTGTGGCTTAGATCAGATGCACCATAGTCATCAAAATATCATTGTTCCTTTTAAAAATAGTAAAGATGTCTTTTGCAGCAGGTTTATCCAATGAAATTAATCGCTTTATACTTTGAGTGCTACTACCATGGACGTTGATTGTAGAAGGAAATCTTTGATGATTTAATTTTGTTCCCCATTGATAGTGATGCTGTTCACAGGTTTAGTTGTGAAGATTTTCATTTTTTAACATTCAAGCATAATTCATATTGAATGCTGTAGTTGTATTGAAGCATTAATGCTTCAAGTTGTATTCATTTTTTACAAGCAAGGTTGTGTCATCTGCATATCATAGGTTGTTAATGCATGCTCCTCCAGTCCTGATATTTCATTCTTCTTTATGAAGTCCAGAATTTTAAAATTGTTTCTTCAGCTGGCAGAACTAATAAGTAAAATAAAATGATTCAGCCCTTTTACACACCTTTCTAATACTGAACCATGTACTATCTCTTTGTTATATTTAAACTGTCTTTTAATCCTTGTACAGGTTCTACATGAGTAGGGTTAAGTGTTCTGGAACATTCTCAATGTTCATAATATTATCCATAATTTTTATTGATCAGCATAGTCAAATGCCAACACATAGTTGATCATACAAATATCTGACTTATATAGCTTCATGTAAAATATGGAAGCAACATGGAGTAATCACTATGAATATTTATAATATTTTTAATCATTTTATTGGGGGCTCATACAACTCTTATCACAATCCATACATACATCAGTTGTGTAAAGCACACTTGTACATTCGTTGCCCTCATCATTCTCAAAGCATTTGCTCTCCACTTAAGCCCTTGGCATCAGCTCCTCCTTTCCCCCCTCCCCCTCCCTACTCCCCTCTCCCTCATGAACCCTTGATAATTTATGAATTATTATTATTTTGTCATGTCTTACACTGTCTGATGTTTCACCCACTTCTCTGTTGTCCATCCCCCAGGGAGGAAGTCACATATAGTTCCTTGTAATCGGTTCCCTCTTTCCAACCCACTCTCCCTCCACCCTCCCGGTATCGCCACTCACACCACTGGTCCTGAAGGGCTCATCTGTCCTGGATTCCCTGTGTTTCCAGTTCCTATCTGTACTTTTGTATCTTATATAACACTAGAATATTTATAAATATACTGCAAACAAGAAACTGGCACTAATTTTCTTTTTTTGTTGTTGTTGCGTGTGTGTATAAACAAGAGCTTTATATACAAGAGCAGTTGAATATAGAGAAAACATCCCAGCCCAGTCCAGATCAAGTCCATAAGTCCTATATTAGCCCATATGTCCGATACCAATCTATAAAGTCCTCTTTAGACTCACAAACCACATGCAATGATGCTGAATGCAGGAAGATCACAGGCCAGTGGGTGCAAAGTCTTGTGGATTCAGTGGCAATGTAAGTTTCTCAGCGCTGTTGTGGGTCTCCATGTTGCTTCTCTGGCCCCAGGGCTCTAGTAGCTCCATGTGTCTTGTCAACAGAAATGTCTTGTAGCTAATTTTCTTATATTTGGTTAATTGTACTTTGGTACACACTAAAGTACATTGGACTATCAATTGAACAAAAGAAATACCTGATTGCTGACAGTTTCTGTGAGGTAAATAGCATGATGTAGTTATCAATTCTGAGATTATTCAGCAAAAATTGAGATTTTTGTCATAGAACATCACATGGGTGGAGGCACTCCTTTCTCAGACTAATCATTTAAAATGTATGATGAGTATTAAAGCTTAACAGAAATTTTGGAGTTCAGAAAAATCAAGTAAAGCACATGTATGTGTGTGTTTAAATATAAAGAATGAATAACCAGAATTATCTAATCACTCTTCTTAAACTTCAGTAAAGTACCAAATTTACAATTTCAAGGAGACAAAAAGAAGAGAGATTGGAACAAATGAAAATATCAATATAAACTTGGAAATACAACACCAGATGAGGCGAGGGGGGGGGGGACTGCCTCCAGCTGTTGTTCTTGTTAGGTGCCATGGGCTTGGTTCCAGCTCCTAGTGAATGAAACACTGCCCATCCCTGTGCCGTGCTCACAATTATTGTGATGTTTGAGTCCATTCTTGTAGTCACTGGGTCAACTCATCTCCATGACAGCCTCCCTCTTTTACTTTTCCAGGCAGCACTGGTATGTGAGATGAAGGCTCACCATGCTCACCTGCAAGGAACATTCTGACTGTACTTCTTCTAGGGCAGATTTGTTCTTTGGTAGTCCATAGTACTTTGAACATTCTTTGCCCAGACCATAATTCAGATGCTTCTACTCCTCTTTGGTCTGCTAACTTGCACGTGACCGTGAGGCAATTGAAAATACCATGGCTTGAGTCAGGGAGACCTTATTCTTCAAAGTGACATCCGTGATCTTCAACACTTTAAGGAGATCTTGTTCGGTAATTTACTCAACGCAATATATGATTTGATCTCCTGACTGCTGCTTACATAAGCATTACCTGTGGATCCAAGCAAGATGAAATCCTTGTCAATTTTAATGTCTTCTCCAGTTTTCATGATGTTGTCTATTGGTAGAGTTGTGCGGATTTTTGTTTTCCTTACATTGAGTTGCAATCCATACTGAAGGCTGCCATGCTGGATCTTCATTTTCAAGTGCTTCAAGTCCTCTGTGCTTTGAGAAAGCAAGTTTGTGTCATCTGAATATCAAAATTTGTTAAGCCTTTCTTCGATTCTCACGCTGCGTTCTCTTCATATAGCCCAGTTACTCGACTTATTTGCTCAGCATGCAGACTGAGTAATTATGGTAAGAAGATACAACCCTGATATGTACCGTTTCTCATTTTGAACCATTCAGGATTCCACTTTTTTGTTTGAACCATTGGCTCTTGGCCCAGGTCCATATGGTTCTTGTTCACATACTACCACTTTCAATGATTGAATGGCAACCAGTTCTTTCCATATTCTTTTGATTCTTCCAGAATTGCTCAGTATTTTGTCCACAGAATCGTATAATATTGCAACGTGAAGCTTGAATTTCTCCTTTGCTTCTTTCAACTTGATATATAGCATATCCTTCCTTTTTGTTTTCTAACTCCAGGTCTTTGCACATTTAATTATAATACTTCACTTTGTCTTTTGAGATGTCTTGACATTTTATGTTCCTATCTTTCACTTCATCATTTCTTGTTTAAAAAACATTTCATCGAGGACTCTTACTGCTCTTATCAAAATCCATCCATCCATCCATTGTGTCAAGCATTTTTGTACATACGTCGCCATCATCATTTTATTTGTTTTAGCTACTCTGCAATAAAGAGCAAGTTTCAAGGTGTTTTCTGACACCACCTTTGATCTTTTCTTTCCTGCCTGCCTTTTTAATCACCTTTGGTCTTTTTCACGTGTGATGTCCTTGACGTCATCCCACAGCTCATCAAGTCTTCTGCCATTAGTGTTCATTGAGTGAAATATATTCTAAAGATGATCTCAAAGTTCAAGTGGGACATACTCAGAGTCCTCTGAAAAGTCTCTGCTGAAGAGATCCTAATTTGAAGGTTACTGACTTCTTACTTTACCAATCCTAGGAGATGGTCCGAACTTGTTGTGGAGTACAAGCTGGTGCATACAATACAGACTGGAGGGAATTAGATAAAATTTATGTAAGGAACCATCTCATTCTTCCTTGTACAAGCAAATGAACATGTTCCTTCCCACGTCCACCCCAGGAAACCAAAGACTTGTCCTCTATCTAATAGAAACTGAACCAAAAGTGGCTAACACTCAGGGCGAAGCTGATACATGAGGCTGAAGATAGGAATGAAGTGACATTCATTATGCTGAACTGTGGGTCTCCTACTCATATTTTTCTGCCTTATTTTTCCAGTGCTC
>NW_022103900.1:38263810-38290616 GCF_000313985.2 Echinops telfairi
TCCTGGTATAAGAGCTTCCCTCACTACTCAGCACAGTGAACAAAAGCGAGACACACTCCTAGGCATGGCATCCTAAAATAGATGCTAGGGAAAAAAATCTTAAATTCTTAAAATCAAGAGATTAGAAGCAGACCAAAATAGAACTTTTGACAGTAACACCCGAAGTCAGAAGTTAATGGAAATCTCAAAACCAAAAGAGAAAATGATTTTCAAACAAGAATTATATGCCTAGTCAGATGAATGGTCAAGGTTCTAGAAGAATAAAAAATGATGTTTTATTCATAAAAGGGCTCATTGTTTAAAGATTTTTAAAGCATATTTATGCTACTGAAATATACAGGTATTAAATAACTAATGTTAAGTAAAAATCACCTCCAAATTTAGCATCTTAAACACTATCAACAACATAAGTCAATAAAATTAAAACAAGAGCAACACACACGTATCCCTAACACAATCTCTGAATAGTCAAGAATTGCCGTGTTGATTCTGACCTATGGTCTCTCGTGAGCTGTTGGTCTGATGGACTGCGTAATAGGCTGCCGAATTCTCTTTCATGATTATTTCTGGACGGTGGAATTCCCTTGACACATGAGCCTTTGAATAGGACCATGCATGAGTGTGTTTAACACGTGCAATTTGCTAGGACATGTCATGTCATTGGCCATATCTTCCCCGAGGCTTGTGTGGATAATTCATCCTCAGCCTATCATTTGAATTCTGGCCTTCTCATGGCAATTCTGATGCTTTCTTCTTACAAAAGGAAGCAGGGTTTTGTTGTTGTTGTTTTAATCATAAAGAACACAGGTAATCTCTAAGTGAAACCGCACCATCCATGAGAATGATAAGACAGGTTTATGTGACATACAGACACCAGACAGCTGTCCAGAGAGATCACCAAAATGTGACTTTCATGTGTACTTGACTATTGGCCTTCTTCCAAGCACGTTGCTTGCCCATCAGGAAGCCAGCGACTTGCTTGTATCTTGACTTGAGATACCCCATCCTCTCTTAGGACCTTCACTAAAGATTCAATACTGAAGAACTCCAATTTTTATATATCTGGCATTTGGGGTTTTAGGAGAATTACAGCTACGAAAAGAGAAACTTGACTGTCTCAGAGCCAGCAATCCAGTTGCCATCATGCCCACTCCAAGTCACAGGGACTCCGTCAATGTCAGGGCAGAAGTATACTCCACAGGGTTCTTGATGGCCCCGTTTTCAAAAGTCAATTGCCGTGTCTCTCTTAAGCAGTACCTGTGGGTGGACTTGAACATCAAAACTTTCAGTGAGCAGCCAAGTTAACACCAGTTAACACCTACAAACTTCTGGCTGTCTCATAGGCCCCCTCAGACTCAATGTAAAACAAACACACCTTACAAGACACAGAGGCCCATCCCCACATTGAGCTGTACATTCACTCCAAGACCCAATTCAAAACAAGTATCATCTGTCTTCTTTCTCATACTTATAGACTCTGTCCATCATTGAATTTATTTTTTTCTTTATTTTAATTGAGTCCTCAGTCTGTTCTATTCATTCATCCCACCATGGTTATTTTGTCTCTGACCATCCTAATTTCACATTAAGATTACTGTTCCTCAAAGATTGCATTCCTCAAATATAGCTCCCAATTTCCAAATTTGTGGCCTTCTAATCCCTCCTCTATTCTCAACAAAGGTGATCTTTTAAAAATTCAAATTAATTCATATCTCTCATTTTCTGATAGTTCCCAAAGTCTTTGGGCTACTTTCAAAACCAGACACAGTCTCAGACTCATATTTTCCTATGAAGTTTCAATTCTTATTATTTCCACAACCCACTGTATCCTCTACCTATATTAAATTCAGTACATTTCACTGAACGCATCCTTTTCTATCTTACCACTGAGTCTTAGCACACATCTTTTTACTTTTTACCTCTGTTTGAAATTTCCTCTCTTTTCCTCTTTGCTGGCAAACTTTATTTCTGCAACTCAAAATTTAACGTCACTTCCTTTGAGAAGCGCCCTTCTTAGCAACCTTTTGCAGTAATTATCACATTTTCTGTTAACTTGTATTCACCACTCTGATCCTAATTCAGTATTAACCCAGCACCATGCAGGACCTGCGATTTGCACTAACATTCCATTATGTAGGCCACTTTTCCCTGTCGTATTGTTTAAGAACTTTTATAACACTTCTCCCCATAAGAGAACAAGTTTTTTTTGTTTGGTGGGTGGGTTTTTAATAAATACAGTGATACCACGGTTGTGTGATTCAATTGTTCCAAATTCATTTTGGAACACCAAAAAGTTTGAAAATCAAACATATTATTCCCGTAAGAAATCATGGAAAACCAAATAATTGGTTATGAGGCCCAAGAATTACATTCAAAAATTTACTGTGGAGGCTTTCAGCCTTCTCACATATCACTGACTTAGATAATGTATCACCACCACGTTGCTTCTGCTTTACCCAAATTAGCAGTAACTTTTCAACCTCTTTGATAGTCTGGGTTCTTTGTTTTATGACTAATTATCTCACACCTTTCACTACATTAGTTTCTTTAATCATAGTTTTTTCTCCAAAATTCTTATAAGGTCGACTTCGCATGTTGTATTCAGCTGTCAAATCAGGCTAGTGGCTGCCAGATTAAAATTTCCCAATGATTTGTCTTTAACGCTGTCATGGTTCTAGTCTTCCTCTCAGCTTTTCTGCTGGAATCACTAACTTTGGGAGCCACGGTTATGATATTTTATGCAAATAAGGGCCGAGAAAAACAAAACGATGACTGTTTTATGTACTATCGCACGCACGATCTGCTGTCTGAATGAGCGTGGCGCTGAGACGGACGCGTCACTCCTGTGCGTCCACAGCAACGCTCAGCGCGGGCCTCGCTCTCCGCCCACACCTGCTTTTCAAGCCATACTTTGGGTTCAACCGCCTTGCAGAGTTACAAACACCGAGCGGACTTTTTTCCCTAACTTTGCTAGTTGAGTTGTGGAAAGTTCGAACTAGGAACTGTCTGACATCTTGAATATATACAACATATCACCGTATATTCTAGTGGTTATTCTTTAAAAATAATTCATGGTCATCGTTTATAATGCACAAAAACACACCTAAGAATCAAGGAGAAAAAATTAAAATGAATAACAGCTTTACTTAAACACATGAAGTTGAACGGAGAGGACAAATTTAAGAATGGACTAGCGTGTCCTCTTAATTCTAATTTTGAAAGGTGGTTTTCCTCTCAACATATGTTCAGACTTGAATAAAAATACCTTGAAAAAGAGAGAGAAATGAAGACAGATAAGATGATGCGTTTTTAAAAGTCAGGAGAGATTATATTTAAACCTTAAATATAATAATATCCCCTGAGGTCTTAAAACCAAACAATAGTTCAATGTAACTAATAAACTCATAATTAGTTAATAGCTCATTGTTCTCTTTTTAAGAAATATCTGTATGGGGTAAAATTGACAGCAGCAACTTGCAAGCTTAGACAAGAAGCTTCAGGGCAGTGATTTTATTCGTGCATGCTCAGCAACACGGGAAAAGAGTTTGAGAAAGATTGCACACTGCAAAAAAAGTGATCAATGTCACGTTTTTCATGTAGAAATTGTTGAATTGATGAATGTTCGATTCTGTATCTTCTTAGTAGCAACAAAAATAAGTTGGAATAAAGATAGGAGACAAATTCTAAGCTATCATGCTAACAGTATTTGTTTGTTTGTTTGTTTGTTTGTTTCCTGTGTGGGTTTTCGTTTGCTTGGTCTGTCATAGGTTCTCAAAATTATTTTACCTACTGCCTTTTAGAGAGGGTGGGAGGTACTCAGCACCCCCCTGGCAATTAAAAACGTTTGATTTTTATCACACCATCCAGGATAAAGTGTAGGCCTCTCCTTTCTCTGGCCCCCAGGATTATTCCAGCTCCATGCTGAGGGCAATCCACTCACTTTGGGCAATATGAGCAGCCTGTTCTTACCATTCTTATGTGAGACTTCTAAAAAGCTAAATGAGATTACAAAGAAAAATCCCTGAAAAGGCAAGGGAAAACGTGCATTTAGCCCATAGCCAAAGAGATTGGCGAGACAAGCACCAGTTTTGTAGCTGAAATATTTTGGATAAAGTAATAATTCCCTGCCGTCTCGCCAGCATTAAGTAGCAGGCATCTTTCTGTTTTCAGTTTAATTTTTTGGACATTCTTGTCTTACAAATATAGTTCGTGGAGTCTGAAGTATCATTCTATAAGGAAAGCTGAAGCTTTTGTCAGGTTTGTCTTGGGCAAAGGCAATAAATCAAGGACAAAATGAAACAGACTAGAAATGGGCTATTGGAAACCTCTTTGCCCTGAGCCAAGCTTCCTTCTCAAGAGAGCAAGTATATTGCTCACTCACGTCTTCCGGTTAAGTGCCTGTGTTGTAATGAAATTGACTTATATCTACATTGCACCCTGGTTGGCTTTGCTCCAAAGTGCTTAAGCTGCATCTATGGGAAATGCACGTTGAAAATAGTATCATGAAAATATACAACCCCAGTTTTCTTTCTTTCTTTTTTTCATTCCGTCTAAAATCATCCATCCCGGAAAATTGTCCAGAGATGCTCAATCTCACCTACTTGCACGGGTTGCCTCATTTGCACCTGGCCGATTAATAAGTGGCTTTCTATAGGGACCCTCCACCTGTAAAATGACTGAATCATGACAGATGTACTTACTGATGTGTTTTTATCAAGGTGCTTAATATTGAAAATGGATGCAGTGAAAAGTGTTAACAATTGTATAGAGTGCTTGTTTTACTTTTAGCAACCTATGTGCAAAAACCAAACGCACTGCCATCACGTCGACGCTGACTCAGAGCTCCCTTTAGGAAAGAGTCGAACTGCCCTGTGAGTTTCTGAGACTGTAATTGTTTACAGGAGTGGAAACCCCAGTCTGTCTCCCTCTCGGCGGCTGGTGTTCTCCAACTGCTGACCTTGAGCATCGAAGCCCAACACACATCCTCTCCTCCACCAGGGATCCTCCAGCCACACGTGGAAATGAACTGAAATGACTATGCTCGAAAGCAAGTGAGCTGAGGTCTTCACTGGTTTTCTGAAAACAGTGCACATGACTTATTCCACAGTGTCGCTGGTTTGGGAGTTTGGCTTCAGTTTCTGCTCAGTGTCTGAAAGGTGCGTTAGGCTTTGGTCTCAACTCAAGCTCCCTTGGGGAAAGATCTGCTTCCAAGATTTCTTGCTTTACTTGTGCATGTAGAGCTGAGGTGCTCATTTTCATTTGGGTCGCTGTTGGCTAGAGGCCCAGCGACTTCTCTTGGCACCCAGAGGCCGCCCCCAGGTGCTTGCTCTGTAAGCATGTAAGTTCCTCTGTATGGGAACTCACGCAGCCCAGAAGGTCACCTCTTCAAACCAACAAAGGAGAACTGGCTTTGAAAGCCAGTATCGCTACCTCTATATTCATTGTGTAATTATGGAAGTTATAGCCCATCATATTTGCCATATCCTAATTGTAAAAAGAGACATCACAGGTCTTGCCCACATGCAAGGGTTTGGATTTTATATATAGGATATGAATGTGGGAGCCTTAGTAGGGTCTTATTAGCCTTACTAGGATCTATACACCACATGTCTGGTGTTCCTTAGTCACTAAAAGTAAATTAGCCTTAAAACTAAAGAACCGTATCTATTCACTCAAAGCAAGAAGAATGAATGATTTATTTTGCATGCAACCAAATGGGTATGTCTCACACATAATGCTAAAAGACATTAGATACAAATGAGTACATGCTGTATGATTCTTTTCTTTTTTTTTGTCAGATTACAAAGGCTAATCTGCATTGCAGAAATTTGGAAAGTATTTACATTGAATGAAAGCCAACCTGTACTGTCAGTAATCATTGCTCCCATCTACTTCAGTGGCCCCTGCAGCCACTGCCCCTCACTTGGTATCTCCCTCTTTAAGGCAGAAATATCTGAGATAAGCCTATCTCTACTAGAAAATATTATAATAAAGCTAAAAGGATTTTGTGTACTTAGAGCACACTAACATCAATTGCAAGAACCTTTTCAAGGAGGAATCTGGCATTAGAAGCAGGGCACGGTGGTGTCCTCTCATGTGTCCAGAAGCTTCCTCCTTGAAACTCCACTGACCAACTCACCGCCTTTAGAAACCATCAGTCAACTTTCTACAAGGGATTCATGCCTACATTTCAATAGAGAACAAATCTGAAGTTTACCAAGTCTCCGTTAATACATATTATCACCTGCATAGCTGCATATTCAGAACAGAAGCTCTGTATCATTCCACTACTACAGGCTAGTCCAAACTCTTACCATGTGACTGTTAGTCTCTCACTCAGCTACAGTAGTGACGCCGGGCCTTTCTGGCCCTGCCTCGTCTCAGTGTAGTATAGTCTTCACATGGGATCCAGAGAGGGCCTTCTACAACACCAGGCAGATCACATTACTTCTCTGTTTAAAACTGTCCCGTGAGCCAGCTTGTCACTCAGAATGAAGTCAGCCTTCTCCCTAGATGCCTAGGTCATACAAAACCTGTCCCTCAATCACCACAGATCATTTCCCACCTGTTCTCTTCGGCCTGGATCACAAGCCTCATCAATGCTCCTGAAACATGCTGAACAGAGACTGCTTGGGCCTTGTCATCAACCTCTCTACCTGCAGTTCATATTCATAGAATGGACACATGTCCTTTTAATTTAGCCCCCTGTAATGGAACTTTGTCTGAGAAGCCCTCCATGGCCAAGTGCTGTCATATGTGGGCATGAGGAGAAGAGATTGATCTAATCAATAGCTGTTTTGCAGGAGAAATGGCCTCAAGTGTCACTGACGGGAATACACAAATAAGTCCCTCCTGGAAATTTCCACAAATAGGGGACGCCTGGGCACTGAGCGCAGGAAGGCCTTCAAATAGTACTCCAACAAAAAACATGTCCCTTGTGTCAACAGCCAGGCCACTGGAAGAGAGATTTCCCTAAAGCCTGAAGGAGCTCCCAGAAAGCTCCCTAAAGAGCTATGGATTTGAACTGATGGGGCCCTGCACTCCAGTTGCCTTCCACTAAGGGCATCGTTATAGCAAGGGTTAACCCAAAAGACATTCTTTGTGCAGTCTGGTGTAGACCCCTCCCCACACAGCTGCTAGCATGTTCAGATCCAGGTGTGATATCAAATACCTAGCTTGGGGTGTACCATCTACTCCCTGCATTATGATATCATCAGAGCAGAGAGATTACCAATAGGAAACGAGCACAGAGAAATGTCTCCTGTGTCCACCCTAAAATTACCTTTGGCCCCCACTCTATTAACTAGGGCTGTCTCTTTTCCTCCTTTTCCAGAGCTTTTTCTGCCTTTTCCTGTTCGCGGTTGCTAGACCCATTCCAAATGTCCATAATTTCTTCCGGATGCCTGGGGTCAACTGAGTTATGAACTTACCTTTTAGTTCAATTGTAGCCATAGAATTCAGATTAGTATGCTTTAATATAACCTCTCATAAACTTTTGAAAACAGCTGTCAGGTTCTCTTGAGAGCCTTGGTCAATGGCAGCCAGCTTGTTATAATCGATTGGCTTCTTTTGAAAATGCTTCCTTCCTAGTAAAAGAACAACGTGCGGTCTCCTGACCACCTCCCATCTTGCGGATTTGTATGGGGCACATCCCTGGTTCCTCGTTGGTAATAGTCATTCTGCATTTGTACTTCACCAGTTTAGCTACTTCCTTTCCTCTAATTGCCTTACCTTCTGAGGTCATCGGGCTTCCTGGAAGATTGAATGAAACTCTTTCCAGAACAAAGCAAAGGTGAAAGTTATGTTCCTGCATTCTTGCATTAATTTACTGGAATCATCTGTACAACTTTCCAGTTTGTCTTTTATATGTATCACATCTTACATAGTGAAAGGAGGGAACAGGATCTTAACTTTACTATTCTATCTGAACCCACAGAGCACACACACACCCCCAAGCCCCGCAGAAGAAAATTATAGATACTTGCTATTTCAACAGGGGTTTGGAAGTTTTTGTTTGGTCGCAGAATCTTTCCTTCCCAGGGTCTATAGATTCATTATAGAGCAGAGCTGGTTCTGGGGCCAGCTCTCCTGCCAAGGGGTCCAAAAATTCTAGTGAGACCATCGGTGGAAACACAGATTTTGTTCTGTTTTGTTTTAGTTATTTCTTTGGATTCAAGATCCTTTGGGTTCATGAGTGCCAGAAAGTAAGAAACACTTTGAAAACTTTTTAAATAATTCACGGTCATTTATAAGTATCATAAAGGCCTACACAGATAGGACCTCTGCCGATTTCCCTGTTTTCTGCAAAGAAGATCCAGCTGTTAGATGGTTTTATAATTTAGGCTACCGTTCTCAGGTCAAACTTTTCCATCCTCTAACATACTGGGGTCATGCCATATTGCAGAAAAATAGTAATTTCTTTTACTTTAAGGTCTGCAGGGTGATTGTCCCACTTCTTACGATATATTCTAAGGGTGTGTCGTGTGGTTTTGAACATTTCTCCCACCTTTAGGACATCCAAGGACACCGTGGAAAGGTGAGAGGTCCCGTTCCTCTGCCTGGGTTACCCATCATTTGAAGAAGGGTCCTTTTCAATCACAGGTTTCTCAGGAGTGACTAGTCTTACTAGGTCACCCTCACCTCCTCCTCTCATTTCCGGTGAGGACTTTTTGTGCCTATTCTTGCAGGAAGACTCTTCTTTTCTTCCTTTGGTCCTCCTTTGAAGGAGTCCTAAAAGGGCCTCTGATACACTCAGCATAAGACTCATTCCTTACACACGTGGTACGGGTCTAAATTGGGGGTCCTTTCAGCTGCCAAATCCCATGTTGGTTCAGAGACCAAAAAGAACAGTGGCTACCCTCTGGAATGAAGACACTCCTCGAGTTTCTGCTAGATACTATTTCTAGATTTCTCCTAAAATTGCATGTCCAATAAACACAATCACTTGAAGACCTAAACACCTGCTAAAGCATCTGCATATTCCAATCATGCAGATCCGCAGGGGCCTAACACATTAGATGCCTAAATAAGTGTGGCATTCCCCTCTTGGTCCATGTCAAAAGGGCCAAGGTCCCAAGGTCTCCTATATTTGACTTGAGACTCTGGGTGAAACTGACATTTCCTGAATATCTCAGTCAGCCTGTTCTATGGATATAATAGATTGTACCTGCATAAAACATTGGGGATATAGGCTCTTAAGAGCTACAAAATGGAGGCACCCTGATTCCAATTGCTCCAACACTACTATGGGAATGCCTTTGAGTCCAAAAGGTAGAGTATAAAGCTCTGAACATCCTAAGAAACAACCTCAACCTGTCCCCCTCTATTTCAATCAGCTGCCAATCAATAGCCTCTACCTAGTGCTTTCTCCTGCAATATTAAATAAAAAAAAAAAAAGGCAGCCCAAGTGGGGAACTTCTCCTCCATCCGGGGAAGAATACCTCTGGAATATAGTATGTCCCTAAATGTTTCTGTCCCATGCAGCTCAACAAAGGCAACCATATTCCCTGACATATTCCCTATGAGGGGCTTATAGATACAGAATGCCAAATGAGGCTGAGAGGCGCAGTGGGTTGAAAACTGATTGGTGGCTCAAACTAAGTCTCTTCCTATGCGTGCTCTGGAGACAACGTGGTTGCATTTTTGTGTGTGATGACCTTGAGTATACTGCTTGTGGGTAGGACTCTATGTCGGGGCGGGCTGGGGAAGGGTGTTACTCCCATGTTAAGTATGCGCCTTCTTACATGTCCCAGTCTCTCTTCTGGGTATCTAATCTGCTTGGGAGAATTTGGAGCACTGGGTGACCAGTGAAGAAGACGCCAAAGTCTTATTAAAGCATAAGATTGCTACCAAAGAAATGAAGTGGGGAAGCTACCTTAAGCATAGATAAGATACGTTTTGAGAGTGTAGCAGGTCCCCCCTCATGAGTTGACAGAGGACCCTGTCTAGGGGAACGCTTCTAATTGTTAAAGGCAGAGTCAAAGAGGAGAGGGGAGCACCTCTGCAGATGGACAAACAGTTCTAGTATCAGTTGCTCAGCCTCTCATTGGATTTCCTGGGTATTTTCTTTCAAATTTATCTGGGCTATGGCTCTATCAGCATATTTCAGAATGTTCACCACTGACTGGTCACAAAGTTAAGATGTTTACTAGGTGAGGTAGTTAGCTTGTTGTGCCAACCTGGCAGATAAACACATGTGGGGTTAATTGAAGGGCAGAGGGATAAATGGCTCGGTGAGCCTTGCCTTTCTAGTTCTTGGGTCTCTTGCTTTCTGATGGTTGGACCAGGGTGCAGCTGCCTTAACCAGCTCTCTGCTTTAGCTGGCAAAGCTCACGTCCTGCAAGACATCCCCAAGGAGAAGCCACATGGACCTCCCCCGATGTAGCCTTAGGTGCTGGAAGAGCCATGTGGAGAACCCTGCCAGAGCTGAGATGCTTACACATTCACTGACTCGGCTTTCCTCCTGCAGTCGGCATCACTGTGTGTGTTTTGTGAGATGGAGAGGATTTTGTGGATTGGTGTCAGACAGATGGGTTAATGTTGAACTTGTGGGTTTGGAAAGCACTGGGTAGGAATGTTTTCTTGATGCACACTTACCCTTTATATAAAACTCTCTCTACATGAGTGTCTGTGGATTTGTGTCTCTAAAGTACCCAGACTATCACACTGGGCCTTTTCTCACAGCGTTCAGGGTTCATTCTCTTAGCGGGCAGATGTCCCTGGTCTGCCCTATCCATTATCGATCTGCCTAACACCACTAGCAAAGCTTCCCTAGTTTTCCAGTGTCTATGCCATCCTCTTCCTAACGTTGCTGTTCACAGTGTTATTATGATACTGAGTTACTCACCGAGTCATGTTTGTCTTGGCAGAAAGGCTGCATATTTCTTCTCTAAATGAATATTCAAAACACCGGTTCCAGGCATGGTGATGTTGACTCTGTCTGCTGCATGTAGAGTGAGGACCTATTCTGGTCGAACCATGTACTGTTTACCAAGGGTGGGTCAAGGAAACTAGCACACTATCCTACTTAGAATGAAGTTGTGACTCTCAGTGGTAGCAAATTAAAAAGTATTACCCGATTTATCTGTGGCTATGCATCACTTCATATTGTCAGCATCAGTGGTCATCAAATCATTTTTGTTTATAAGTTGAAACACATACAGCTAACATAAGTCCCAAAATGTTTTAAGTATCATGATTAAAAGCATCAATATGCAAAAGCAATTGGATGATGAAAAATTAACATTAAGTTTACAAAGCTACCTGATCCTACATATTTTAAAGATCTCACCCTTTATTTACTTATAGACCTGATTAGGTCCCAAAGACCAGGTCATTTTGTGAACATTGGGCTATGAAAAAATGGAAAATGACTACATCAGATCACAAAGAGAGGAAAATTATATCATCACACAAATAAGTGCCAACCACAAATGGGCTTGCCATGGCCTAGCCAAGTGGTTCTCTTGATTCATACTTCAACATCGGTTTCTGTCAGATTCATGTTGTTAATGTAAAAATATATTCAGACAGTAGATTTTTTTACTATTATAGCCATGAAAAAATATCTGATAACAAAATAGTCATCGAGGGAGAAATAGTTGTATTACTATTTAGCTCTCGATGACCTTTGCCTTCCAGCCCCACAAATAATAGAAAAAGGAAGCAGTTTTTAAATGTAAATAAATTATGACTCATCTCAGAAGAAAAGGAAGTGGGGTTTGGGTAGTGAAATGCCATCTCTAAGCAGGAATCAGTGGTAGTCCTAGTGGAGCCTGTGGACTGTGCCTTGCTCATTTGCTCTCCTGATGGACTTCAAGGGCTAAGCAGAGCCGAGGAGACCTGTGTCAGTTCATTTATACTTATATGTAGGAGCTCTGGGGCCTACTAGGTTAAGTGTTGGGATGATCATAGATTCAAAGTCATAGATTCAAATCCACCAGATAGTCTGCAAGAGAAAGATGAGGCTATCTACTCCCATAGAGACATCTGATCTCAAAAACCCGAAGAAGCAGTTCTATTTCATCTAAACTCGCAGCTCCGTCGGACAGAGGTTGGTCTGCTGACCTCATGGCCAGCACTTCAAATCCATCAGCCACCCAGCAGGAGACAGTTGAGGTATTCTTTTCCCATACAGATTGACAGTCTCAGAATCCAGCCTTGAAAATCCTATATAATAAGGAAGCTAGAATTTTGAACTAACTTGATGGCAGAGTTTTGTTTAGGGGTTTGGTATAAAGGTGTTGGAATTGGCCCAGTGGCAATAGGTTTGGCTGGTTTTGTTATTCATGCATTGTTCATTCTCTTAGCAGGCAGAAGTCCCTGTTCTGCCCTAGCCATTACCTATCAGCCAAACACCACTAGCATCAACTGACCCAAGCTACGGTACTTTCAACCCTTCATATGCATGTGAAAGTTGGACGTTGAATAAGGAAGACCAAAGAAGAATTGATGTACTTGAATTATGGTGCTGGCAGAGAATATTGAAAGTGTTGTGGACTGCCAAAAGAACAAACCAATCTGTCTTGGAAGAGGTGAAGCAAGAATGCTCCCTAGAAACAAGAATGGCGAGACTTGTCTCATATTTTGGACATGTTATCAGGAATGATCAATCTCTGGAAAAGGACGTCACGTTTGCTACAGGAGAGGGACAATGACAAAGAGGAAGACCCTCAATGAGATGGGTGGACACAATGGCTGCAATGGCTGGCTCAAACATAACAATTAGGATGATGGTCAAGCCGAGAGCAGTGTTTCCTTCTCTGTGCGTAAGGTCCCTCCCTGTGAGAACGTACTGGACAGCACTTATCGACAAAAACATTCTCAACTAAAATGTAATTTTAAAATCCTAATTTCATAACTCTATGTATTTTTAATCCATTTGGGGGAAAATTAAGCAAACACCAGGAAAGTAAGAAAGGTCAGAGTGTTACAAAAGAGTAACACATTGTCCTCATTCATTCCAAATAATGCTATCTTTTTCTATGCAAAGGCCTTTTGAATTAAGGGTAGACATGTTGTGGCTTATTTTGTGCAAACATAAACAGAAGCATTGAAATAGAATATAATTGCTTATTACGGTGCTTAGAATAAGGTTGAATAAAGTAAACTAGAGCCATCTCCAAATAGACCCACAGATCTTGGACTTGTATTACTTTTGCAGTTTTCAAGGTTACTTTTGAATAAGAAATAAGTGAGCCCTGGAAAATCATTCCAGCTGAATAAATCTGGCTATGCTCAGTCCATGGGAGTTACTGACTCAGAAGAAACATCTCAAAACTCTGAGAGTATTTTAAGAGAGCTGAATCCTTTTACTTCTAATTTCCCCTTACCCTGATCAAGACAGAAAACTCCAAAGGACAATACTAATGTTTAGCTTGCAATAAGAAGTGATTTTGTCTTCCATATCCATAAAGACACATATGCAGTGTCTTTAAAGCATACAATGTCTTTTTCCAAGATTATTAACAATATTTGATTATTATTATTTCTTAATTTGGAGGCCAATATGTAGAGACCAAATACTATTAGTGGTTACCAGATGTGGGAGAGATGAAAAAAGGGGAAGCTGTAGCTTGGGGTCCTTAAATTTTGGTTATGAATGATAAAAATGTTGCAAACATAGCCTAGTGTTGATGGTTGCACAGCATGACGAAAGCAAGTAATGTCACTGAATTAAAGCTGAAAAAAATGGCAAAATGCAAAATTATTTGTTGTGTGCATATGACTCACTATGAAATAAATAAGCTACAACAAAGAAACCTTTCAGTGAAGTTATGTGGCCCCATAGAAGTAACACATAGGCTTCACAGAAGAAAAAAACACATTAAAATATTTGTGGCCACTCTAAAGCTAAGCCTGGGCTTATCCTCAAATTACTGTATAAATAACTGAATGCTAACATCAATGGGTGGCAGCATAGGAACAATTGTGGGGATGGTGCAGGATTTCGTGCTGTGATGTGTCAGATCGCTACCGGTGGGATCCGACGAGACGACACCTAACAGTAACAATGTGCCACAGCAGTGTTATTGTGGAAACTTGGGCTTATTGTAAAAAAGTCACAGGGAACATTGGTATACAAGACTCTGACTCTCTCTTTCACATCTTTTGTGTATATGGCTAGGAGTGAATTGACAGAATCATATGAAACTTAGATATATATCTGAGGAACTGCCACTCTATATTTTTCATTCTTACCAGCAATAGACAAAGGTTCCAATTTCTATACAACTTCAACAATACTTGCTATTTTCTGCTCTGGGAGGTTTTTGTGTGTTTGGTTGCTATTAGTCTTTGTTTTGTTGGTGGTGGTTTAGTCATCCTAGTATGAGTAAAGGCGCCTTGGTGGTGTAGTGGTTATGTTTTGACCTGCTAACTGTAAGGTCAGAAGTTCTAAACCACCAGCTACTCCTTGGGAAAAAGATGGGGTTTTCTACTCTGGTAAAGAGTTAGAGTCTAGGAAACTAACTAGAGAAGTTTTACCTTGGCCTATAGGGTTACTATGAATTGACAGCACGTCAATGGCAATGAGTTTGTTTGTTTGTTTGTTTGTTTGTTTGGATGGCTCATGTAGTGACATTGACTACAGCCTTTGAGGGATCCAACAGTTCTCACTCTCTTTTTCTGAGCTCGTCCTTCATTAACATAAACTTACTCCCCCACTAAGTTTATATTGTCAACTTTGTCCCATAGAAATAATTCTTAAAATAATTAATGTTCATATAGCGTCTGGGGTCTTAAAGGCTTGAAGATAAACAAGAGGCCATCTAGCTGAGAAGCAACAAAGCCCACATGGAAGAAGCACACCAGCCTGTGTGATCATGAGGTGTCAAAGGGATGAGGTATCAGGCATCAAAGAACAAAAAATCATATCATTGTGAATGAGAGGGAGTGCGGAGTGAAGACCCAAAGCCCATCTGTAGGCACCTGGACACCCCCTTACAGAAGGGTCGTGGGGAGGAGATGAGCCAGCCAGGGTGCAGTTTAGCAACTATGAAACACAGAACGTTCCTCTAGTTCCTAAATGCTTCCTCCCACCCACTATCAAGATCCCAATCCTACCTTACAAATTCAGCTAGACCAGAGGATATACACTGATACAGATAGGAACTGGAAACAGGGAATCCAGGACAGATGACCCCGTCAGGACCAGAGGTGAGAGTGGCGATAGAGGAAGGGTGGAGGGAAGGTGGAATAGAAGGGGGAACCGATTATAAGGATCTACATATGAACCCTCCCTGGGGGACAGACAATAGAAAAGTGGGTGAAGGGAGATGTTGTACAGTGTAAGACATTATGAAATAACAAAAATTTATAAATTTTCAAGGGTTCATGATGGAGGGGGACTGGGAGGGAGGGGGAAAAATGAGGAGCTGGTGCCAAGGGCTCAAATAGAAAGCAAATGTTTTGAGAATGATGATGGCAACAAATGTACAAATGTGCTTGACACAATGGATGGATGTATGGATTATGATAAGAGTTGTACAAGCCCCCAATAAAATGATTAAAAATAACAATAATAATAATGATTTAATGCTCAAGAATATTTTTACTAGTTATGTAAACTATTATTTGGTTTTAAGGAGATTTCGGGATATATTTACATTTTTATTGTGATTGAGTGAAGGTTTACAGAGCAAATTGGTTTTGCATTCCACGGTCCATACATATTTTGATTTATGACATCACTTGCAGTATCAACCATGTAACAGCACTGTTCCCATTTTTTTCCTGTGTCTATTGCTTTTATTTATACTTCTTCCTTAACTATTCTTACCTTCTGAGCTTTATCCAGGGCAGATGTTATGTTTTTATTATTATATCTGTTTGATTGTTATAAGGAATTCATACCTCCATGGTGTTATTTTACATCCTATAGGGCTGTCTTAATTTTGACTAGAAGTTGAGTCATGGGATGAATTTAGTTCCTGAAATATGACCAAAAGCCACAGCCTTGGAAGTTCAAAGTAATTTTGAGTTTGTTCCACCTGTTTCTCCCATCCTGTCCAAGGCTTTTGTTGTGAACTATTTCAGAGTGGTTAGCAATGGTAGCTGGACACCATCTAGTTCTGCTCTCTGGATGGTGGAGTCCATTAGTTCTATGAATTATTTGTTTTCATGTCTTACATTTTCTTCCCTAAATGGGAGAGACCAACAATATCATATTAGATGGCCCCTTTAGCTTTTTAGTTCTCAGTTGCTACTTACAAAATGGATTACGTATGTCTTTAATGAACTATTTTATGCCAGTTGACCTTGATGTCCCCAATGACTATAGTCTTGAGCTTCCAGGCCTAGTGACTCATTTTCTCCTGGTGTCTAGTTACAGCCAAGAAATACATATACAGTGATCCTGCATTCACTCTAAAATATGGATACTGTTATAACAAGTACAAATATATTTATGAAGTCATAGCTCTTCATCTTGCCTACTCATCCATGTAGGATTATATATGTAATAATATTTACTTTGGTTGTATGACACTCGTACAACCCTTTATGTCTTTTTTAGTGAATTGTGTCGGTCCCTTCTTGGTTGTTTATTGCCTTCTTTTCATCCAAATTAATAGGTGTCTAATATCTAAATTAGTGATTTTTCATCCTCTCATTTCCCAGCCTTAGTAACCATCAAATAATAATTACTAATTTTCTCTGGGTAACCCTTCACTTATTTTTTTTACAATAAGGAATCCATACCATTTTTTAGTCTGGTGATGTCTTTGTGTCATTTTGTAACTGCCTATACTCACTTCATAGAATGTGTCCAGGAGCTCGCCATCCTTTTTGTAGTCTGGAAGAGTTTCTGTAGCATTACTAGTAACTCTTCTCTCAATGCTTGGTGCAATTCCCCAGTGAAGCCATGCAAACCTATATGTATTTTTTCCTCTTGGGAGTTTTTTAGTGACCTGTTCTATTTCTTCTTTTGTGGTTTTTAAAAATATTGTTGGGGGGACTCTTACAGCTCTTATAGCATTCTCTACATCAATTGTATCAAGCATATTTGTACATATGTTGCCATCATCATTTTCTAAACATTTACTTTCCAATTGAGCACTTGACTTCAGCTCCTCTTTTTCAGTCCCTGCCCCCACTCTCACCCTCGTGACCCCTTGATTAATCATAATTATTGTTGTTTTTATATCTTACACCAACCGCTGTGTCCCTTCACCCACATTTCTGTTGTTCATCCTCCCGGGTGGGGGGGGAGTGGGGAATTATGAGTCAGTCATTTCAATCAGTTTCCCTTCCTCCCCTTTCTCCCCACCTTTCCCTCACCCTCCTGGTATCACTACTCCCATTTCTGTTCCTGAGAGGTTTATCTGACCTGGATTCTGTGTGTTGTGAATTCTTCTCTGTACCAGTGTACATGCTCTGGTCTAGCCAAAACTGAGCGGCAGAACTGGGGTCACAATAGAAAGGGGTGAGGAAGCCTCAAAGAACCAGAGGAATATTATGTATTTCATTGGTATGATACTGTGCCCTGGTTGATTCATCCCTTCCTTGTGACCCTTCTGTGAGGGGATGTCCTATTGTCTGAAGATGATTCTGGGTCTCTTCTCTGAACCCCCTTGTCCTAAGCAATGTTTGGGTTTTTTGGTGTGGTAGGGGGTTCTTCTGGTGCCTGTTAACTGATCCCATCAACACCTCAAGTTCACACAGACTGATATGATTCTTCCATGTGGGCTTGTTGCTTCTCTGCTAGATGGCCACTTGCTTAACTTCAAGACTTTAAGATGCCAGATGCTATATCTTTTGATAGTCAGGCACCATCAGCTTTTCTCATCACATTTGCTTATGCACTCATGTTGGCTTCAGCAATTCTTGCAAGAGGGTGAGCATCACAGAATGCTAGGTGGTTAGAACAAAGTGTTCTTGCATTGAGGGAAGGCTTGAGCAGAGGCCCAAAATCCATCCACTTCCTCAGTGTATTGCTATATAAATATATGTATTTATGTCAATACCTCTATTTTTAGGAATTAATACATTTACATAAGTACACACCTATGTTTATACTTCTATAGTTTTGCTTCCTAGATCTTTCCTCTGTTCCCTTTTATCTTTTCCTGCCCCACTATCACACTTGCCTTTCTTCTGCCTCTTAGTAATTCCTCTCAGCTAGATTGCTGTTGCTGCAACACCACCAGACTCTATGTCCTCCTCGTTGTCACTGTTAATTCCCTTGTTGTTCCCTGGCTTTGGCATTGTTTGCTCACGGCTCCTTTCCCCCACCTCCTCCTCTCCCAGGTCCCTCCAGAGCCATTAGTCCATTGCTTTTTCCTTGGGCTTGCTTCCCATGCCTATCTTATATTGATAGGCAAAATAACAGTAACAGAGACAAAACAAAAAGAAATAAAAAGATGGAATAAAAAGAGAAAAATCAAACAAGAAAAATCTAGCACACAAACAAACAAAAAAGCGTACATACTTCCAGGTCTGTCCACTAACCTTTATGACTATCTCCCCACGGATCCTAGGGGGTTCAGGGAACTGCCCCTCCTACCCTGAAGTCTATTTGGGGGGCTCCTCAGGGATTTTGTGTCTTGGTTTTGCTCCCTTTGCTGATCTGTTATGTTCCTTTCTTGATTCGCTTCATTGTGCGGGTGGTCAGACTGGATTCACTCCCTGCCATGTGTCTCCAGTATTGTCCTCTGTCATGGTATGCTTCAGCAAGGGGATATCATGTCTCTAGCTGTTGTTGACCTACATACAGTCCTCTCTGTGTGTAGTATTAAATATTAAAAAATAATGACGCTGAGGGAGGTGGGGTGCCAGCCCCCAACGCTAATACTACTATTACTCAACGGGTTCAGTAATACTACTTCTGGGTTCAGTAATGGACAATTGTACGGTTGAGATATATAAGTGTTATATTAAAGTCATCGTGAGCATGAGAGATAATACAATAATACAGTCAGGCATGATACATAGCAACATTGCTCACCTCAGCCCAGCTTGGTGGTCCACGTGGAGAGAGGGGGAAGGGAAGGAGGGTAAGGGAACAAGGGAGAGGGGAGTAACCAGGGAGTGAGCAGCAAGGAGCTCGAGTCAGAGAGAGAAGTCTTAGCGTTCTATATTGCTGACCCATGCCTATATAACTTTTGGGGGCATGCCAGCCCACTAATTACAGGTAGAGACATACGTCACAGGGAGGGGTTGCACTACAGGCTACACAGCAATGAGAGGGTGGTCTAGGGGGTGGTCTCTGGGTCTCCATAGGAACCATTATCGGTAGGGTGTAAACCCCTCCTACAGGAACCAAGCTAATGGTCCCAAGCTTCAGAGAGTAGTCCATTGTCCCCAGCAGCAGGGAGCAGGCCCCCCCCCTCCCACTCCCCCCACCCCCCGTGGTGGGATGAGACAGCAGTCTGGCAGCAAGTATCTGACTTCCCCCCATATCTGTGCCTTAACAGCTCCATGCAGGGCAGTCAGCCTCAGGATTTGATGTGCCAGTATGGCGTCTATCTTATCTTTTTCCTTCTTGGTTTGCTTCTGTGTGGGCGTGGCAGGCTGGCCCCTCTCCCCAACCTGTAGGTTTAGTGTTGTCCTCTGTAGCACATACTTCTGGGGGTGTCTATTTCTTCTTTTGTTATGGTTGTGTTTTGAGGTTTGATACATCAGTCTGTGTTAATTTAGAAACATAGTGTGTTTCTAAGATGCTGTAAATTTCTTATAGATTTTCAAATGTGTTATCGTACAGTGCATGGTGCCATCAAGTCTTCTCTGACTCACAGCAACCCCTTGGCACAACAGACCGGGATGCTGCCTGCTCTTGCACCATCCTCACAATTGTTATGTTTGAGCCCATAGTTTCAGCCACTGTATCCATCCATCTTGATGAGGGCCTCCCATGTTTCATTGCCCCTTTATTTTAGCAAGCATGATATCCGTCTCCAAGTGTCATCTCTCCTGACAACAAACATATCCAAAGTACACAAAGTCCTGCCATCCTTACCTCCAAGAAGGAACGTTCTGGCTGTACTCCTTCCAAGACTGATCTGTTTGTTCTTTGGGCAGTCCATGGTACTTTCCATCTTCTTTGCCAGCATCATAATTCACATGCATTGATTCTTCTTTCGTCTTCCTTAATTATTGTCCAAATTGCACATGCTTCGGGGGCCATTAAAATCCCATGGCTGGGTCAGAAGTATCTTTGTCCTCAAGCTTTGCAGCACTGTAAAGAGGTCAATAGTGTGATGTTCATTTTTTCAGTTGCTTCTGTTGATGTTATCTTTTAATATCTTATTCATGGTATTTACTTCTTATTGTTACTGTCCTTTGCTAAGTTTTCTAATTTTATTAATCCTCTTAAAGATCTAATTTCTTGTCTTACTGATTTTTTCCTACTGTTTTTCTGCTTTCTAATTCACTTATTTATCCTCTCATTTTTGTTGCTTTTCCTCTGATGGCTGAAGATTTATTTTTCTGCACTTGTTCTAATTGTTGAAGACGTGGGATTGAGGTGTTGAATTTGGTTCTTTTTTTCTGTTTGATATGTACATTTATTGCTAAAATTTGGGTTCTGATTACTGCCTCTGCTGCATCCTAAAGGTTTTAGTATTTTAGGTTTCACATCAAGAATCTTTAACTTTTCACTTTTGTTTCTTCAATTACCCATTAATTTTAAGCAAGGTGCTCTTTGATTCTCATGTATTTGCTCTTTATTTTTGGTTGTCCTATTGTTTTTCCAATTTTGTAACTGATCTGAGAACAGGATTCATAATAGCTCAATGTATTTAAATTGTGAACGCTTTCTTTGTGGCCTCACATGTGGTCTATTCTGGAGATTTTTATTGTGCACTGGGAAAGAATGCATCTTGAGTTGCGATTGGACTCAGAGCTCTGACTATGTTTCAGCAGTCAATGTGATTAATTGTGTAGTTTTGTCCTGTGTCTCCTTGGGTCTCTTTCTAGCTGCCCAGCCCTTCATTGAGAGTGTCTACTGGCATCTCCTGTTATGAGTGTCGACTTTTTTCCTTTGGGCTCTTCAACTCTAAGAATTGATTGGTGTTTTCTTGAGGGTGCTTAGGTATTGAGAGTGCATACATATTTATTATGTTTATGTGTTCTTGTTCAATTTTCCCTTTAATCATTATATAGTGATCTTTTTTCTCTCTCATGATAGATTTTGCCTTGAGAACTACTTTATCAGAGATTAATATCTCCACTCCTGCCTTTTAAATTTCCATTAGCTTGATATATTTTCTTCCAACCTTTTGATTTTCAGACTATTTTTGTCTTTATATTGGAGGTGTGTTTCCTATCAGCCGCAGATTAATGGGTCTTGTTTTCTTATCCATTCTGTTATTCTCTGCCTTTTGTCTGCTGCATTTAATCCATTTAAATTCAGTGTCTGTATTAATAGATATGAATGTATTACTGTAATTTTGCTGGGGGGGTTCATTCTGGTGTTGTCTGCTTCTTTGTTTCTCATACTTTTCTTTATTTAGTAGTACTTTATGATGGTGATTTTTTTATGCAGTTTTTCCTTTTGGGGGGAAGAGAATCACTTCACTTTTCTCCTGCAGATCTACTGGTGGGTTTATACTGCTAACCTTGTTCTTATTGGCAAACCACTTATGCTATATGACAGTTTCTGCAACAGGACATCCTGTTTGGTCAAGCAGAAGGTCAGCTAAAAAGAGGACCAGGAAGGAGATGGATTAATGCTGTGAGGACATCAAAGGACTCACATATGATAAGGATTGTAAGATTGGTGGAATCCTGGGCCATTTTCCCTTCTGTCGTGCGTAGGGTCACTATAAGTTAGAACTGACTCAAGAGCATCTAACAACAACCACATGCTCTCTGATGGTGCTGTCGAGTAAGCACTGGACTCCTAATCTCAAGATCAGAGTCTCAACCTCACCAATCTCTGTAGGGTCACGATGAGTTGTAAGTGACTCAATGACAATGGACTTTTGTATACTCTTGACAACCAACTATGAATGAATAAGGTGAGCTTAAATTAGAAAAAGAGAAAATACAAGAACAAAAAGTCATAGCATAATGAGACTGGTATTAAAGGTAAACATAGTGGTAATATATTGGAGAAATAATTATACTAATCCTTGGTAACATATGATGCAGCTTAAAGAAAGGGAAGGCAGATGAAGAGACCAGGAGTTGTTTTCATGTGTGAGATCATACAGAGTGAGCAGAGGCAAGGAGAAGCATTCTTTGGGAAGATGCTGAGTGATAGAGGGTATATAAAGATATTAACACAGCATAGGAATTCATTTGAAAAAGTTTGCAATCACTTTTGCATGTCAGCTTGAATTTGAAATTTATCATGTAGAATTAGGGGACTGGGGATTTTTTTTTTTTTTTAGTGTTAGAGTCACAGGTGCAAATGTGTAGTACTCACAAGAATAAGAGGGTGAAAGATAAATTCGAGGATGACTGGAGTCAAGGAAGACAAACATGTTCGTGAAAATTGAAATAAACAAATATTTAGCCTTCAACCTATCTTCAAGGAGCACTAATGTTACATGTCTTGCTGCTAACTGTAAGATCAGCTGTTTGAGCCCACCAGCTGCACTGTGGCAGAAAGATGAGGCTATCTCCTGAAAAAATGTAGATAGGCTTGGAAACGCACTGGATACTTCTACTCTCTCCTGTAAAGTGTCTGTAAGTCAGAACCAATGAGTGGTGATGCTGACCTTCAAGACTATGAATTAGATCGGATTGGAAATTTTATTACACCAATCTTTTTTTAAAATTTTTGAGTGGCAAGCTATAGTTAAGAGAGTGCACACAGGAAAATTTCTTGCTAAAAATACTCATTTGTTGGGTAGCCTTAAAAATGAACTGTAAATGTCTTCCCTGAGTCAGTTATACCTACTCAGACATTGGTCAACTTACAGACAATTCAAATCTGGTGGTGAGATTGCCAAATATGACCTTTTGAACAGGTGAGTATGGGCTCCCAAAGGTCTATTTGGCAGATAGTGGCTATAATTTGTATAAGATGGCTCTAGTTAGTGTACAAGAATCCTTGATCATATCTTGATAGCATCATGATATTTGGAGGGAAAAAATTGACCTTGTCAAGGATTTCATCTTCCTTGGATCCACAATCAATGCTCATGGAAGCAGCAGTCAAGAGGTCCGATGACACACTGCAGTGAGTCAATCTGCTGCACAGACATCAAGGCTGACATTCCCCGGTGTGACAAGCAGATGACTACTATCCCAAGCGTGTAGAACTGGTTGACATTAGTCTTTGGTTAGGAGTTTTGTCCTTTAGGGTGCCCAATGAATGGTGGCCCAGGACTATTTGGATGTCCTCCTTGCTTTATTTTGACATGTATTCATCCGGTAGGTGTGTTTCTGCTTTGGAGAATGAATATTATTGAAAATGTTGCCTATGACCAACCACCATTGTATATGTAAACGCGCCAAGTCACTGAGGAGTTTAATACATACAACTCAACAGTTCAGGTATTGCAGTTTGTAGCCAGTCTATACTTTTATAGTTTCCTATTCTCCACAGTGCTTTAAACTCTATACCATTTGAGAAATTGATGACACTACCAATCAAATTACCTTATGCTCTAGAGAGATAATTTATGCTTATGGGAGCCATAATGTTTATGGGAGCCAGAGCAACAGGTAGCCATGGAAGCAAAGGCCAACATAGCCCAGCATACCACATAGCTGAGAGACAGGGTCAGAGAGAGACTTGGATGCTGGCTAAGGAGAGGTATAGGCCAGTGATTGTATCCTTATTGTTTCCTTACTTACAGTAATATATTAACTTCCCCAATAAATTCCCTTAATCTTGAGTGTTTTCTTTGAATTCTGTGTGTGCATTGCAATGAATTATTGATTGCAGGATAGAAATAGAATGCTGCTAAGTGAATTATTAGTGTCAGAATAGGCTATATAAGGGTGGAGGGTGAAGGCATGTCTGACCCCTCTCTTATAGCAATAAAGATGTCAAAGGATGTCAGACAAGTCCACCTCCATTGCTGTTTATTGCTGGGGCAATGTTTCTATGTTATGAAAGGAGGCGATAGAAATTTAAAACTCCAGGAAGGAAATTGAAGATCACATATGGAACAAGGAGAAGATGGTCTGAGGGCAGATATATCAACTCCAAGTCCAAAATTCTACAGTATTAAGCAAACAAGCAATACCTACATGAAGCTCACAAGAACATTCTGCATCACCAAAGTGCAAATGGGAGGGTGAGTAATGGCTATTAGCTTCCTGACCAACGAGCTGAAGAAGATGTTATGGAAATTGATGAATGTGTCTACAGTTCCATCCAACACCCCTTTTTCTCCATCTCAGAACTCATTGCCCCCCAGAGGACTGACTGGAAGTTACCCTGTAATTGCGTAAAGTTTGAAAAGTTTTGCATTGAGTTCCTAAGTGAGCTAAAAGTTTCATAATTTGACTTTTTATATGTAACGATGGCATCAAAACTTCTAAGATTAAGCTGAGAGGGTTTTTTAAATAGATAAACGGATATTTGTGAGCCATCAGAATACTTTTAAGGATGACGTCTGTTAAGATTATTGGCAATTAAGGAAGAGAGTTGTAAGAGAAGTTTCAGTAAAATTGTATTAAAAGGAAATACGTAAAGTGCATATGAAGAAAATGTTTATGGGTATGAATTATTCAAACCGCTGGGACAGTATGAGAACCGAATGGCCACATGAAATGTGGTGATTATCATTTGCTTGCTGCATAATAATTACATGCTAATTTACTTTATTAGCTTGAATTAATTATTCAATAACTCGATTCTTATAATAAGGACCTAGAAAGCATGCCTTGAGCAGCAGACCGCAAGATCAGCAATCAAGCCCACCAGCTGCTCCTCGGGAAAAAGATGAGGCTTTCTACCCTGATAGAGAATTGCAGTCTTGGAAACCCACAGGAGCAGTTGTACCCTGTCCTGTAAGGGCACTGTGCATAGGTTTTGTTTTGTTTTGTTTTGCTATATATACAGGAGATGAGCCTTGCTCTGCTCTGGTCAGGAGACAGGCTAGAGTTGAGGGCCAGTGACCTCACACCCCACCATCAACCAACCTGCCTCCAATCAACACCAACTGTACTGTGACCAGGCAACAATGGCTTTGTTTTTTTATCTGAGTGATAAACCTACAAACAGAAACTAATGTTTCTAAAAAATAAGACCTGTGATGACCAGAACCAAAGGAGAGAAAGAGCCAGGGAAACCAGGATTGCCTGCAGAGTTTCTTCTGTGGACAGACTCCCTCACCCTTCCCTTAACCTTCCATAATATCGCTTCCTATTCTGTCTCTGCTTATTTTCCAATCTTATTTCACATTTATGTATAATGGATTTCCCATGGATAGCACTGCTTTTATATTTGTAAAACAGGAAACTTATTTTCTTAATTGCATCATTACTTAAAATCAAATAATAGAGTGAGAGCACTCTTTGGGTGATGCAAAGGATTCAGTGCTGAACTATAGGCTCAAAGCAGGATAGTTTGAACTCGCCCAGTGATGGCCTGGCAGATAAGCCAGCAATCTGTTTCCAAAGATCACAGCTTTAAAACCCTGATGGAGCAGATCCACCCTGCACACCTTGGTTTGCTGCAAATCCGAACTGACAGGGCAGCAATATCAGGAGAGGCAACTGAGGAGCCCGGCCATCTTTACTCCAGTTGACTTGCAACCCTCTCATGTTGTTGACATCGAACGCGTGGTAAAGATGAGCAGTCTGGAAAAGGTCACAGATGACTATCTTTTGAATACAAGTGAGAGAAGCCAAGGAATGGGAAGCAGAAATAGACCCAGCAATTAATCACGTCTTACTCCTTGGATTGAAAATTGCCTTCCTTTCTCTCTTGAACACATCAGCTTATACAGAGTCCCTGAAACCCCTTCTCCACGGAATCCCTTCTAAGGTATTCCCAAGGAAAGACGTCGGTGTTATCTGGTATGCATGTACTCCTCAGGTAGCTGAGGAGATTTTCATCGTTCTATAGAAAAGAAAGCAGTGTGCACTAAAACTAGTCAATTCAACTTTCTCAACCGACGAGGGTGAAGTGAGGGAGAGTGTTTAGGATGAAGTAGCTGTCTTGCCAAGGTCTGTTCCCTGGTGGGGATTATCTGCTATAGAAGTGGCTTTCAAACTTTTAAACATGTGAAACATGGCATAAAAAGTACTTTGAATTATAGCCGAATACTCTCATGTCCTTGCTCTCATACACAAGACAGAGATATCAATTGTCATACTACTTGTCCTTGAGATATTTCTTTACACTCTCATATTGCTTTCTCCGTGCCTTTTCTTTTTTCAAAAAAATGTCGATTGAGGTGCAGCAGATTGATTTTATAGACTCCACGTGATTGAAAATAGCTCACAGTGGAAAATACTTTCCTCAAGATATTTGAATGAGGGAATGGACCATCAAGGGTTAAGGTGAATCATAATGCCAAATCAAATTATTTTCCAATCAGTTGGATGACAGTCAGATGGAGTCCCCTTTCTTGGCCTTAGCACTAAAAGGGACAAGCCAACTAGGGAAAACGGATTTATAAGAAGATGGTGGAGGGAGAAAGAGAGAAGAAAGTGACTGAAATCTATCTTATTTAAGTGTTTGCAGTTCAATTACAAATAGACGTGTAGCTTGTCTTTTTATGAAATGGTGGTTTGGTTCTTAAGAATACATATATACACAAAGAAATACATATATGCATACACACATTCTTTTTTTCTTTTTAATAATTTTATTGGGGACTAGTACAATCTTATCACAATCCATACATATGTCCATTGTGTCGAGCACATTTGTACATTTGTTGCCATCATCATTCTCAAA
>NW_022103900.1:38292091-38293423 GCF_000313985.2 Echinops telfairi
CTTCCCTTGCTGTTCTGTTGCACATCCTTAGTGTTTTGCCTTGGTGTGGTGGGGTCAGATCGGGCGCAATTCCCACACTGTGTCTCCAGTGCTGGCCCCTGTAGGGCTATGGGTCTGTGAAGGATGTTGTTTCTTATAGTGGGGCTGGCCTTATGGTCCTCTCTATACATGGGCTGCTCTGAGCAGGGATATTGTCCTCAAGGCTTGGTGGGCCAGGATGTGCTCTACTCTCTCTTCCGCCCCCTTCATTTGCTCCTTTGTGCTCTAATCAGACATGTCTCTCTCATGAGCTGTAGCTTCAGTGCTGTCCTCAAGTAAATTCTTCTGGGGGTAGGGGCGGCTGTCCACGTGGTTGGAATTGGGGCCAACCCCTCAGACCTCTCTAGTGGTTCCCTGCTTCATGCCGGTATGCACGCACATTCTTTAATTTTGTACCTAAGCAAAATTATATAGATACTGAGAGTACCCTAACCCCATGTACAATATCCTTTAAATTTTTGAATGATACACTAATTTGAATAAATGCTCTCTGGAAAACAGTAAGATGAATTAAATGGCAATATGATCATACTTTTCATGCTATAGGTCATATTTAAATTCTAATTTCTAATATTTTCCTTCAAGGAAGCTTACAAGTTCGCTACCAATTGAGCAAGGAAGAAAGCCATGTCTTTACCATTGATGTAGACAACTTTGCCAACAGAAGGATACATCGTTTGAAGATTACCCGAGAGGGGAGAAAGCTCACCATTCAGGTGAATTACTTCCCTTTTCCTGTGCAATCATGTATGCTTTGGCAGCTCAAAACTTGTAAGGGCCAGATGTGGAGTTGAGGGTTGGACTATGAACCATGCTTAACCTGAGGAGGTAGCATCCAGCTCCCCACGGCCATCAAGATGATCCCAACTCATAGTGGCCCTCCCTAGAGTTTCTGAGACGGTAATCTTTTGGGGAGCAGACAGCCTCGCATTTCTCTCAAAGAACCATTAGTGGGTTTGAATCACTGACTTTGCAGTTAGCAGTCCAAAATTAACCAGATAACAGAACTCCCTGTAACTAACACAGAGACATCAAATACTCCCCACCATTACCAATATAAGCATTATCTCAGAACTTGTTAGAAATTTGAATTATTGGCCCCACCCAGTTCGATTTCATCAGAAGTTGGAGTGAAGGGTAGCAATTTATATTGCAATAACAGATGACTTAATAACAGAACAAGAGTCTAGTGAAAGATACACGGGGAAAGGGGAAGTTCCAGGTCACTATGAGTGGGCATCTAGTGATAGCAGTGAGTTTGGTTCAGTGAGAAGGGATAAAATCCCTGAGTGA
>NW_022103900.1:38293710-38296401 GCF_000313985.2 Echinops telfairi
ATATTAGAGGTTCAAATACACTAGGAGGTATTTCTAAATACAGAACTGCAGATCTACTTCTGAAAAATAAGGCATTGAAAACAATATCAAAAACAGTTTTACTTTGATAGACATAGCTTTTCATGAGTCTGAATTGTCATTTTGACTTTGCTCTATGTATTTCATTAATTTGTCAACTAAATAGCCCAACATGTGAGCTAATATTAGTGTTCAGTTTCCCTCCGTTCCATGTCAGGGCTCCAATGTTTACCCCAAGTCAGACACAGCTCACTGATAATATCTTGTGTCCTTTGAGTCAGTCAACTTTTCTCTCAATATATTTTGTTGTTGTTGTTGTGTTAGGCAGCATTCATTGATACCAACACACAGAAACCCTAAGTACAACAGAATAACACACTGCCCCTGCCTTGCAATTGTTCTGAAGTTGAGCCCTTGTTGAGACCCTCATCTTGTTGAGGGTCTTCCTCTTTTTTGCTGCCCCTGTACTTTACCAAACATAATGTCCTTTTACAAAGACTGATCTCTCTTGATACCATGTACAAAGAATAGGAGAGAAAGTCTCATCATTTTCACCTTGAACAAGTGTTCCAGCTGTACTTCTTCCTAGGCAGATGTGTTTGTTCTTTTGACAGTTCATAGCATTTTAAATATTCTTTACCAGCACCATTGTTCAAATGCACTGATTTTTCTTCAGTATTCCTTATTCAAAGTTCATTTTCCACATGCATATGAGGCAATGGAAAAAATCATGGTTTGGGTCTCATTCAAACTCACTGCCATGGAGCCAGTGCTGACTCACAGCAACTCCCTGTAGGTGTCCAAAACCATAACTGTTTACAGCAGTAGAAAGTCCAATCTTTCTCCCAAGGGCCTGCTGGTTTTGAGCAGTCAACTATGTGGGTTACAGCCCAATGCATTACCACCACACCACCAGGGTTCCAGATGGCTTGCATCAGCCATACCTTAGCCTTCAAAGTAGCACCTTGCTTTCCAACACTTGAGAGATCTTCTACAGCACATTTACCCAATACAATGTATTATTTGATCTTTACACACACTAATTTTGAAAGGAAAAAAAAAAGTTCGCATGCCAATGTTCTCCTTCTACTCGCCCCTAGTAATTTGGTTAAAGTGTTAAGGAAGAGCCAAATTTTCTTTAAGAAAAGAGAAAGAATTAATTTCTTGAACAATTAGATTTTGCAGAGGGGCCATATGAGTCTATTCCAGTAACACAGACTAGGGGAATATGTAGTGGTT
This sequence comes from Echinops telfairi, assembly GCF_000313985.2. Lineage (NCBI taxonomy): Eukaryota > Metazoa > Chordata > Mammalia > Afrosoricida > Tenrecidae > Echinops > Echinops telfairi. The sequence continues at coordinate 38,294,968 of NW_022103900.1, forward strand.
AGATGGAAGCAGCTTCGAGAAAACCTGGGAGGATGTGATAGCTATTAGCTGGGTGGATCTTATCTTAATCTCCAATTGTAAGCATTATTTTCCTGTACTCCATTTACAGGAAATTCCCATTCATTTTAGCCTCATCTCATACCTGAGCAATAACACTTGAGGGGAAGCATCCTTTCACTGCTGACCTGTGATTCCCAAAGGGAAAGAAGGAGGAGGCAGACGAGAGAAGTAAGGGAGGCCAGGAACTAAACTCCTTCAATGGGAAGTCTGATTCTGAACCCATGTGCATTGTGAATGTGGATTGTGAATGGGAACCAAGATACCATAGACCTAAAGGACAGGTGGCCACCAAGGCTACTTCAGCACCTGGCTGTGTCATAGCTTCTGTCTTGATAGTCTATGAGCTATTAGAGGAATCAATATAGGATAACAAGTCTGTGTTAGTAGTTACTTCCCCAGTTTCTATGCTACGTTCTATAGGAATTAGATGTGAATAAGATGATTATGATATAATATGATAGATATGAAAACAAAAACACAAATAGAAGCAGCTCCTCATCATGCTTCATTTTAAATACAAGGTTAGGTGTAGAAAAAGATCTTATTGGAACAGAGAAGAATGCCAACCTGTTTTACCAAAGTTCTAAGAGACGCTTTTTGAGGGGAGTGGACTCTTTGAGCGGTATCTGGGACACAGTGTCTGGGATGTACACAAACTCAATTATTCATTGAAAGTTCAACAGAAGGAATCACTGCCTGGTGCAGCACCATCCGCACAATTGTTGTGATGTTTGAGCTCATTGTTGTAGCCACTGCGTCAATTCATATCCTTGAGGGTCTTCCACTTTTTCTCTGCCCTTTCTCAAGCATGATGTCCTATTCCAGGGAGCAGTCTAACCTAATAATATGTCCAAAGTGTGTGAGATGAACCTTCTGACTGCACTTCTTCCAAAGACAGATCTGTGTGTTCCTTTGGCAATCTATGGTACTCTCGATATTCTTTCCCAGGACCATGATTCAAATACGTCAGTTCTTCAGTTTTCTTTATTCAATGTCCAACTTTCACAAACATATGAGGCAACTGAAAATATCATGGCCTGGGTCAGGTGTACCTTGGCCCTCAAAGTAGCATCCGTACTTTTCAGCATTTTAAATAGGACTTGTGCAGCGCTTTCTCCAAGGCATGCTGGACCTCTCGACTGCTGCTTTCTTTTCTTGTAGTTTGAAAGTTCATTTCCATTCCCTCTCTCTCTCTCTCTCTCACTCTCTCTCTCTCTCTCAAGCCACTCAGGCCACTATTTAGATTTAAGAGATAAGGAATCTGGAAGAATTATATTTTAAAAAGAAACACATATATATTTACACAGTCCATCTGAACAAATGAAATAAACAAAAATATACAGTGAACCCTCGCCACTTCGCGCTTCGACTTCC
>NW_022103900.1:38297483-38298603 GCF_000313985.2 Echinops telfairi
ATCCCAATTCTACCTTACAAATCCGGCTAGACCAGAGGATGTACACTGGTACAGATAGGAACTGGAAACACAGGGAATCCAGGACAGATGAACTCCTCAGGACCAGTGGTGAGATTGGCGGTACCAGGAGGGTGGAGTGAAGGTGGGGTAGAAAGGGGTAGAACAGATTACAAGGATCTACATATAACCTCCTCTCTGGAGGATGGACAACGGAAAAGTGGGTTTTGTTTTTTTGGTTGTGTGTTTGTGTGTGTGTGTTGCAGTCTTTATTTCTTTAGGTATATAACCAATAGAAAGATTGTTGTATCATAGGTACTTGTATTTGCATTTGTTTAAAGAAATTCTATACTGATTTGCATAGTAGTTGTACAATTCTATAGTCCCCTAGCAATTTAAAAGCATTCCTATCTCTCTGCATTTATTATTTTCTGTTTTATTGAACTTTGCTAAAAGTGTCAGTGTGAGATGGCATGGCATTGCTGTTTTAATTTGTACTTTTTGTACTGCTAATGAACATGAACACTTATTCATATGAGTGTTGGCCACCTGGATGTCATTTCTGGAATTATCTATTCATGTCACATGCCCATTTTTGACTGGGCTATTTGTATTGAAGGTATTATAGTTTTCCATAGATTTTGGAAATTAGCCCTTTATATGATGCATTGTTAATATTTCTTCCAAATAAGTGGGTTCTTCATTTTTTATGAAGTATTTTGTTGTGTATAAATGTATTTTTAAGAGGTCCTAGTTCTTTATTTTGTCTTCTATGGTATAGATAGTCTTCATTTTGTTAAGTTGTATATTTATGCCTTGTATTAGAATCATTAAGGTTGTCTCTATTTTTCCATTGACAGTCTTCACAATTGTGTGGTTTATTTCTAGGTTGTGGTTTATTTCTAGGTCTTTGATCTGCATTGACTTCAGTTTTGTACCTGATGTGAGGTATGAGTTCTGTCTCACTCTTCAGGGGACAATCCAGTTTTCCCAACACTAGTTCTTGAAAAGTTTAGCTCTTCCTCCATGTAGTGTGTTTTAGTCCATTAGCAAAGATTAGGTGTCTAGAGGTGCTTGATTATATTTCTGGGTTCTCAATTCTAATTCATTGGTCTTCATATCT
>NW_022103900.1:38300111-38302172 GCF_000313985.2 Echinops telfairi
TGGGTCTTTGATGCTTGATACCTGATCGCATCGACACCTCATGATCACACAGGCTGGTGTGCTTCTTCCATGTTGCTTCTCAGCTTTATGGCTGCTTGATTATCTTTAAACCTTTAATACCCTAGACACCCTATCTTTTGATAGCCAGCACCATCCCATTGTGTCTTCAGTAATCGTGTCAGGGAAGGTGAACCTCAAAGAGTGCCATGTTAGTAGAACAAATTGTTCTTGAATTGATAGAATACTTCAGTGGAGGCCCAATATCCATCTGCTACCAAAATACTTTATAAATAAAATATTTATACGTTTGGTTTCTTGAAGGAGTGTTTTGTAGTTTTCCTGGTATAGCATTTTGTTTCTCTGATAAGATTTATTTTTAAATATTTTATCTTTTGTATGGTTATTGTAAATGGTATTGTTCTTTTAATATTTTTTGGTATCATCCTTAATATATAAGAATACAACTGATTTCTGTATGTTGATCTTATAGCATGCTATGCTGCTGAATTTTCAATTAGTTTGAGTGATTGTTTAATTGAATCTTTTGGGTTTTCTATATATAGGATTATGTTGTGTGCAAAAAAAGAGAATTTAATTTCTTCTGTGCCTATGTGGATACCTTTAATGTCTTTGCCATGTCTTATGGCTCTATCTAAAACTTCCAGAACTATATTAAATAGGAGTGATAAAGGATAATCTTGTCTAGATTCCTTTCAAAAAATGAATGTTTTCAATTTCTCCCCATTAAGTGAGATTCATGCTCCTGATTTCATATATATAGCTTTTAATATGTTGAGAAATTTCCCTTCTATGCCTGTATTATTGAGTGTTTTAATCAGAAATGGATGTTGAATCTTATCAAATGCCTTTTCTGCATTAATTGATATAATATAAAAGATTATAACATAATAAATATAATGTGAAAAGGTTATTTTTTATTTTATTTATACATTGAATTATATTGATTGTTTTTACAACATTAAACCATCCTTGACATTTAGTATGAGTTCCACTTGATAGTATTACATTTTCTTTATGATTTGTTGAATCCTGTTGGCTTGAATTTTATTGAAGATTTTGGCATCTGTAGACCTTAGAGACATTGGTCTGTAACTTTCAATTCTGGTCATGTCTTTGTCTGGTGCAGCTATCAGAGTTATAGTTCCTTCATAAGATGAATTCCATAGTATATTGTGCATTTGTATATTGTAAAATGGTTTTATAAAATTTGTATTAAGTCTCCTCTGAATGTTTGTTAGAGTTCCCTGCCGCTTTCATAAGCATTGACTGTGGGTTCAAGCAAAATGAAATCCTTGAAAACTCAATTTTTCTCATTTTATCATGTTGTTACTTATAGGTCAAATTACAATGATTTGTGTTTTCTTTACATTGAGTTGCTATCTGTAGCAAAGGGTTATGTCCTTGATCTTCGTGAGGAAATGCTTCAACTCCTTCTTGCAAGCTAGGTTGTGCCGCTAGCATATTATAGGTTGTTGATAAGCTTTCTTCGATCTTGATGCCATTTTCCTGTAGCCCAGGTACTCGGATTATCCAATCAGGATACAGAAAGAATAAGTGTGCTAACTCACACCTCTCCTAATTTTCACCCACACAGCATTGCTTTATTCTATGTGAGTGACTCCCTTGTAGTCCATGTACAGGTTCGACATGAACACAATTAAATATTATGGAATTCCCCTTCCTCCCAATACTATGCATAGTTTGTTATGATATACTCAGTGTTACCCAAAGTGAATAATCCTGCCCCTGGCAGTGCAGGTAATGGAACGATCCAACAGGGCTGCAAAAGAAGATATTTACAATTTATCCTGGATTATAAGCTTAGTAAAAACTTTTTTAGTTGCCTGAGGGAACTCAGTCAGTTATTTGTTTGTTTTTCCTGAAAAGGGGGAGTAGGTCAAATAAGTTTAGGAACTTATCATCTACAAAGTTGAATGCCTTGCATCATCAAAAATACACAAGTAAACATTTTTCTAGTATTCTCTACTTTCAACCAAGATTCATCTGATCTTGGCAATAATAACCCTCATTCTAGTCTCC
>NW_022103900.1:38302842-38303989 GCF_000313985.2 Echinops telfairi
CATCATTTCTTCCAGTTCCTTGAGCTAGTATAATTTCAACAGCAACATTTGTCTGCTAGTTTTTTGCATCGTGGCAACTTGTGAGTTGCTGTGATGCTTCAAGCTTTGTCACTGATATTTTCAGTACCAACAGTGTCACCCTAGCTTAACAGGTCCAGTGGGACTTCCAGATTAAGACCAAACTAGGAAGAATGAATAGAGTGTTTACTTCTGAGGAATTAGCCCTGGAAAAATTTACAAATAGCAAGAAGGAATATGAGCCCCTCAGGTGGAAGGCGCTCAAAAGACATGATTTATGTGAAGCCCTCAAAACCTTCATTTTCTGAGAGGCGTGGCTCAAAATGAGAATAGCTACAAATATATATTAATAATTGGAATATGGAATTATGAAGTGTGAACTTAGGAAAATTGCAAGTCATCCAAAATGAAATGGAACACATAAGGAAGTAAATGGATTGGTATAGGTCATTTCAAATCAGACAGTCATATGGCTTAGTGTGCCAAGAATGATTCGTTCAAGAGGAATGGTATCACATGTAATCAAATCTTGTAGTTTGTAACTGCTACTGAGTTGGCTCTGACCCACGAAACAAAACACTACCCAGTCCTTGTCCTCCTCACAATTGTTCCTATGCCTGAGCCCATGGATGTAGCCACCGGGTCAATCCATACCATTGAAGACCTTCCTCTTTTTTGCCACTTTACCAAACATGAGTCCTTCTCAAGGGACTGGTTTCTCCTGACAATATGTCCAAAGTATGTAAGAAAAAATCTTGCCATCTTTGCCTCTAAGGAGAATTCTGGTTGTATTCCTTCCAAGACAGATCTCTTTGTTCTTCGGACAGTCCACAGTACTTTCAATATTCTTCTCCAGCACCACAATTCCAATGCATCGACTCCTCTACCATATTCCTTATTCAGTGTCCACTTTTCACATGCATATGATACAATGGAGAATACTATAATCAAATAGCAAACCTTATTACAACTGAATTTAAGAAAAGTTATTAGCTACTCTCAAGTTGGCCTAGCCTCATGTCACCCTCATGCACAAAGAAATGAAACACTGCCCACAGGAGGAGTGCAGCGGAACAGCAAGGGAATGGAGCAGCAAGGTCCTCAGGGAATGCTGAAGGTGGACTTTGGG
>NW_022103900.1:38305775-38327808 GCF_000313985.2 Echinops telfairi
AAATACAATATGCCGTTTGTGCCACAGTATACAGGCAGTGAATGCCCTGAAGACCTAAGATACTCCTGTAAGAAAACCAATCCAAGAAGAGGTAGCAAGAAGGAAACTGTAGTTAAGAGAATTAAGCATTCAGATACATATATTCAGAGTCAGGCTTGGAAGAATAAAATAGATATGATTAGCTTAAAAAGTTGGGTCTGATGGGAAGTACTTCTTAGGAATGGGGAACATGGGAATAAGTAGAATTAAATGGAATTAGCGATGGGTGAGGAAATGAGGAATGCTATGGGCCCTATGATTGAATTTACTCCTCAATCCTACCAAATCCTGTGTAGGTAGCCTCACCACCGCCTCCTTTAGGGGCTACTCCGGTTAAACTCCACTCACCAAGGAAGTTTCAATGATCCTTTTGTGAAGCCTCAAGCCTTGCCCAGGAAACATGTAAGCCTATACCTGAATGAGACCAGGTCAAAGTTATGGAGCAAATGGGGCAGAAAATGACCCTAGAACAGAATAAGGAGGAGGAAGACATTAGGAATGGAGACCCAATGTTAACTCTGCCCAGTAGGCTCTGTAACTGCTTCATTTGCCGTTCCGGTGTGCAGGAAAGCACTGGTGAGAAACCCTCTGTGGAAAGATAAATGCCTGTCAAAGTCTATATCGAATTTCCCAGAAATAAGATGCCTGTGCGCACGCGTATGTACTTGCAACTGTGTGAGAAGCCTGATTTCACAGGGAGGGGAAAAAAAGCAGTATTTTATATGCATTGTAGGAGACTTATTCAGCTATGTCTAATCTTGCCGGAGGATTCTCACTTGGTATTTTCAACAATTTCTAGCGGGAAGTATTCTATCTCCTTCACACATCGACCTCTGTTGATGCACCCTTAGTTTTGTTTTCTTTTTTTCTTGCAGGTGGATCAGCAACTCCAGTTAAATTATAACTTCTCCCCAGATGTTGAATTCAGAGCTTTCAGGTCACTCACTCTGGGAAGAGTCACAGGTTCGTTGGTTTGCTTCCTAGCTCTCCAGTGAGTTCTTAATAAATAAATACATAGGTGATTTTCACTGCAGTTTTGTTGATTCATTATAGCATCTTGCCATAATGTCTAATGTGGGGAACCAAAATTTATGGTCAAGAATATGTAAAGTAGGTCTGAGGGGCTGGGGCTGGGGTTTGGATATTAGGTGCTTAAGGTTGGGTACTATATTTACATGAGGACAAAAAGTATGGTAGTAGGGATCCTAGTTATACATCCATTGGTTGATTCCAAACAAAACATATTTAAATGTCTCTAGGATCTGTAGACACTACAGATAAGTTCTTTTAGTAATGCATATGTTTTAGTCTTCTTAGAGTGCCTTCAAAACAACAACAACAACAACAAAAGGTCCAATCAAATCAGTAGCTTCCAACGGCATTCAAGGCAGAGAGGAGATAAGCTCAGATGGTTATGTTGACAGTATTTTAGAATTCCAAAGGAGTACTCTAAAAAAACACAGAGCTTATTGGGAGCTGATTGGGAAGAAGTTTGAATAAAATTGAAAACTACATTTGTGATCTTTTTTTAAAAGGCCAGAAAAGTTGCTTCGAGGGATTATTTCCCATCACTACAATTCACCTGCTCATTCTGTGAGGCCAGCAGGGGCTGTCCTATGAAAATTTCACTGGCATATTTCCCATATCTGCCCTAGAGCTTTGATTATGCCCCTTTAGACATCATTTTATCCCCAAACTCAAAGAACATTTCTAAAAAACACATTTAATCCATTGAAGATGTTGAAACTATCATTTTGACATTGAATAAATCAAAGAATTATTTAGAAAAGGGTAAGATAAATGAAAACACCATTTTCGGAAGTTATAGAAATAGATGTGAAGTAACAATAGATTGACACTTGGAATTTTTGCTTATAAAATTTCTATGATTTGGAGTAATTTTTTTAAAGCTTATTCTCATATTTACCTTATAGAAGGTAGAGGTATCAGGGTGGTGCAAATTATTGACATGCTCAATTTGCAACCCGAAGGATGGAGGCTTGAGGCTACGTAGAATGGCCTTAAGATAAAGGTCACGTAATTTGCTTCTAGAAAATGAGTCTTTGAAAACGTTCGTGGTGCACCACTGTACTTAGATACACATAGGGTCATTATCATTGGAATGGACTTAATGGCAATTAATCCTGGTTTAAAGGGGCTTGTGTAAGGTATTTTTGATTAGCCTGTTTAAATCTTTAGTTTCTTTTTTAATTTACCAACAATTTTTAAAGATTTTAAATATACTGTAATGGTGCTTTACTTCTTTTACAGTCTTTGAATCTTTTTTTTAAATCATTTTATTAGGGGCTCATACAACTCTTATCACAACCCATAGATACATCAATTGTGCGAAGCACATGTTTACATTCATTGCCCTCATCATTCTCAAAATATTTGCTCTACACTTAAGCCCTTGGTATCAGCTCCTCATTTTCCCCCTCCCTCCTCCTCCCTCTCCCTCATGAACCCTTGATAATTTATAAATTATTATTATTTTGTCATGTCTTACACTGTCCAACGTATCCTTTCACCCACTTTTCTGTTCTCTGTCCCCTAGAGAGGAGGCTATATGTAAATCCTTATGATAAGTTCCCCCTTTCTACCCCACCTTACCTCCACCCTCCGGTATCACCACTCTCACCTGAAGTGATAATCTATCTTGGAGTCCCTGTGTTTCTGGTTCCTATCTGTACCAGTGTATATCCTATGGTCTAGCTGGATGTGTAAGGTAGAATTGGGATCATGATAGTGGGGGGAAGGAAGCATTTAAGAAGCAGAGGAAAGTTGTATGTGTCATTGTTGCTACACTGCACGCTGACTGGTTCATCTCCTCCCTGCGACCCTTCTGTAAGGTGTCCCATTACCTACAGATGGACTTTGGGTCTCCACCCTGCACTCTCCCTCATTTGCAATGATATGATTTTTTGTTCTTTGATGCCTGTAACCTGGTTCCTTCTACACCTCGTGGTCACACAGGCTGGTGTGCTTCTTCCATGTTTACCTGCAAGTTTTTAAGACCCCAGACACTATATCTTTTGATAGCCGAGCACCATGAGCTTTCTTCACCACATTTGCTTATGCACACATTTGGCTTCAGCGATCCTGTCCAGAAGGTGTGCACCATGGAATGCCAATTTGACAGAACAAAGTGTTCTTGCATTGAGTGAGTACTTGAGTGGAGGTCCAATGTCCATCTGCTGCCTTAATACTAACCCTATAAATATATGCACACCGATCTATTTCCCCATCATTCTATATAAATACAGAATGTGTGCATGTGTGCATGCCTGTATTTAGACCTCTATATATGCCCTTTGCCTCCTAGTTCTTTCCTCTATTTCCTTTTACTTTCCTCTTGGCCCACTATCATGCTTACCTTTCATTTGGGTTTCAGTAATTTCTCTCGGTTACATTGCCCTTGCTGAATCCCTACCAGGCCTCTCACACCCTCCTTGCCATTAATTTTGGATCACTTGTTGTTCCTTGTCCCTGAGTTAGTCAACACCACCTCCTTTCCCCCACCTTCCCCTCTCCCGTGTCTCCTCCAGACTGTTCATCCAGCCTAGCTTATCTAGATAGACCTGCAGCGATAATAATATGCACACAAAAACAAGGCATAGCAAGACAAAGTGACAAAAGAGAACACAACAACAAAGTAAACCAATGACCAAAAATTACCTAATTAATTGATTCATTTTTAAAAATTAAATAAAGAAAAACCTGTAAATAGATCCAGGTCTGTTTTTTTACCTCTAGGAGTGTCCTCCAGTCGAGTCCAATAGGGTACATTGCTCTGGCCCCAAAGTCTATCCTTTGCACTCCTCAGGAGCTCCCTGTTCTGCTTCCCATGTTGCTCTGCCACATGCCCTTAGTGTTTTTCCTCGGTGTGATGGGGGTCAGACTGGGCCAATCCCAACACTGAGTCTCCAGTGTTGTCCGCCATATGGGCCATGGCGAGGGACCTTGTGTCTCATAGTGGGATCAGCCATATGGTCCACTCTGTGCATTCACTATTCTGAGAGGGGATATCGTCCTCCAGGCTTAGTGGGCCAGGATATGCTCCACTCTCTCTTCCTTCCCCTTCATTTGTTCCTGTGTGCTCTGATCAGACACGTCCCTCTCCCCAAGCTACAGCTTCAGTGCTGTTCTCTAAAGTAAATTCTTCTTGGGGGGTGGGGGGTGGAGGAGAAGTTGTCCACGTAGCTGGGATTGGAGGTGGACCTCAGACCCCTCCACTGGCTCGCCTCTCCATGCTGGCATGATGCATTTGCATCCAGAACACTGGATTTAAGTCTGGTCCCTCTTTCCCTGTGGAGATATAAACAATACCCTATAACAGTGCCCTATTCCACTCCCTACACATTTCTATCCTTTTTTTTTTCCTTTCCTCCCCACCTCCTCCTTTATAATTGGCTACCATATATACCCCTGGATTTGATCTGGCCCCTGACATACTACCTGGGCCTCACCTCTGGAATGTTTGTATACAGTGGCTTTTTCCCTGTGCCCCTTTTCCATATCTTTTTTTTAAATAGACTTACCTCAGTGGACTCATGTTGTACTTGTCCTTTTGTGTTTGGCTTACTTTACTTAGCATAATTTCTTCCAGTTCCTCCCATGCAGCGATATGCGTCATGCGTTCATCACTGCTTTTTAGCGATGCATAGTACTCCATTGAATGTATTTACCACAGTTTTTTAATCTGTTGTCTGTTGATGGAAATTTGGGTTGTTTCCAATTCCTTCCGATTGTGAACTGTGCCGTGATGAATATTGGAGCACAGATATCTGGCCCTGGTTTGTTTCTTGCCTCTTCTGGGTATATGCCCAGTAGAGGGATTGCTGGGTCATATGGTAGCTCAATTTCCATCTGTTTTAGAAATCGCCAAAGTGATTCCCATCGTGGCTGTACATAGCTACAGGTCCACCAGCAGTGGATGACAGTTCCTGTCTCACCACAGCCCCTCCAAAATTTGCTGCTTTCTGATTTTTTGAATCGGGCTACCTTTGAGAGTGTTAGGTGGTATCTCATAGTTGTTTTAATTTGCATTACTCTTATGGCTAATTATCAGGAACGTTTTTTGCATATGTTAATTGGCCATTCGGATTTTAGACTCTGTGAAACTTCTGTTCAGGGCCTTTGCACACCTCCTCGGTGAGCAGTTAGTTTTCCTCTTATTGTAAGCTTGCAAAGTATTGCATAATTTAGTAATACGGCCTTTGTCTGATGTGTCATTGCTAAAGATGTTTTCCCAGTCGGTGGACTCTCTTGGTGAATTCTTTCAATGTACACAGCTGACTTTATCTTCAGTATATCCCACTTGTATATTTGTGTCTCCTCCGTATTTGTATCCTTCCCTATGTCAGATAGCCAATGTATTCCTTGTGCCAAGGTTCTCTGGTTTGTCCCAATTCCCCCATTAATGGCTCTAATTGTTTTGGAGTTTTATCGCAAAGTCTGTGATCCACCTTGAGTTTATTCTTATGCATGGAGTGAGGTAAGGGTCTTGCTTCATTTTTCTGTAGCTTCATTTTTTCCACCACCATTTATTGAAGAGGGCATCTGCTTCCCATTTGATATTTTGGGGGCCCTTATCAAAGATCAGTTGCCTGTATGCTGATGTTTTTATTTCTAGATCTTCAGCTCTTTTCTATTGGTCTGAGTATCTGTGGTTATATCAGTAGCACACTGTTTTGACTACTGTGGCCGTATAATATGTGCTAATGTCACGTAGAGCAAGCCCTCCTAGTTTGTCCTTCTTCTTGAGGAGTTCTCTGTTAATTCTGGGCTTCTTCCACCTTTATATCAAGTTGGTAATCAGTTTTTCCAATTCTTTGAAGAAGGATGGTAGTATTCATATCGGGATAGCACTGAATTTATATAGTGCCCTGTTTCCCCAAAAATAAAGCTGTGTCTTATATTAAGTTTTGCTCCCAAAGATGTGCTAGGTCTTATTTTCAGGAGATGTCTTATTTTTCCATGAAGAAGGATATGATACACATTTATTGTTTGTTTAAAAGAGACCGCATACTTCCTGTCTGCTCCCGCTGCGCTGCAGCCAACCGTGAGCTGCGCGGCGGCGCCCGCTGCTACAATCCAGAGTCCAGAGTTACAGTAGCTGCAGGGGGCCTTATTTTCAGGGAGGTCTTATTTTCGGGGGGATGCCTTATATTTCAGCGAGAGGCAAAACTGTAAGTAGGTCTTATTTTGGGGGGATGTCTTACTTTCAGGGAAACATGGTACTTTGGACAGAACTGATCTCTTTACTATATTGATTCTTCCAATCCATGAGCATGGGATATTATTCCATTTGTTGAGGTCACTCTTAGTTTCTTGTAATAGTGTTCTGTAGTTTTTCTCATATAGATCTTTTGTTCTTTTAGTCAGGTATATCCCTAGATATTTCAATTTGTGCTTGGTTATTGTAAAGGATACTACCTTTTAAATTGTCTCTTCTGTGTCTGATGTGTATAGCAGACCAATAGACTTCTATTTGTTGATGTTGTAGCCTGACCCTTCCATATTCCTCTATTGCTTCCAATACTCCACTTGTGGAGCTTAGGGGATTTTCGATGTATAGAATCATATTGTCTGTGAATAAGGATAAGTTCACCTCTTCCTTCCCCAGATGAATACGTTTCATGTCTTTCCTTTGTCTTATGTTGTTAGTTAGGACCTCCAGTATGATGTTAAATAGGAGTGGAGATAAGGGCATTCTTGTCTGGTCCCCTTTTTCACTGGAATTTCTTTTGCCTTTTCTCCATTGACGACCATGTTGACTGCTGGTTTTTCATATACAGCTTGTATAATATTGAGGAATTATCCTTCGATTCCTATCTTCTTCAGTGTCTTAAACAGGAATGCATATTGGATGTTGTCGAATGCTTTTTTCCCCGCATCTATTGATATTATCATGTGGTTCTTATCATTTTTCCTGCCAATGTGGCGAATAATGCTGATAGTCTTTCATGTGTTGAACCATCCCTGGATCCTTGGTATGAATCCCACTTGGTCACAGGGAATTATTTTTTTATATGCTTTTGTATTCTATTGGCCAGTATTTTGTTAAGGATTTTTGCATCGAAGTTCATTAGGGATATTGGTCTGTAGTTCTCAATTCTTGTGGGATCTTTGCCTGCTTTAGGTATCAGAGTTATACTAGCTTCATAGAAAAAGTTGGGGAGTTTTCCGTCTTTTTCTATGTTCTGGAAGAATTTATGTAGGATTGGTGTCAGTTCTTCCCTGAATGCTTGGTAGAATTCTCCTGTGAAGCCATCTGGCCCAGGGGAATTTTTTGGTTGTTAATCCCATAATAACCTTGTCTATTTCTTCCATTGCTAAGGGTCTGTTAAGGTTCTTGACATCCATCTTGGATATTCTGGAGAGGGATTGTGTTTCCAAATATCTGTCCATGTCTGCCAAGTTGTTGAATTCGTTACAGTATAGGCTTTCATAGTACTGTGCAATTATCCTTCTGAGTTCATTAGAGTCTGTTATAATGTCCGCTGTTTCGTCCCTCATCCCTGTAATTGTTTGTTCCTTCCTTTCTTTGGTTAGGTTTTCCAGCAGTCTATAAATTCTGTTAATTCTTTCAAAGAACCAACTTTTAACTGCATTAATTTTTCCATGGTTTTCTTGTTTTCCCTCTCCTGAATCTCAGCTCTGATTTTTATTATTTCTATCCTCGTGCTATTAGTGGTATTGTTCTGTTGACTCTCCTATAACCGGTGTAAGTTTTGTGCCAGCATATCATCCAATTAGTCTCTTCTTTTTTCATTTGTGCATTATTGCTATCAGTCTTCCTCTGATAAATGCAATTGCTGTGTCCCAAAGGTTTTGGTATGTTATCTTTTCGCTCTCACTGGTTTCTAGAAAATTCCTGATTTCATTGCTGATCTGGGTCAATACCCACTCCTTTGGCAATAGAGAATTGTTCATTCTTCAATTGTTTACCCTTGTTTTCTGCACCGTCCTTCTGTTAATTTCCAGCCTTATGGCACAGTGATCAGAAAGAGACGTCTGTATAATCCCCATGTGCTTGAATTTACTCAAGTTCGACATGTCCCAGCATGTGGTATATTTTCAAATATGTGCCATGTGGGCTTCTAAAGAATGTGAATACTTTGCATGTGAGTAGAAAGCTCTGAAAATATCTATCAACTCAAGTCATTTAGATCTGTAGCCTCCTTGTTGAGTTTCTTTCCCCATCTTTTTTGGAGAGTGGTGTATTAAAGTTACCAACTATAATTGTTGATCCTATGGTTTCTTTTTTCATCTTTTGGAGTGTTTGATTTGCAAATTTCGCGGGTCTCTTATTGGGCGCATATATATTTATTATACTCATTGGTTCTTGGTCTACTGTTCCCTGGAGCATTATTTAGTGCCCCTCCTTGTCTCTTGTTATGGCCTGCCTGGATATTGAGATCAATTTGTCAGATATTAAGATCACTAGCCCTGCGTTTTTTGCATTGCCATTTGCTGGGTATATTTTTCTCCAGTCTTTCTTTAATTCTCAAACTGTTTTTGTCTGCAAGTTTGAGATGTGTCTCCTGTAGGCAGCGGATCGATGGGTTATATTTTCCGAGCCAGACTGCTAGCCTCTGCCCTTTAATTCCCGAGTTCAGGCCATTGATATTCAGTGTTATTACATCCATTTGTGGACTCTGTAATGTCATCTTGTAGATTTTGTGTTAGATATCTTCCTATCAACCTACCATATCTGCTTGTGTAGTTTGTGTGGTTTATTGTTGCCCTATTTCCACTATTGAACCAAGGCTATCCTGGGGGTTGTTTGATCTTTGTCACCCTATGGGTGGAGTTGTTCGATGTGATGGTCTCTTCTTTGCCATCGGTGGGTGTGGATCTTCTGCCCATACTAGATTGCCAAGGATCTTTTGTGGGACTGGGTTTCTTTTTATGTATTCTTTGAGTTTTTCCATGTCTAGGAAGACTCTTACTTCTCCATCTAACTTAATAGATAATTTGGTCGGGTATAGTATTCTTGAGTTTGTGTTGCTTTCCTTCAATTTTCGGAATATGTTATTCCATTCCCTCCTCTTCTTTGTTTCTGCTGATAAGTCTGAACATACTCTTATTGGGGGACCTTTATAGATGACTATTTGATTTTTCCTAGCTGATTTTATGGACTCCTTTTCCTCATAGTTGGATAATTTGACTATTATGTGTCTTGGTGACTCCTTCTTGGGATTCATTCTGGCTGGTGTTCTTTCAGCCTCCTGAATGATTGCCTGATTTTCATTTATTAAGCTGGAGAAATTTTCCTCTAAGAATTCCCTCACTATTTTTGCTGTTGAGTTCTTTGTTGTATCTTGTTCCACTAGTCCAATTATTCCAATATTATTCCTCTTCATAGCATCAGACATGGTTCTCAAGTTTTCTTCAGCTTCTCTGTCTTATTTGACTGCTTTTCTCATTTGCTGATGTCTTCTTTGCTATCCTCTAGGTCACTGGTGTGATTCTATGCATCCTCAAGTCTGTTGGCAAAGTCTGTCAATTTGCCACGGGGTTTTGTTATTTCATCCCTTAAATCTTGTATTTCCCTTTGGTGCGTTGCCTTTATCTCCTCTATCACTTCATACTTTTTCTGCATTGCTTCCCTCATTTCTTGTATTACTCCCAGCCACATTTTGACAATTTATTTCTGTGTCAGGTCAATATCTGCTTCTTGTATGCACATCGTTCGTGACTTCTTCCGGCATTGTCTTCTGTTTCTCCTGCTTTTTTGTTGAGACTGTTAGGGCTGGTTGCTGTTTATGTGTTGTTTTAGAGGAGCCTGGAGACATATTCCATAGTCGAAGAGCACTGGGCTCTATCTTGGGGAACTCGTATGAGTGCTTCTATGAACTACCACCAGTAGCTGTCTGAGGAGTCAGGCTACCGCTGTTATCCTCCTGCGGATTCACTGTTACCTTAGCCAATCAGTATTCCTTTATTTGGAATATGAGTTGGATAGTCTGATCATGTGATGCTGGTCAGGTTGTTGTGGGCCCACATTGGTGTCATTTCACTGGATGACCTCTAAGTAAGCCTCACAGTGCTTGTAGCACCTCAGGTGGCATGTAGTGTTTCCCTCTGCAACTGGAGTGCTGAGGAGAGCATGTGGGTGTACCTTCCTCATTGTTGAGCACTGTCGCTGGCAGGGGGAATTACCCTACTCAGAGAGATTGCCTTGGAGGTTGGGTGGATGTTCCCACAGTAGCAGTAGCGTGGAGCCCCACCAGTTGTGGGCAGGAGCTCCCCTAGTAACTTATAGGGTCTCAGAGTTTAGGCTGGAGTTCCCCCCACTATTTGAAGGGGAGAACCCCCTGCTACTTGGTGTATGGAAGAGAACTGTTGTGATTTTCCCAGCTGCATGTAAAGCCAACAAATTCAGGCAGGAGCTCCCCCAGTTGGGCCTTCAGAGTTGCCCTAGTCAGAGAGGAGTGGCCTGGAGGCCGATAGTGCCTTGTGAAAGGAAAGAGAGGGAGAGGGGATGAAAAAGATAGAAAGAAGAAAACAAAGACTTGCGCAAAAATGCCAAGCATATGAACACCCACTCCACACACAAAAAATACAAGACTAAACAAAAGTGACAGACTAAACAGAAGTGAAAACAGTAAAAAGAGAAACAACAAAAAAGGAAAACTGAATATGCTGAGACTGCAGCAGGAAAGAGAGAAGCGAAAAGAAGAAAAAGTGAAAGAACAAAAAGAAAGAAAGCAAAGGACAGAAAATTTAAAAAGTAGATTAAAAGATAGCTGAACCCCATGCCGTGCTGTGTGTAACACTGTCTCGTGCTGTGTGCAGCACTGCTGTAGCTCTTCCCACTGGGTGGTTAGAGTTTCCCTAGGCAGAGGGTAGGGGTCTGGAAACCAACAGTGGCATGTGGAAGGAAAGAGGGGGAGAGGAGAGAATCATAAAAGCAGAGAGAGAGGACAAGAGAACAAAGAAAGAAGAAAAAGAAAAAGAAGGGTGGAAACACAACTGTACTCACTAAGATTTGGCTGTGAAGGTAAAGAGGGAAAAAGAGAGAAGGACAAAATAAAGAATAAAGAGGTCGCTGATCCCTGATTGCCTGAATGTGTGGCCTGAGGGATTTAAACCATGCCCCACAATTGCAAGTTGGTGTGCCCTTTTAATTCAGGGACCCAGTGGGGCTGTGCAGAATTGCCCTAGTTGGCAAGATCACCTTAGAGGTCTGACAGAGATTTCCTCAGCAATGCAGAGTGCTGTAGAGCGCTGTCACAGCTGCCTTGTGTGATGTGCAGCACTTCCACAGAGGGAAGGCTGGTGTTCCCCCTGCTATTTGGGTTGATTTTCCCTAGGAGGAGGGTAGTGGCCTGAAATCCAGTAGTGGCATATGATAGGAAAGAGAGGGAGAGAAGAGGAAGAATAGGGAATAAGAAGAAAGAAAGAGAGAGAAAATAAACCTGAGCCCATTGAGACCAACTGAGGTGGGAAAGATAGAAGGTTGAGAGAATAAAGAAAGTAGAAATAGAATGGTAAGTAAGGCAATAACTGAGACTTGATCACCTGTCCGTAGGGTTGGAGGAGTTCCACCTCTTCCTCAAGGTAGAGGAGTGGTGTGCCCACTTGATGTAGAGTTCCACAGATGCAGGGTAGGATTACTCTCGAAGGCAAATCGCACCAGCGGCCAGGTGTCATTCCCACCACAGTATTGAGCACTGGAGTTCACTGGTATACCTGCTTTTTGCTGTATGTATCACTACACCAGGGACGGAGGGGGGTGGGGCTGGGTGTTCCCACAACCCCATGTACAGCCCCAGGACAGGCCGGACCTCTCTAGCTGTGTGTAGAATCACTGAGAGGAAACTGGGCTTATTGTCCTCACTAGACTGCTTGTGCCCTACTGGATCAGAGGATTTTTAAAATATTTTATTTCCCCCACTGGCCAGCTAGAATAGAATTAAATTAAATTGTCTCCCTGGCTCTGGGCTCTACCTCTGTTCTCTGTTAGAAGCTTAAACTTGTTTCAGCAGATCTTTGTTATATAATAAGCTTCCAGGCCCTATAGTTAAATTCTGGCATTCTTTAGCATGGGTTTCTTCTTATGCTGATTTTTGTTAAGGGACACCTTCTACGTGCTTCTTGGAGCTCAGCAATGAGCCTGGGATTTGCAGTTTTTACCAAGAATATATATTCTCACTATTTTTTATATTTTGCTTGTGAGGTGCCCTGATTTGGGGGCTGTCACGCTGACCTCCAGAAGGGGAGATCCAGATTATCAGGGGGGTTGTTTCCTTCTTGGCCAATTGGAACTGAATTCTCCCCCTGGACTATGACTGTCCGCCTATTTTCTCCCACACTTCAATCTATTTCAGGTAAATTTCTGTTTTTTCTTCTACTCCAAATTATGGCTACCCACCACCCCCACTCCCCAGACTACGAGCTCAAGGAAGCTAACAGCATGGAGAGCGCTGGTGTGGGGTTCTCCTCGTGTCTGGATTATGTCCCCTTTAGGGCATAACCTGGAGAAATCGCTACTGCCAACGAAAGGGTGGGAGGAGCATTTAAGCTGGAGCCCGCGAGCCCAGCTCCCTGAACCTAGAGCGATTTAGAGCATTCTTGGTTTGTTTTGTGAGCAGAAATCACACAAAAATGGGGGTTCAAGACAGACCCCAGTACCCTAATTCTAATTTCAGGATTCCACCTCCAAGTTTCCTTCACTTTACCACCTAATCTTCTGGTCTGGCAGCAAGAGCTCCAGACGGGAGAATCTTAACTAGTCACCATTTTCTTCAGTCACTTTCAGTCTTTGAATCTTAAGTGAGACTGTTTGGCTTATTTTATCAGAGACTTCAAGAAAATGTAACATTAAAAATCCTATTTTGGAAAGTCACACATTTGTGCAAGATAATGTGTTCAGTGAAAATATCTTAACTCATTAGAAAATACAGAGATGTATTCCTCAAATTCAAATACACCTATATTTCTCTAAATTCTGTCTAATCTGGTCTTTGGACAAGAGCATGACCAGTCAAAAAAATTTCTGAATGAAAATATTTTTAAAACAATAGAAGAATTTGTGCCTTTTTGTTTCCTTTTTATTCCTTGTGGGAGAGATCTTACTGGTCTGCATATTTAGAGATAACTAACTTTTTAAAATGTAGAACTATTTGGAAGTTTAAATGGAAAGGAATTTCAATACTGTTTTTGAACTGTAGGGTCTGGATTGATTCTAAGTATACATTAAAATTGAATTTTCATCAGGACATGATGACAAATTTATGTGTCTATGCAACCAGATTTTATTAATTCCCTGCCTACTAGCCAGGTTGATTGGCAAAAGCTCACACCTTACATATGTATTCTTCTTCTGCTTGGGTAGTTTTAGACAGTCACTTAACTCATAAATGTCAAATAGATATTGTTACGGTTCCTTCTCAATCTATATAAAGCCCAGCTAATCTGGAAAATATAAGGCTATCTGCTGACATCTGCATATGCTTTTGGTCTGTTAAGAGGAAGAAATTTCTGATTATTTCTATAGCAAAGGTGCTGTTTTGAACCCAGCCCCTCAATTTTGAACTACCAGATTACTGTGTAATATCCACCAACATCATAATGTCATTGAGTACTATGATCTGTTTCATGGTAAGTCTTTTTCTAAGGATTGTGTCCCACGTGAGTTTTGGTTGTCACTTCTAGGAAACAAAGTAATTTAACACTGAATTCTCCCTCTTGTTGACTTTGTACATAATTGCACCAATTCTAAACTGTAGGAGTCAATATTAAACTGGGGTGCAAAATCACATTGTGCCAAGTGCTCAGCTTTTTAGACACGGTATGACCCAGGCTTGAATCTCTTTCCTGTCATTAGCTATGGTGTGACACTGGTGGAGTAATAAAATCTGTCTTGACTCTCTAATAGTTATAATGTTGATACTTATTATATAAAGTTCTATAAGAGTGTCATGGAAAAGTATACGCAAAGTGCTTAGTATTTAGTATACACTCAATAAAGGTGAGTTTCTATGAGCCAATTTGTGCTAAGTGGCACTCCCAGCCTACTACAATGATTGGTTTATTACAATGCACTAATGGCCTTGTGAAGATTGCACACATGTCTATTAGCCCTGATGGCACTGTACAGTAAACATTGGACTGATAACCACGCGGTGGTTGCTATAAATACACCAGTAGTTGTGGCTACCTGCTCCTGTAAAGATTTGCAAAACCTACACTGGGTCGCTGTGAATTTGAATCTACTTGATAGCAGTGGATTGGTTTGGGAGTGGGTATGGCTCTGGAGGATCTGATGGATCAACTCAATATTAAACATATATAATTGAGAATATGGTTTATTATATATCATGATCCTATAGGATAGAGTAAAAGTGCATCATAGGGAATTCTTTTATTGCATTCTTCATTGCATCTTTATGGAAGCAGAGCCACATCTTTCTCCATTAGTTTCTGTGGGTTTGAAACACTGACTTTTTGTTTGGCATCTAAGAACCTTAACAACTGTTCCTACTGGATGGCTCCTGTGACCCGTACTTGTTAGATGTCATCGAGTTGGTTCCAACTCATAGCAACCCTCTGTACCCTCTGGTCCAGCACCATCCTCACAACTGTGATTATATTTAAGTCCATTTTTGCAAGCACTGTGTCAATCCATTTCTGTTTTTCTACTTTACCAAGCATGAAGTCCTTTTCCAGGGACCGGTCTCTCCTTATAACAAGGCCAAAACACAGGAGATAAAGGCTCACCATCCTTGCTTCTAATGAGCATTCTGTCTGTAGGTCTTCCAATATAGATTCGTTTGTTCTTTTAGCAGTCCATATTCCTTTAAATATTCTTTGCCAGGAGCACATTTCAAATGCATTGATTCTTCTTTGGTCCTCCAACATTCAGGTGCATAGGAGACAGAGTAGAATTGGGCATAGTATCTCCAATATCACTGATAGTGTTGAGCCAGATCATCAGGCTTTCCGTATGAGATGTCCCTGGCAGGTTCAAACTGCCAAATTTTCAGTTAATAGATCAGCACTCAGCTATTTGTGCCACCCAAGAACTCCTCAGACCCATTCTATGTCATGAATCTTCAGTGCCTTTACAAACTACCTCACTGAGCCTCGGTTTCTCTTCTGTAGAGCAAAAATAAGAATATATGCTTTATTGATTTGTTAGGCAGGTATGATGTATGGAGTACTGGGATCTAGTGGTACTTGAAAAGAGCTGCTATTATGAATAAGATTATGCCACCATACTGCCTATTGATTTTCTTTGATTGATAGCCCTTTTCCTTGTCAATAGCACTGCTATTGATTTGGTTGCCCTTTAACTGGGAAATCTGGGCAAATGAATCTGGGCCAATGTTGTAAATGTCAGTGTTGACAAGGTAATAAAGTAAGGAAGAATAGAGGCAAAATAATGAACTCCCTGTAGCAGCCTTTCAGGTCCGTCTCCCAAGGCCGGTGAGACGAGAAGTTCCAAATTATTTGAGATGTGAAGGAACAAGTGGGACAAGTGGAATGAACACATATTAAAAATCTAGATGTTTTCTTTATTTACATGGCCATGGCTAGAAGAAGACAGTGTAGCATAAGGAGAATTGTGTGTCCATTTGGTTAGTCATTTAGTCTCCAAACTCCAAACTCACTGCCATTGAATCAATACTGACTTACAGTGAGCCTCCTGTGGGTTTCTGAGACTAACTGTTTACAGGAGTCGAAAGCCCAGTCTTTCTCCCACAGAGCTGCTGGCAGTTTTCAACTGACAGCCGTGCTAATTGAAATCGTTTAGTCTACGAGGAATTATTCTTGAAGGATGCTGCTAATGATAATAAATTAGGTGTTTGCTATAGCAGGTTGTGAGGGTGTGAACAGTCACACAATTAATAGAATATAATCAATGTCACTGAATTGTACACATAGAATCTATCAAATTAGTGTATATTCTGTTGTGTATATTTTCAAAAAATTAACAAAAAATCAACATTATATAAACAGACTTAGGAACCCTGATGGCATAGTGGGTTCTGTGTTGGACTGCTAATCACAATGTCAGCAGTTCAAAACTACCAGCCATAAGATAGGAGAAACATGATGCTTCCTGCTCTGATAAAAGTTTTACAACCTTGGAGACCCATAGGGGCAATTCTACCCTGTCCTATGGGGTTTCTATGTGTGTGAATCAAAATGTTAGCAGTGTGTTATATTGATATATATATATCAATATATATATATATATATCCCTGGTGGTGCTGTCCAGTAAGCTGCTTGGTTGGTAGTTCAAAACCACACTGAGCTTCTTTATGGGGAAATCATTAAGCTAATTGCTCCTGTAAAACTTTACAACCCTAGAAAACCTATATAGAGTCACCATGAATCAGCATCGTTTCAGTGGCAGTGGGTTGGAGCTATTTACATATGTATTAAACTACCATAAAGCTTATTTCCATTCGGAGTGATTATAGGGTATCAGCTTCTAGGAGAGATGTCATCTCAGTTCCGGGATCTTTTTTTCTTTTCCACCAGGATTGTTGTTAGTCATCGGTGTCAGGAAATACTCCTGTAACCGATATCATAAAGTTCTTTACCTCTGGTTGTAAAAAGGCTGCGCAATCTGCTTTCATTTAGAGGACATTAGGAAATGTCTGATTTGAATGAACTTCAGTCGACTCTAATCAACCCAAAGGCATATCTATGTGTCTTTTAAATTTGTTTTTACCATTTATTTTATTTCTTTTTTCAAAATGCTTACACAGAATATAAATGTTGCTAAGGGCATGCCTATATTAATAGATAAACGTGGTATAAATGTTTTGAATTAGAAAAATCACTCCCTAGAATTTTTCATAGTATGTTCAATGGATACCTATGGGCATCTGTTATGTACAAAGCAAGCTATTAAGTACAACTGTAAAATATTAAAGAGGTATTACAAAGAAAACCTCACTCCCAAGATGAAAAAACATACCTATGTAGACAAAACATTTAATTAATAATTATGAGTAATCTTTACACGTGCCATATAGCTCAAGTGTGCTTAGCGGTAATAAGAGGGAAGCAATGATCCATATTAGTACAATGAGAAAAGTAACCTCTGACCATGAATTTGAATTAAATGGTTGGTCTCAATAGCTAGAGTATATTCTTTGAAGGAGGAATGGTATGAACCAACCAAGAAAGAAGGAACGCTAAGGTAATGTGTTGGGAACAGGGCACACTATCTTCAGAGTGCCTTGCCCACGCAAAGTAGAGAGTGCCAAAGAAAACAGGAATAATCGGTTGGGATGATATTCCAGAGGATCTGCAAAAGACATCGTGTAGTTAAAGGAGAGCTTTGGAAGGGCATTCCCATGGTTGGGGCTGCTGTTGTATGTCTCCTTGTAGGAAGCAAGCAGGGCGGGAGGGGAGAGAGATTAAGGTGCAGGCTCTGGGGTCATGGATTCCACATTGGACTGCTGACTACAGTTCGAAACTATCCAGGACAAAGACGAGGCTTTCTGCTCCCATAAAGATTGACGACCTTGGAAACCCAAAGGAAAAGGTCTACTCTGTTCTATAGAGTTGCAATGAGATTCTAATACTGGGGCAGGAACAGACGACAACCTGGCCACTACATAGCAATTAAGCTGGGAAGAAGCAAGTAGAGAGTGTACCATAGGTAGAGATTGAGATGAGGAGGTTTGAGAAATTCTCAGTGGGTAGCAAAGGTAAGAGAGATTAGGATGGAGCGGACAAGTGAAAAGCAAAAGAGTTGCTACTTTGGGCAACCACTAGAAGAAGGAAATGATATAATTCTCATTTGACCTGGGTCCATGTTTACTAACTTGGAGTAAACAGCACAATGGCTCAAAACGGCAATTCTTTACACACTTCCTTGAAACCAGCTCTCAAGGCTTCTTCAGATGCTTCTGGATTTGGGAAGTCTCTTTCGTCCAGCAGAGGGAGACAAGTAGCAGAACTTCACGGCACACTCAGAAGCATTTCCCACCCATCTACTTGCTGCATCTAATATCACATGTTTGCTTAGTATCCTGATCTCGATTCCTTATCCATGTATCTACTGCTTCTCTGGGGAAGGTTGTGGACAGCAAGGGCTCTTTGTTATCCATGTTTTTATCACTCTCACCTCATAGAACACTCCTTTGTGCTATGTCAGTTCTTCTAGGCATTTCCTAACAGGGGCTCTTGATTAATGTGCTGCAGACCAAAAGGCTGCATTCATTCAATTGCAAGGCAAAATGCCCCTTTTGGTCTTCCTAATTTATAAGCCATCCCAGGGTGACCAACACTACTGAATTTCCTGGAACACATGACTTTCAGTGGTAAAACCAAAATAGTATTGAGTAAATCAGATTGGTTTGTTACCCTAAGGCATAGTTTGTTTCTACTTTGCCCCTGCTATTGAGTAGATTCCAACTCATAAGGACCTCAAATAGGGTTTCCAGGGATGTAAAGGTTTACATGGATTGTTAAGACTGAAAGTCAGGATCAACTCCACAATGGTGAGTTTGATTTTGGGAACCTTTACGTGAGCATAAAACTTCATCTTTCTCCTGTGGGGTGGCTAGAGGGTTAAAACTGATGCCTTTGAGGTTAGCAGCCCAATAAGCAGCCAATTGCATCACCAGAGCTCAAGATACTTAGTTCATAAATTTAAATAACTTGATAGAGACAAGAATCTAGCATTGGAACAACAGATGACGAGCTAGCCTCATTTATTTTGCAGTGACAGCTGACACAGTGACACATTATTTCTCATTTGTACAGTGCAGGGGTGTCTTCCAATTGAGACATGCTGTATAAGCACATAGGTTTCGAACGCAAATAGCATCGGCTGCTTCAACGTGAATTCGTGTGCATTCTGGAATACGTAGAAGTTACTGTCTGTGTTGTATGAATTGGGGGTTCTAGGCATGCGATTCTGCAAAGATAAAAACAGAAACATTTTACACAGGATCCCCAAGCTTAGCTCTTGGACAGGAATATATGATTTAAATGTTGTCTTATCACTCTGAGTCTATTAATGTGCATGTTTATGTATGTACTTATCCATTTATTTGCTAATCTCTGAACTGTCACGTCTTCCAATTTGCTTTTTTGTTTTCCTTTTTCCAATTTGTGTTATTAGCTCTTTTTCTTATTAGAGGCTTTCCTCAGATTTCTGATCACCCTGAGATATCAGCTCTGATTTAAAACATGTGGGCCTAGAGTCTATTGACTGGGAGATACACTGGTGAATTTTTAGCTGAAGGCTCCAATGACCTTTAGGTCATTCTTCCTAAGACAATCTAATATCCAGTTTTCTGAAGGTGTTTTTCCAATTAAGTAGTGCTATCTAAAAGCACAGGTTTCAAATTCAAATAGCATCAGCTGCTTGTGTATCCAAGGATGTTCAGGAATTACTTGCCAAACTGTTTTGAATTGGGGACTCTGAGCACACAGGCTCAGCAAGAGAATTTGTGGAAAGAGAGCTTGTGGGTTTCAGAATCCACTAGGCATAAGTTCATGTATTTTCCATTTTCAAATTAGTATTCTGGCCTAGACCAATAGTATTTCTTCATGGACCAATACGTGGCATCATGATCAATAGAGAAAAGATTGATATTGTCAAGGATTTGGTCTTGCTTGGATCTATAATCCATGTTCGTGGTGGCAGCAGCCAAGAGACCATTGGGGGTAAATCCGCTGCACAGACCTCTTTAGAGTCCTGAAGAGCAAAGGTGTTATTCGAGTGGTATGGGGAGCCTCGCCCAAACCCTGGCGTTCTCCATTGGCTCATCTGCATGTGAAAGTTGGACATTGAACAAGGAACACAGAAAAAGAATCACTGCATTTGGATTGTAGTGCTGGAGAACAATATTGAAAGGATCATAGACTGCTAAGAGGACAAACCAATCTGTGTGGGAAGATGTGGAACCAAAGTGCTCTGTAGAGGCAAGAATTGCTAACATCATCTTAAATAGTTTGAGCATGTTGTCAGGAGAGACCAGTACCTGGAGCACGACAGCATGTTTGGCAAAGTGGAGGAGCAGCGAAGGCAGGGAAGGCCTTCAATGAGATGGATGGAAACAGTGGCTGCAACAATGGGCCCGGGCAAAGGAACAATTGTGAGGATGACATAGGGCCCAGCAACATTTCATTCTGTTGTGCATATGGTCACTGTGGGTTGAAGCCAACTCAATAAAGCCTAATAACAAACAACAACATTTCTGGTCTTGGCTATTGGACATTTTCCCCACTTACCAGTCATAGCCTCCCAGAGTCATTTTGTTGTCATTAAAAAGTTGGCCAAGTCTCATAGCAATCCCATGCATGATCGAAGAAAACCGTGTCCAGTTGTGTGCTATCCCTATGATTGGTTACATAGTATACAATTGTGATCCATACGGTTTCCATTAGCTAGTTGGCTTTTGTTCACTTCTCTCTCTTTTTTTTAAACATTGCATTGGGGGCTATTACAGCTCTTATAACAATCCTTACATCAATTGCATCACTCACATTTGTGCACATGTTGCCATCATCATTTTCAAAGCATTTTCTTTCTACTGGAGCCTTTGGTATCAGCTCCTCTTTTTTCTCTCCCTCCCCTCCCATCCCTGTGAAACTTGATAAATTATAAATACTTGTTATTGTCATATCTTACACCATCTGCTGCCTCCCTTCACCCACATTTCTGTTGTTCATTCCCCTGGTTAGAGGTGGGGATGGGGGTTATACATTGATCATTGCGATCAGTTCCCCCTCCCCTCCTTCCCCTGCCTTCATAGTATCACTACTCCCATCACTGTTCCTGAGGGGGTTATCTGTCTGGATTCTGTGTGTCGAGAACTCCTATCTGTATCAGTGCACATGCTCCAATCTAGCTGAATTAGTAAGGTTGAACTGGGGTCATGAAAGTGGTTGGGAGGAAACATTAAGAAACTAGAGGGATGTTGTGTGTTTCATCAGTGCTATACAGCTCGCTGGCGACTTGTTCCTTACTTGTGACCCTTCTGTGAGGGGATGTCCAATTGTCTACAGTAGGGCTTTGGGTTTCCACTCTGATTCCCCTCATGCACACTGATATAATTGTTTGTTTGGGGTCTTCTGATGCTTGATACCTGATCCTTTCAATACTTTATGATCGCACAAGCTGGTGTGCTTCTTCAATGAGGACTTTGTAGCTTCCCAGGTATATGGCCACTTGTTTATCTTCAAGCCTTTAAGATGCCAGATGCTATATCTTTTGATAGCTGGGCACCATCAGCTTTCTTCACCACATTTGTTTATGTACCCATTTTTTCTTGAGTGAACATGTCAGGAAGGTGAGTATCACAGAATGCCAGGTTACTGGAACAAAGTGTTCTTACATTTAGGGAGGACTTGAGTAGAGGCCCAATGTCTGTCTGCTACCTTAATATTTAACCTATAAATATATGTACATAGACCTATATCCCTGTCACCATATATTAATATATTCACATATGTACATGCCTATATTTTTACCTCTATAAATGTCCTTTGCCTCTCAGTTCTTTCCTCTATTTCCTTTTACTTTCCTTCTGTCCCACTATCATGTTCGACTTTCATTCAGTGCCTAGTGATTACTCTTGGCTACATTGCAGCTGATCAACGACGCCCACCAGGCCTTCTAAGCCCTCCTTGCCATCAATTTTAGATCTCTTGTTATTCCCTTGTGCCTGGGTTTTGTGGCTACCCCTTCCTTTCCCACACCTTTTCCTCTCCTATGCCCCTCCAGGTCCCCGCCCAACCTGGAAGCCTCAGCCCTGTTGTTTTCTCTTTGGCTTATTTATCCTGCCTGTCTTATATAGATAGACACGAGAAAAGAAATATAAACAAAACCCAAAAAACCCTATAAATAGTTCCAGGTCTATCTGCTGACCCTTATGAATGTTATCCAATCAGGTCTGGTGAGGTGCCAAGCCCAGACCTCGGATTCTGAAGTCTATTTTGGCAATTCCTCTGTAGCACTGTGGACCAGTGAGGGGCATCATGGCTGGTGATGGGGCTGGCTCTA